>NC_072408.2:22136875-22457500 GCF_028858775.2 Pan troglodytes | reverse complement strand
TTCACAGCGATGATTTTTGAATGGTCGTGTATACTCTGTCTCCATATTTTTCAGCTTCTACTTGCTTTTCAAACCACTCTGTAGGGCTTCTGTTCCCATTATCTCCTGAGCACTGCTCTCACCAAAGTCCACTAGGAACCTCTTGGGAGAGTATGCTATGTTGGCTGTTCCCTCCTTCCTCAAGCATTCTCTTCTCCAACTTTCTGTAACCTTACACAACCCTGTTTTTTGGCTATATTTCTGACTGTCCTTTTTGTATCTCCCTTGCTTGTTCATTTTCCCCTTCCTGTCCATTTAATGTTGCAATTTTCAATTCTTAATCCTAGACTTTCCCTGTTTTCCTCTGAATTCTTGCCTTTGCCAATCTAATCATTGGCAACGTCTTCAATCCCTACCTATGCGGATGAACCACAGGGTTCTGTCAGCAGCCTTACTAAAACACTCTTTTGTATTTCACACCCACAAAGCTAACTGCATGCTTGAATCTCCTTGTGTTTCAAACTTCTCAAACTTAACAGGTCTGAAACTGAACTCAATAATTTCCATCAGAAACTCCTATCTCTATAAATTATACCAAGACCAAACCATCCACAAAAGCCAGAAACCCAGGTGTCATTCTTTATGCCTCTTTCTCCACCCACCCACCTCCAATAGCACCAAATCCAACGTGATTCAATGTCCTGTTCTCTTGCTTCTGAAATAGTTGTTGTGTCAATTCATTTCTCTCTATCCCACCCTACCTGTACTTTAGTTCAAATTACCTTTATCTTGCTGGAACTATTGCAGTACCTTCATGAATACCTATTTGCATGAGTCTAGTCTACTTCCATCCTCTCTGGCTTCCTCCACTTCAGCTTGGAGTACAACGAAAAAGTATTTCCAACTGCATCAAGGTAGAACCAGTTTTTGTAACTTCAATCTGATTAACCAGACTCTTTTACATAAAACTAATCAATGGTTTCCAAATGCTTCTAGGATAGTAGTAGGATTCCTTAGCTTGGGCCAGGTGTGATGGCTGATGGCTATAATCCCAGCACTTTGGGAGGCTGGGGTGGGTGGATCACCTGAGGTCAGGAGTTTGAGACCAGGCTGGCCAACATAGTGAAACCGCGTCTCTGTTAAAATACAAAAATTAGCTGGGCCTGGCGTCAGGCACCTGTAATCCCAGCTACTCAGGAGGCTGAGACAGGAGAATCGCTCAAACCTGGGAGGTAGAGGTTGCAGAGAGCCAAGATCTCGCCATTGCACACCAGCCTGGGTGACAAGAGTGAACATCTGTCAAAAAAAAAAAAAAAAAAAAAAGAATTCCTCTGGTCCACAGGCCCTAAACAATCTGTCCCTTACTTGAATCTCAAATCTCTTGTGATATCTCCATCACCTTTGCTCTCTGAACTTCTGAAACTCATTCATACAATGCTCCCTCTTGATACTGCGATGTGTGCTATTCTCTCTGCCTGGAATTTTCCTCTCCCAAATGTAGTCCTATTTCTGCTCAAACTTTACTTCCTCAGCCTACTTCTAGAGTTTAAACTTTCATAACCCACCTAGTCTATTTAGTATTGATATTTTGTTTTCTTCTTCATCACTATGAATTCTAAAAGTTCAGGTACTTCCTGAGCAATTTCTCCTTACCACTTAAGTTAGTTCCAGAAAATAAGTAGCCACACAGAGAGTATAGGTTGAATGAATAAAGTAGAATAATTGCCAATGGTAATTGTGCCATCAAATATTGAAATATAAAATGTTTATTTTAATGTTTTGGTTTAATTGTCTAAGGTGAGATATTAAACTTTACCCTAGGTTCACGTCCACTTTTTGTAGGGAACAACAAATAAGAGACAACAAGGTAACAATATCTGCACATGATAGATCCTAGAGAACTGTGTGCAGAACAAAAGGTTGGTGAATGATCAAGGAGAGGAACACATAAGGGAAAGTCATTTTCATGAGGGTGATAATTTTACTCAAAATCCAGGCAATCTTTTAATTGTAATTGGGTAGACAAACCATAGTCCACACATCCAGCAGAATGTTACTCAGAAATAAAAGTAACTGAGCTACAGATACATGCAACAATGTAAATGACTCTCAAAATGTTTTATGCTAAGTGAAGTCAGAAACAAAAAGTCACAATCTGTATGTACCCATTTATGAGTCACTTTAGAAATGGTAAAACTATGGAGAACAAAACCAGGCCAATGGTTGCCAAGGACTAGGGGTGATGAAAGGGGCTAACTTAAAAGGCACACAGGACTTTTGGGGTGATGAAAATATTCTAAATCTTTATTTCATTGGCAGCTATATAACTTTATCATCTGTCAAAACTCATCAAAGGATGCTAAAAAGCATTAATTTTAATGCATTTTTTTAAAATTAAGATAATAAAAAATCAGAAAAACAAAATGAAAACTCCAAGCAAGAATTCAGTATAGGAGAGAGGTGGAGCAAGATGGTGGAATGGTAAGCTCCACCTGTCGCCCCCCACCACAAGTACACCAAGTTAACAACTAACAACTATCTACACAGAAAAAACACCTACATAAGAACCAAAAATCAGGTGAACTCTCAGAGTACCTGGTTTTCACTTCATATCACTGAAAGAGACACTGAAGAGATAGAAAACACAGTCTTGAGTCTCCCATCATGACCCTGAGCAGCAGCAGCCTCATGCAGAAAGCATCTCTGGGTTCTGACAGAAGGAGAAGACAGCAATTTATGACTCATTGAACTCAGTGCTATCCTGTTAGAGCAGAAAGGAAAGCCAAACCAAACTCAGCTGTTGTCCACACACAGAGGGAACATTTACACCAGCGCTAGCCGAGGGGAATCACCGATATCAGCGGTCCAAACCTGGACCACCAAGGGCCAAAGTGCTCTCAATCTCTACATAAACTGGGAAGGCAGTCTAGACCATAAGGATGGCAACTCTTAGGTGAGCTCTAGGGCTGAAGTAGGACCAGAGACAGTGGACTGTGGGAGACATGACATACTGAGACACCAGTTGGGGCAGGAAAAGAAGTGCTGGCATCACCCCTCCCCTAACCCATGGTGGCACAGCTCATGGCTCCAAAAGAGACCCCTTCCTTCTGCTTGAGGAGAGAAGAGGGAAGAGTGGGGAGGACTTGTCTTGCATCTTGGATATCAGCTCAACCACAGTAGGATAGGGCACCAAACACAGTCATGAGGTCGCCATTCCACGCCCTAGCTCCCAGATATTTCTAGACACACCCTGGGTCAGAGGGGACTTGCTGCCTTGAAGAAAAGGACCAAGTCCCGGCAGCATTCATTGTCTGCTAACTGAAGAGCCCTTGGGCTCTGAATAACCAGCAGCAATACTCAGGTACTACATCAAGGGCCTTAGTGAGTCTCTGAGACTTGCTAGCTTCAGGTGAGACTCGGCACATTACCAGCTGTGGTGGCTGTGAAGCAACACTCCCTCTGCTTGAGAAAAGCAGAGGGAAAATAAAGGGGACTTTGTCTTGCGTCTTTGTGGAGTAGAACACAAAGCAGACTCTTGGGGTTTTCTATTCCAGGATTTGGCCCTTGGAAGACATTTCTGGACCTGTCCTGGGCCAGAGGAGAGCCTACTTCCCTGAAGGGTGAGTCTCAGGCCAGGCAGAATTCACTACAGTCTGACTTAAGAGACCTTGGGCCTTAAAGGAACATAGGCAGTAGTCTGGCAGTGCTCCTCACAGCCAGGGTGGCAGTGGCTATGGGTTGAGGTTCCACTGCTTTTGGAAAGCGGAGAGAAGAGTGGCAGGTATTGCATCTAGTGGTTTGTATGCCAGCTCAGCTGCAAAACAATAGACCACCAGGAAGACTTCTGAGATTTTGACTCCAGTCACTTCACCTGTAAAGATACATATAGACTGAAAATAAAGGGATTGAAGAATATATTTCATGACAATGAAACCAACGAAGGACAGTAGTTGCTATACTTATATCAGACAAAATAGATTTCAAGACCAAAACTGTAAGAAGAGATAAAGATCACTATATAATGATAAAAGGGGTCAATTCCACAAGAGGATATAACAACTTGAAACATATATGCACCCAACACTGGAACACCCAGATATAAAAAGGAAGTATTATTAGCACTAAAGAGAAAGATAGGTTCAATATAATAATAGTTGGAGACTTCAAGACCCCATTTTCAGCACTGGATGATCTTCCAGACAGAAAGTCAACCACAAAACATCAGACTTAATCTGCATTACAAACCAAATAGATCTAATGGATATTTACAAAATATTTCATCCAAGGGCTGCAGAATAAACATTCTTTTCCTTATCATGTGGATAATTCTCAAGGATGGACCATATGTTAGGCCACGAAACAATTCTTAAAACACTAAAATCATTGAAATAATATCAAGCATCTTCTCTGACCACAAAAAATAAATTAGAAATAAATAAGAGGAATTTTGGAAACTATATAAATACATAAAAATTAAACACTGTGCTCCTGAATGACCAGTGGATCAATGAAGAAATTAAGAAGGAAATTGAGAAACTTCTTGAAACAAATGATAATGGAAACAAAACGTACCAAAACCTATGTGATACAGGAAAGGCAGTACTAAGAGGGAAGTTTATAGGTGCCTACATTGAAAAAGAGGAAAAACTTCAAATAAACAATATAATGATGCATCTTAAAGAGCTATGAAAGCAAGAGCAAACCAAACCCTAAATTGGTAGAAGAAAAGGAATAATAAAGATCAGAGCAGAAATAAATGAAATTGAAACAAAAAATTCAAAATACAAACAAAACAAAAAGTTGTTTTTTTGAAAAGTCAAACAATATTAACAAAACTTTAGTGAGGCTAAGTAAAAAGAGACAAGATCCAAATAAATAAAATCAGAAATGATTACAACAGATACTGCAGAAATTCAAAGAATCATTAGCTGCTATCATGAGCAACTGTATGCCAACAAATTGGAAAATCAAGAAGAAATGGAGAAATTGCTAGATACCTACAACCTTCCAAGATTGAACCAGAAAGAAACCCAAAATATAGATCTACCCATAACAAGTAATGAGATTGAATGTATAATAGTCACCCAGTAAAGAAAAGCCCAGGACCTGATGGCTTTACTGCTGAATTCTACCAAACACTTAAAGAGCAACTAATACAAATGCTACTCAAAACTATTCCCCAAAATAGAGGAGGACTGAATACTTCTAAACTCATTCTACAAGGCCAGTGTTACCCTGATATAGAAACTAGACAAAGACACATCAAAAAAAAAAATAAATAAAAAAGAAAGAAAGAAAGAGGATGAGAAAGAAAGAACTAGAAAGAAAGAAAGAAGAAAGAAAGAAAGATAGAAAGAAAGAGAGAGAGAAAGAAAGAAGGAAGGAAGAAGGAAGGAAGGAAGAAAGAAAGAGAGAAAGAAAGAGAGGAAGGAAGGAAGGAAGGAAGGAAGGAAGGAAGGAAGGAAGGAAGGAAGGAAGGAAGGAAGGAAGGAGAAACTCATGTTTTTGGCCTGGTCAGAAATGATGAATTTGCCATCATTTGAAAATGAATGACACTTGGGGGGCTGAAATGGGAGGATCACTTGAACCCAGGAGTTTGAAGTTGCAGTTAAGTATGATTGTGCCACTCCATTCCAGCATGGGTGACAAAGTGAGATCCTCTCTACCAAAAAATTTTTTTTGTTTTAAAAGGAAGAAAGAAGTAGTGCAGGTTTTGAGGAAATATTAGTTCAGATTGGACATGTTAATTTTGAGATATTTGTTAGACATCTAAACGATGATGCTGAATAGGAATTAGACAAATTATTCTGTAAATGAGGGGTTAGGTCTGGACTGGAGTAATATATTTAGGCATCTTCAATTTTTAAAATGATATTTAAAACTCTGAAACTGTCTGAGATCACTAAGGGAGAGTGTAGATACTGAAAAGAAGAAATCCAAAGACTGAGAATTAGTCTGATTTTCATTTTCTGGCTTTTCAGAATGCAGCAGTAGGCTCTCTAGAAACAGATGGAGGGGAAAATCTTCCTTCTCCCCCTCCATCAGAATGAAGACAAATTGTGCCGCTATACATAAGCCTGTGGAGGGCTTCTCTTAAATAGCTATGATGGTATAATCTGTTTATAAACTAAGTATCATAGTCTAACTTAATGGAGCAATCCGAATACGTAAATGTAAGTAAGAATCCAACATAAAAATTTCTATGTGTATATATGATTTATTAAACATTTTGTCAATAGTATTTCAGTCTTATTTGGTTTAGTGTTTCTTTTATCATTACATAATCAGTTACGCAAAGACTCTCACTGAATCATTTATTCTTTTATTCAGTAAGAACTTATTAAGTGTTTATTATGTGTTAAGTGTTTTTGGCTAAGTCCTATGGCTATAAACCTTGTTGGTTTTATTATGTTTCTATTCCTTATGTTTTGAAAAACTTTTCTTTGGATTTAAGTAGAAAGAAAGTGTGACTATTGTTATTTTTAGAGAGTTGAAATTAGATATGCAAAATTCAAATATGCATGCATCTACTATTTTATAACTGTAGCAATATCGGCAAAATTTCATGTTCAGTAACTTTTTTATAAGAAAATGATTTTTTAAAATTCCAACTACTGATACATCCAAGGATATTATAAAGCAAAATGAGTTAAGTTACTTTGAATTTAAGAAACCAGTTAAATATTGGTGCCACGAGGGTCCTTCAGCAATGACCTTGAAGAGCTAAAGGATACCCTGGGAATCTCACTGCTAACTCTCAAAGCTACTAATTCTTGTATATCTCCACTGATCCACATCAACTACTGTTGTGCTGTTGATCCTAAATTAAATACACTGGCCTGTTCTTGGTATTAAAAACCTCTGTTGCTTTTGTTTACCTAACTATAAAGTCTTAGTGTTACTTATGGTCATTTTCCAGATGATAATAGCAAAGTTACATAAACATTAAGAAAGAGCTACAGAAGATTTGTTTCTAGACTGTAGGGTTTTACAAATTAATAGACCCTGTGGATGATGATCCAAAAAAGTGATTCACTTGCTTTGGTAACATATGTCCCTTCTTAATCTTCCTTATGACCTTCGAAATTAAAATGGTAGAAAAACGAAGTTTACTCTAAATTATCATGTCACATGATATCAGTAACTGCAGAAGCTAAGAGATTTACATTTTCAATTTTTATAAACAAAATACCCAAAGCCATTCAAAGTTCCTTATGAACCATGAAATTACCACCTGTTACTGAGTTGTGCAATGGAACTGGAGCATAAAGTAAAAGTAGAGGTCCATAGTAATGTGAAGTAGAACATTTTTCTACTTACAGATGTTCAAAGAAAAGCTCAAACATGTGCCAGGTCCTGAGAAAGTGGAAAAGATGTTCTGCTAAAAAAGAGTTAGTAACTTCATGGTTCTGGGCAATGGAGTTTAGAGAGTATTAATATAGGAAAATTCTGCTAAAGAAAATGTAAGTCAACCCCAAGCCAAAAAAAATTTAAATGTCATTACTTGCACTCAATGAGAAACACATATTTAGAAATGCTGAGAGATCAATAACTAAATGTCAAGCTTTCCATGAATTGTTCATGAAATTTGCATCTACCCACTGAACTGTGCAAAATAATAGATGTCCTGAAATTTGTTGGTCTGAATTTTTGTAATTCACAAACTTAGAGAATAAATTAACTTTAAATGTGAATGTGTTAGTCCATTTTGCATTGCTAAATAAATACCTGAGGCTGGGTAATTTATAAAGAAAAGAGTTTTATTTTGGTGCACAGTTCTGCAGACTGTATAAGAAGCATAGTGCCAGAATATTCTTCTGGTGAGGGCCCCAGAAATCTTACAATTGTGGTGAGAGGCAAGGGTGGAGCGGGCATGTCACACAGTGAGAGACAGAGCAAGAGAAATGCCAGAATTTTTTAAACAACCAACTCTTGCATGAACTAATCAAGTGAGAACTCACTCATTACCTTGGGAAGGGCACCAAGCTATACAGGAGGGACCCACTACCAGAAGCCAAACACCTCCCACCAGGGCTCACTTCCAAAATTGAGGCATTTCAACATGAGATTTGCAAGGGCCAAATATCCAAACTTATCAATTAACAAACATAAATAAAGCCAAGAAAAGTTAAAATAAGACAATAACAGAGAGTCAAGCATAATGTTTTCTAGGCTCATCCATGTTTTTGAGAATTGATCTCATAGAAGCTGAGAGTAGAATATTAGTTTCCAGAGACTGGGGAGAATAGAGGGGAAAGGGAGAGGGAGAGATATTGCTCAACAGGTACAATGTTATAGTTAGTAGGAATAAGTTCTGGTACTTTATTACACAGTGGGGTAACTATAGGTAACAATAATGCGTTATATATTTCAAATAGCTAGAAGAGAGGATTTTGAATGTTCTCATAACAAACAAATGATAAATGTTTAAGGTGTTGGATATACCAATTACTATGATTTGATCATTATACAATGTGTATATATATATTGAAATGTCACCTTGTACCTCCAAAATATCTACAATTATCAGGTGTCAATGAAAAAAAGCAATCAAACATAAACTAAAAAGTTACTAAAATTAAACATAAAAATCACATAATGACAGCATGGCTTAAGAAGATGCAAGTTGAGGAGGAGCAAGATGGCAGAATAAAAGGCTCCAGTGATCATCACCCCCTGCAAGGACACCGAGTTAGCAACTATCTACACAGAAAAAACACCTTCATGAGAACCAAAATTAGATGAGCATTATATACCTGGTTTCCACTTCACATCCCTGAAAGATGCACTGAAGAGATAGAAAACACAGCCCTGAATCACCAGTGCAACCCCTCCTCCACCCCTGGAAGTGGCAGCATGGCATGGAAAGGAGAGCATATCTGGACACTAGGGCAGGGAGAGCAGAGCAATTGTGAGGTATTAAACGCAGTGCCGTCCTGTTAGAGCAGAAAGGAAAACTGGACCAAACTCAGCTGATGCCTACCCATAGAGGAAGCATTTAAACCAGCCCTAGCCAGAGGAGCATCATGGATCCCAATGGTCAGAATTTGAGCGCCTGCAAATCTTGCCACTGAAAACTATAGCACTCTGTGTCTCCAAGTAAACTTGAAAGGCAGCTTAGGCCATAAATACTGCAAATCTTAGGCAAGTACTAATGCTGAACCAGGCCCAGAGACAATGGACTGGCAGGGGTGTGGGGAGGTGGGGGGATGAGACACTAATTGGGGCAGCCAAGGGAGTGGTGGCATCACCCCTTCCCTAACCCCAGGAGCACAGCTCAGGGCTCCAAAAGAGCCATGAGCCATTATCCCTTCCTTCTGTTTGAGGAGAGGAAAGAAAAGAGTGAGAAGGACTTTGTTTTGCATCTTGGATACCAGTGTAGCCATAGCAGGATAAGGCACCAAACACAGTCATGAGGCCCCTGTACAAGGCCCTAGCTCTCAGAGGACATTTCTAGACACACCCTGGACCAGAAGTGAAACTGCTGCCTTGAAGAAAAGGACCTAGTCCTGCCAGCATTCATTATGGTGTAACCGAAGAGTCCTTGGGGCATGAACAACCAGCAGCAATACCTAGGTACTATGTTGAGGGCTTTGAGTGAGCCTCTGAGACTTGCTGGCTTCTGGTGGGATGTAGCACATTACAGGCTGTAGTGGCTACAGGGCAAAACTCCTTCTGTTTGAGAAAAGAAGAGGGGAAAGTAAAGGGAACTTTGTCTTGCACT
Organism: Pan troglodytes; assembly: GCF_028858775.2. Classification (NCBI taxonomy): domain Eukaryota; kingdom Metazoa; phylum Chordata; class Mammalia; order Primates; family Hominidae; genus Pan; species Pan troglodytes. Next base: position 22,447,797 of record NC_072408.2, on the reverse strand, counting down.
TTCAGTACCACCACAGTCACATAGGAGCAGAGCACCAAGTGGGCTCTTGGAGTCCTCACTTCCAGGATTTGACTCTTGGACAGCATTTTTGGGCCTGCCCTTGGCCAGAGGGGAACCCCGTGCCCTGAAGGGTGAGTTCTAGGCCAGGCAGCATTCAGAACAGGTTACTTAAGAAAACTTGGTCCTTAATGGAACATTGGCTAGTTGTCTAGCAGTATGCTTTGTGGCCTGGGACAGTGGTGGCGGGCGAGGGGGTGGCTACAGAGTGAGATTCCTCTGCCTTTGGAAAGGGGTGGAAAGAGTGGGAAGTACTTCTTCTTGTGGTTTGAGTGCCAGTTCAGCCACAATACAATAGAACACTATGTAGACTTCTAAGGTTTTTGACTCTACTCCCTGACTTCCAGACACCTCTGGACCCACCTGGGGCCTGGGGTACCTTGCCACACTGAAGGGAAGGACACAGGCCTGCCTGGCTTTGCACCTGCTAATTGTAGAGTCCAAGGGTCTTCAGTGAACATAGGAAGTAGCCAGGGAGTGGTTTTGGCAGGCTTTAGGTGAGACCTAGCTATGTGCTGACTTCAGATCTGACCGAGCACAGTCATTGTGGAGGAGGCTACAGGGGTGATTGTGTCACTCTATTCCTAGCTTCAGGTGGCTCCAAACAGAGATAGAGACTCTGTGTGTTTGGGAGAAAGTAAGGGAAGAGAACATGAGTTTCTTCCTGGTAATCCAGAGAATTCTCTAAGATTTTGTCAAGGTGGTATCTCTGTGAATCTGAAAGAACCCCAATATTACTGAGCTTGGAGAGGCCACTCAAGTAGATACATCTTAGATCTCAACACCCAAGTCCTTTCAAATATGTTGAAAGCCTTCCCAAGAGAAACAGCTACAAATAAACCTAGACAGTGAAGACTATAATGAATATCTAACTCTTCAATGCCCAGATGCTGAGAAACATATACTAGCACCAACACCACCCAGGAAAACATGACCTTATCAAGTGAACGAAATAAAGCATCAGGGACTGATCCTGGAAAAACAGAGATATGTGACTGTTCAGAAAGGGAATGCAAAATAGCTGTGTTGAGGAAATCTAAAGAAATTCAAGATAACACAGAGAAGGAATTCAGAATTCTATTAGATAATTTTAACAAAGAAATTGAAACAGTGAAAAAGAATCAAGCTGAAATTCTGGAGCTGAAAAATGTAATCGGCATACTGAAAAGTGCATCACAGTCCTTTAATAAAACAACGGATCAAGTAGAAGAAAGACTCAGTGAGCTTGAAGATAAGCTATTTGAAAATACACAGTCAGAGGAGACAAAAGAAAAGATGATTAAAAAAATGAAACATACCTACAGTATCTAGAAAATAGCATCAGAGGAACAAATCTAAGAGTCATTGGCCTTAAGCAGGGGTTATAGAAAGAGATAGGGGTAGAAAGTTTATTCAAAGAGATAATATAACAGAGACCTTTTCAAACCTACAGAAGTATATCAATATCCAAGTACAACAGGATTATGGGATGCCAAGCCAAGCACATTTAACCTAAAGAAGACTACCTGAAAACATTTAATAACCAAACTCCCAACAGTCAAGGATAGAGAAAGGATTCTAAAAGCAGCAAGAGAAAAGAAACAAATAACACTCAATGGAGCACTAATATATCTGGCAACAGACTTTTTAGTAGAGACCTTACTGACCAGGAGAGAGTGGCATGATATATTTAAAGTGCTGAAGGACAAAAAAAACTTTTACCCTGGAATATTATATCCTGTGAAAAAATCCTTTAAACATGAAGAAGAAATTAAGACTTTCCCAGGCAAATAGAAGCTGAGGGATTTCATTAATATCAGACCTGTCCTATGAGAAACGCTAAAGAGAGTACTTCTGTCAAAAAACTGACATTAATGAGCAATAAATAATCACCTGAAGGTGCAAAACTTACCAGTAATAGTAAGCACACAGCAAAACACAAAATGTTATAACACCGTAACTGTGATGTACAAACCACATTATCCTAAGTAGAAAGACTAAATGATAAACCAATCAAAAATAATAACTACAAAAACTTCTCAAGACACAGACAGTGCAGTAAGATATACACAGAAACAACAAAAAATTAAAAAGCTTGTGGATGAAGTTAAGGCATGGAGTTTTCTTTCATTTGCTTTTTGCTTGTTTGTTAGTTTGGTTTGGCAAAGAGTGTCAAGTTGTTAACCAGTTAAAGTAATGGGTTATAAAATAGTACTTGCAAGCCTCATGGTAACCCCAGACCAATATCATATAGCATAACACAAAAAATAAGCAGCAAAAAACTAAATCATATCCCTAGAGAAAATCACCTTCACTACAGGAAAACAGAAAGGAAAGAAGGAAGGAAGAGAAGATGACAAAACAACCAGAAAAAAAAATGGCAGGAGTAATTCCTTACATATCAGTAATAACATTGAATGTAAATGGACTAAACTTTCCAATCAAAAGACATAGACAGGCTGAATGAATAAAAAAAACAAGAACCAATAATCCGTTGCCTGCAAGAAACACACTTCACCTGTATAGACACAAATAGACTGAAAACAAATAAATGAAAAAATATATTCCATGACAATGGAAACAAAAAAAGAGCAGGAGTCCAACAGGCCCCAGTGTGTGATGTCCCCCTTCCTGTGTCCAATTGTTCTCATTGTTCAATTCCCACCTATGGGAGAGAACATGCGATGTTTGGTTTTTTGTCCTTGCGATAGTTTGCTGAGAATGATGGTTTCCAGCTTCATCCATGTCCCTACAAAGGACATGAACTCATCATTTTTTGTGGCTGCATAGTATTCCATGATGTATATGTGCCATTTTATTCTACATACTTTTATAATGCTGAAAAAAATTATATTGATGGATGAATAAACTTACTAAACACATGGAAATATTGAGGATATAATTAGGAACACAATGAATACATTTGAAATTAAATAAAAAGATTAGCCTTATATAATATTTTTAGAATGTAATTTTTTTCAATTTTAGTTTTTTAGTTTTTATGGGTACATAGTAGTTATACATATTTATGTGATATGGGATATGTTGATACAGTCATATGATGTATAATAATCACATCAGGGTAAATGAGATATCCATCACCTGGAGCATTTATCCTTTGTTACAAATAATCCAACTATACCCTTTTAGTTATTGTAAAATGTAGAATTAAATTATTATTGATTATAGTCACCCTGTTGTATTGCCAAATATTGATCTGTTCATTCTTTCTATGTTTTTGTACCCATTAATCACCAACTGTTCCTTTTACACTCCTTACTACCCTTCCCAGCCTCTGGTAACCATCCTACTCTCTCTATGAGTTCAATTGTTTTAATTTTTAGCTCCCGTACATACATGAAAACATGTGACTTTATGTCTTTCTGTGCCTGACTTATTTCACTTAACAAAAAGACCTCCAGCTCCATCCATGTTATAAATGACAAAATCTCATTCCTCTTTATGGCTGAATACTACTCCATTGTGTATACATACCTGACACTTAGGTTGCTTCAAAATCTTAGCTATTGTGAATAGTGCTGCAATAAACCTGGGAGGGCAGATAGTTCTTCAATACACTGATTTTCTTTCTTTTGGGTATATACCTAGCAGTAAAATTGCTGGATTTTATAGTAACTCTGCTTTGAGGTTTTTTTTTTTGAGAAAACTCCAAACTCCTCTCAATAGTGGTTGTACTAATTTACATTCCCACCAAGAGTGTATGAGGGTTCCCTTTTCTCCACATTGTCACCAGCATTTGTTACTGCCTGTCTTTTGGTTATAAGCCATTTTAAACTGGGATGACATAATATCTCAATGTAGTTTTGATTTGCATTTCTCTGATGATCAGTTAGGTTAAGCACTCTTTCATATACCTGTTTGCCATTTGTATGTCTTTTTTTTATTATACTTCAAGTTTTAGGGTACATGTGCACAACGTGCAGGTTAGTTACATATGTATACCTGTGCCACGTTGGTGGGCTGCACCCATTAGCTCGTCATTTAACGTTAGGTATATCTCCTAATGCTATCCCTCCCCACTCCTTGAGAAATGCCTATTCGTATCCTTTGGCCATTTTAAAAATCGGATTATTCGATTTTTCCTATAGAGTTTTTTGAGCTCCTTATATATTCTGGTTATTAATCCCTTGTCAGGTGGATAGTTTGCAGATATTTTCTCCCATTCTGTGGATTGTCTCTTCATTTTGTTGATTGTATCCTTTGCTGTGCAGAAGCTTTTTAACTTGATGTGATCCCATTAGTCCATATTTGCTTTGGTTGCCTGTGCTTGTAGAATATTATTCAATAAATCTTTGCCCAATCCGATGTCCTAGCGAGTTGCTCCAATGTTTTCTTTTAGCAGTTTCATAGCTTGGTCTTAGATTTGTCTTTAATCCATTTTGATTTGATTTTTGTGTATGGCGAGAGATAGTGGTCTAGTTTTATCCTTTTGCATATGGATATCCAGTTTACCCAGCACCATTTATTAAAGAGACTTTCCTTTCCTCAATGTATGTTTTTGGAAACTTTTTCAAAAAAGACTTCACTGTAGATGCATGGATTTGTTTCTGGGTTTTTCTATTTTGTTCCATGGGTCTATGTGTCTGTTTTTATGCCAGTACTATGTTTTTTTAGGTAATTATAGCTCTGTAGTATAATGTGAAGTCAGATAATGTCAGTTCTCTAGTTTTGTTACTTTTGTTCAGAATTGCTTTTTCTGTTCTGGGTCTTTTGCCGTTCTATATTAATTTTAGGAGGCTTTTTTTGTATTCCTGTAAAGAATGTCACTGATATTTTGATAGGTATTACAAGGAATATGTAGATGAATTTGGATTGTGTGGGCATTTAAACAATATTGATTCTTCCAATTCATGAACATGGAATATCTTTCCATTTTTTGTGCCCTCTTCAATTAGTTTTATCAGTGTTTTATAGTTTTCATTGTAAAAATCTTTTACTTCTTTGGTTCAGTTAATTTCTATGTATTTAATTTTATTCATAGCTTTTTAAAATGGGGTTACTCTCTTGATTTCTTCTTCAGATTGTTTGCTGTTGGCATATGGGAGTGTTGCTGATTTTTGTACGTGGATTTTGTATGCTGAAACTGTACTGAATTTGCTTATCAGTTCCAATATTTTTTAAGGAAAATAGGTTCTTTAGGTTTTTTTCAAATATAAAATCATATCATCTTCAAACAAGAATAATTTGATTTCTTCCTTTTCAGTTTCGATGCCCTTTATATCTCTCATGTCTGACTGCTCTAGCTAGGACTTCCAGTACTACATTAAATAATAGTCATGACAGTGGGCATCTTTGTCGTATTACAGATCTTAGAGGAAAGGCTTTCAGTTTTTCCCCATCCAGTATGACATTAGTTGTGGGTCTGTCATATATGCCTTTTATTGTGTTGAGGTATGTTCCTTCTAACCCCAGTTTCTTGAGGGTTTTTCTCATGAAGGAATATTGAATTTTATCAAATGCAATTTCAGTATCAATTGAAACGATCATATGGTTTTTATTCTTCATTCTGTTTATATGATGTGCCACATTGACTGATTTTCATATGTTGAAACATCCTTGCATCCCTTAGATAAATCTCACTTCGTCATATTGAATGATCTTTTTAATGTGCTGTTGAATTTTGTTTGCTAGTATTTGGTTGAGGATGCTTGCATCAATGTTCATCAGGAATATTGGAGTGTAGTTCGTTTTTTTTTTTTCAATGCATTTATGACTGGTTTTGGTATATGAGTAATACCGGCCTTATAAAATGAGTTTAAAAGAATTCCCTCCTCTTCTATTTATAGGATGATATGGTTTGGCTCTGTGTCCCCACCCATATCTCACCTCGAATTGTAATCCCCATAATCGCCACATAGGCAGGACCAGGTGGAGGTAATTGGATCATGGGGGTGGTTCTCCCATTGCTGTTCTCATGGCAGTGAGTGAGTTCTTGTGAGATCTGATGGTTTTATAAGTGTCTGGCATTTCCCCTATTTGCACTCATTCTCTCTCTTGCCACCCTGTGAAGAAGTGCCTACTGTCATAATTCTAAGTTTCCCGGGGCCTTCCCAGTCAATCAGAACTGTGAGTATTAAACCCCTCTCCCGTATAAGTTATCCAGTCTCAGATATTTCCTTATAGCAACATGAGAATGGACAAATACAGTAAATTGGTACCACAAAGAGTGGGATGCTATTATAAAGATACCTGAAAATGTTGAAGTGACTTTGGAACTGGGTAACAGGCAGAAGTTGGAACAGTTTGGAGGACTCAGAAGAAGACAGGAAAATATGGGAAAGTTTGGAAACTCCTAGAGACTTATTGAATGGCTTTGACCAAAATGCTGATAGTGATATGGACAATGAAGTCCAGGCTGAGGTGGTCTCAGGAGACAAGAAACTTGCTGGGAACTGGAGTAAATGTCATTCTTGCTATGCTTTAGCAAAGAGACTGGAGGCTTTTTCCCCCTGCCCTAGAGATCTGTGGAACTTTGAACTTAAGAGAGATGATTTAGAATATCTGGTGGGAGAAATTTCTAAGAAGCAAAGCTTAGAAATTCAAGAGGTGACAGAGCATAAAAGTTTAGAAAACTTGCAGCCTGACAATGCAGTAGAAAACAAAAATCCCATTTTCTGGGGAGAAATTCAAGCTGGCTGCAGAAATTTGGATAAGTAAGAGGAGCCAAATACCAATCACCAAGACAGTGGGGAAAATGTCTTCAGAGCATGTCAGAGACCTTCACAGCAGCCCCTCCCATTACAGGCCTGGAGGCCTAGGAGGGAAAAATGGTTTTCTGGGATGCCCTCTCCCCTGTTGTGTACAGCCTCAGAGCTTGGCGCTCTGTGCCCCAGCTGCTCCAGCCATGGCTAAACAGGGCCAAGGTACAGCTCAGGCTGTTGCTTCAGAGGGTGCAAGCCTCAAGCCTTGGCAGCTTTCATGTGGTGTTGGTCCTACAGGTGCACAGAGGACAAGAATTGAGGTTTGGGATCCTCTGCCTAGATTTCAGATGATGTATGGAAACACCTGGAAGTCCAGGCTGAACTCTTCTGCAAGGGCAGAGCCCCTTGTGGAGAACCTCTGATAGGGAAGTGTGGAAGGGAAATGTGGGGTTGGAGCCTTCACATGGAGTCCCCACAGGGGCACTGCCTAGTGGAGCTGTGAGAAGAGAGCCACCATCCTCCTGACCCCAGAAAGCCAGATCTACCAACAGCTTGTACTGTGTGCCTGGAAAATCAGCAGACACTCAACACTAGCCAGTGAAAGCAGCCAGGAGTGGGGCTGTACCTTGAAAAGCCACAGGGGTGGAGGTGCCCAAGGCTGGGGGTGGGCCACCTTTTGCATCAGCATGATCTGGATGTGAGACATGGAGTCAAAAGAATTTTAAGGTTTAATAACTGCCTTATTAAATCTCACACTTGCTGCCTTATTAAATTGTGCTACTTGCCTGTAGCCCCTTTATTTTGGCCAATTTCTTCCACTTGGAATGGGAGCATTTACCCAATGCCTGTTTCCCCATTGTATCTAGGAAGTACCTAGCTTGCTTTTGATTTTACAGGCTCATAGGCAGAAGGGACTTCCCTTGTTTCAGATGAACTTTGGACTGTGAACTTTTGAGTTAGTGCTGAAATTAAGAATTTGGGAGACTGTTGGGAAGGCGTGATTTGTTTTGAACTGTGAAAAGACATGAGATTTGGGAGGGTCCAGGGTGGAATTATATGGTTTGACTCTGTGTCCCCACGCAAATCTCACCTTGAATTGTAATCCCCGTAATCCCTACATATCAATGGTGGGACCAGGTGGAGGTAATTGGACCATGGAGGCAGTTACCTCCATGCTCTCCTCATGATAGTAAGTTCTCATGAGAGCTGATGGTTTTATAAGTGTCTGGCATTTCCTCTGCTTGCATTCATTCTCTCTCCTGCCGCCCTGTAAAGAAGTGCCTTCCGTTATAATTGTTAAGCTTTCTGAGGCCTCCCAGCCACATAAAAATGCAAGTCAATGAAACCTCTTTCTTTTGTAAGTTACTCAGTCTTGGATATTTTCTTGTATCAATGTGAGAATGGATTAATACATAGAAATAGTTTGAGTAGGGTTGGTATTAGTACTTCTTTAAATGATTGGTAGAATTCAGCAGTGAAGCCATAGGATTCGGGGGTATTCTTTACTGGGAGACTTTTTATTACAGCTTCAATCTCATTAATTATTATTGATCTGTTCAGGTTTTTTATTTCTTCCTGGTTCAATCATGGGAGGCTGTATGTGTCTAAGAACTTATTCTTTTCTTCTAGATTTTCCAATTTATTGGCATATAGTTGTTCATAATAGCCTACAATGGTCCTTTGAATTTCTGTGGTATCAGTTGTAATGTTTCCTTTTTCATCTGTGATTTTAATTATTTGTGCCTTCTCTATTTTTGTTGTTATTCTGGCTAAAGGTTTGTGAATTTTTTTTAATTTTTTCAAAAAAAACAAGTTTTATCTCACTAATCTTTGGTATTATTGTTTTTATTTCAATTTCACTTATTTCTGCTCTAATATTTATTATTTCTTTGCTTCTACTAACCTTGGGTCCAGTTTGCTCTTGCTTTTCTAGTTCCTTAATATGCATTGATAGGTTGTTTATTTCAAGTTTTTCTTTTTTAGATGCAGGCACTTATAGCTATAAACCTCTCTTATTACAGTTTTTGCTCTGTCCCATAGGTTTTGGTATGTTCTGTTTCCTTATCATTTGTTTCAATAAATTTTTCAATTTCCTTCCTCATCTCTTCATTGACTTACTAGACATTCAGGAGAATATTGTTTTATTTCTAAGTATTTGTATAGTTTCCAGAATTCCTCTTGTTATTGATCTATACTTGTATTCAATTGTGGCCAGAGAAAATGTTTCCATTTTTTGAAAGCTTTGAGACTTGTTTTGTGGCCTAACATATCATCCATTCTTTAGAATGATCCATTTGCTGAGAAGAATGTGTATTCTGCAGTTGTTGAATGAAATGTTCTGTAAATATGTATGATGTTCATTTGCTCTATAGTGCAGATTAAGTCCAATGTTTCTTTGCTTATTTTCTGTTTGGAAGATCTGACCAATGCAGAAAGTGGGGTGCTGAAGTCTCCAGCTATTATTGTATTGGGGTCTATCTCTCTCTTTAACCTTAACAAGATTTGCTTTATATATCTGAGTACCTCAGTGTTGGGTGCATAAATATTTAAAGTTGTTATATCCTCTTGCTGAATTGACCCCTTTGTCATAAAATGAACTTCTTTGTCTTTTTTAATAGCTTTTGTCTTAAATTCTATTTTATCTGATAGAAGTGTAGCTACTCCTGTTCTTTCTTGATTTCCATCAGCATGGAATATCTTTTTATATCCCTTCATTTTCAATCTAAGTGTGTCTCTATTGGTGAAGTGTGTTTCTTGTAGATAATGGTTTGTTGGCTCTTGCTTTTTATAATCCATTCAACCTGTTTGTGTCTTTTGATTGGAGAGTTTATTCCATTGGCATTCAATGTTACTATTGATAAGTAAAAACTTGCTCCTTCCATTTTTGTTAGTTTTTTGCTTGGTTTTTGATCTCCTCCTTCTTTCCTTCCTTCTTGTCTTTTTTTTTTAGTGAAGGTAATTTTCTCTTGTGGCTTGTTTTAATTTATTGCTTTTAATTTTTTGTGTATTCATTGTATGTTTTTCAATTTGGGGTTACCACAAGGCTTGCAAATACTATCCTATAACCCATTATTTTAAACTGACCACAACTTAACACTGATTGCATTAAAAAACAACAAGCAAGCAAAAAGAAAACTAATGAAAACTCTACACTTTAATTTCATCCTCTTGCTTTTAAACTTTTTGTCTTTTCAATTTAAACCTTAATGTACTGTGTCTTGAAAAGTTGTAGTTATTTTTTATCATTTCATTTTTTCATCTTTCTACTGAAGGTATCAGGAGTCTATATACCAAAATTACAGTGTTATAATATTCTGTTTTTCTGTGTACTTACTATTGCCAATGAGTTTTGAACCTTCACTTGATTTCTTATTGCTCATTAATGTTCTTTTCTTTCAGTTTGAAGAACTCCCTTTAGCATTTCTCATAGGAGAGGTCTGGTGTTGATGAAATCTCTCAGCTTTTGTTTGTCTGGGAAAGTCTTTATTTCTCCTTCATGTTTGGAGGATATTTTTGCCAGATGTACTATTCCAGAGTAAAGTTTTATTTTTTTTCCTTCAGCACTTTAAATATGTCATGCAAATCTCATCTGGCCTATAAAGTTTCCACTAAAAAGTCTGCTGCCAGGTGTATTGGAGCTCCGCTTTATGTTACGTGTTTCTTTTTTCTCGCTGCTTTTCGACTCCTTTACTTATCCTTGACCTTTAGGAGTTTGATTATTAAATGCCTTGAGTTAATCTTCTTTGGGTTAAATATTCTTGGTTTTCTATAACCTTCTTGTACTCAAATATTGGTGTTCTATAACTTTTTTGCATTAAATATCTTTCTCTATGTTGGTGAAGTTATCTGTTATTATCCTTTTGAATAAACTTTCTACCTAGATCTTTCTACCTCCTCTTGAAAACCAATAATTCTTAGATTTCTCCTTTTAAGGCTATTTTCTAGATCGTGTAGGCATGATGTATTCTTCAGTAGGTCACTTCCATTTTTCAGCTCCAAAATTTCTACTTGATTCTTTTTAATTATTTCAATTTCTTTGTTAAATTTATCTGTTAGAATTCTGAATCCCTTCTTTATGTTACCTTGAATTTCTTTAAGTTTTCTCAGAATAGCTTGTATTAGTTAATTCTCAAGCCAGTATAAATAACTACCTGAGACTGGGTAATTTATAAAGAAAAGAGATTTCATTGACTCAGAGTTCCTCGGGCTGTACAGGAAGTATGGCTCTGGAGGCCTCAGGAAACTTACGATTATGATGGAAGGTGAAGGGGAAACTGGCACATCCTACATGGCCTGCAGGAGGAAGAGAGAGAGAAAGGGGAGGGGCTACACACTTTCAAATGACCAGATCTCATGAGAACTCTATCATGAGAAGAGAAAGAGGGAAGTTTGTACCCATGATTCAGTCACCTCCCAGCAAGCCCTTTATCCAACACTGGGAATGACAATTTGACATGAGATTTAGGTGGGAATACAGAGCTAAATGTTGTCACAGCTATTTTGAATTATCTGTGTGAAAGGTAACATATCTTTGTCTCTCCAGAATTTGTTTCTGATTTCTTATTTAGTTTGTTTGGTGAGGTCATGTTTTCCTGGATCGTCTTGATGCTTGTGATTGTTAGTTGGTGTCTGGCCATTGAAGAGTTCAGTATTTTATTATAGTCTTTTCAGTCTGAACTTTTTTGTAACTGTTCTTCTTTGGAAGGCTTTCCAGGTATTCAAAAGGACTTGGGTGTTGGAATTTAAGTTTTTGTTCACTACAGATTTATCTGCATTAGGGGGTACTCCAAGTCCAGTAATGCTGTGGTTCTTACCAATTGGCAGAGGTATCACCCTGGTGATCTTGGATAAGATCTGGAAGAATTGTCTGGATTACCAGGAAGAGACTTTTGCACTCTTCCTTTACTTTTTCCCAAACAAACCTAGTCTCTCTCTGTGATGAACACCCAGAGCTGGGGGATGGGTGACACATCACTCCTGTGGCCACCAGCACTGGAACTGTCCTGGATCAAACCTGAAGTCAGCGCATGCCAGAGTCAAACCCATGTCCCATGGTGAGTACTGCATAAGTACTGCTGCTGATTTTCAGGGACCAAGGGCTCTTTAGTCATCAGGTGGTAATAAATCCTGCAGGATTGGGTCCTTCCTTGCAAGGGAGCAAGTGTCCAGAAATGTCATCCAGGAGCTAGGGCCTGGAATGTGGGTCTTATGACTCTGTCCCATGCCCTCTCCTACCGTGGCTGAGCTGGTATCCAATTTGCAAGACAAAGTCCTCTTTACTCTTCTTTCTGTTCTCCTCAAGTTGAAGAAACCGGTCTCTTTTGGAGCTGTGAATCATGCCCTGACGTTGGGGAATGGTGATGCAAAAACTCCCTTAGCTTCCTCTGCTGGTGTCTCATTAGGGCTCATGCCCACCAAGTCCACTGGCTCCAAGCACAGCACAGCACTAGTGCTTGCACAGGAGTTGCAGTCACTGTGGCCTAGACAGTCTTTCAAGTTTATTTAGAACTCCAGAGCACTTTGGCCTGTGGTGGTGAGGCTTGACAAAACTCTAGTACTGGCTGATGAGATGGGTGATTTCCCTCTGGCTAGGGCTAATCTAAATGCTCCCACCATGGGCATTGACTGAGTTCCAACCAGTGTTTGCAGCACTGAGTTCTAATGCAAGGACCCACAATTGCTGCACTTTCTCCCCTAAGTGCACACATTCCCTCTGTGTGCCACACGGCTGCTGCCAGGGAGTGGGGAGGGGTGGCATTGGCAATTCAAGACTGTCTTTCCTATCCTCTTCAGGGCCTCTTCCAGTGATATGAAGTTAAATCTAGGTACTGCAATCACTTGTCTGATTTTTGGTGCTTATGAAGGTGCTTTTTAAATGAAGATATTAATAGCTGTTAAATTCGGTATTCCTGTGGGGAGGATGATCAGTGGTGGCTTCTATTCAGCCATCTTGCTCTGCTTCCCATTTTATATAACATTTTATCAAAATAAACATCAGTAGGAAAAAGTCCCTTGATCTTGCTATACATTAAGAACAACGTTGTTCATATCTTGGTTGGCAAAATTCCACTTCAGCAGCTATGACAAAATACAGGCGTCAGAATTACTATGAATTTTAGTGTTGCAAATAAGGCATTCTTAGTCTATGTTTTGAAAAATAATCAATATTATTGTAGCATATTACATTAGAATAGTGATAGATTAGAAAATATATTATTCTGTATTATATCTAACACATTTAATTCTTGGCCAATCCTTTGGAATAAATTTCTTCTGGAGCAGTATTATTAATTATGTCCATATCAGTCATTTGTGCTGCTTAGTATTCTGTAGTGAGCTAGTGAACCTCATTGAAGGAGGTTCACTTTCCCTCAGGATTATAAATTTCATTAGAAACTAACAGCAATTAAGCTATGTCTGAGAGAAGTTAGTGACATCTGTATTGAAATAATGGATCCAGTAAGATATCTCCATTAACCTACCATGGTTAAGCAGAGAGAAGGATGATGAGGAAACAAGAACTGTGTTTTGGCTGTTTCCTTCCACACATACATATCCAATTCTATACATAATTTGATGCTGTGATATATAAGAGTAAAATGCCTTTTTATATTTCTGATTCAAGCAAGCACACGTTTTCACTATGTGGCATTTTGTGTGTGCGTGTGTGTGTTATTAGTTTTTCTGCTATTCTAAATTGGAGGACTTGATAATTTATTTCATCACAAAGGGTGTCATTTATTTATATCTACTCTCAAATTATATCAGAGAGAATTTAAAATACTTTGGCATCTCCATATTTTATATGAAATGTTTCTAAATTAATAAGAGTCCAGATTATTGGTGCTGATGACTGAAAGCACACATGATTTTGGAAACAAGTTAAATGTAGACAAGGCTTATCTTTAAATGTAAATAAATAAAAACTACTTAAATATCATTCTGCATATTCTAGTCAGGATATTAAAATGAGGTCAGTTTTATTAGTGGGTGATGTATCATACTCTTGTGCTTTAGAATACTTGGGTCCTGTGAAGCTTGAGTTTAAAAAATTCTATTTTGAATCCTCTAGAAAGCAATTAATGTCAAATTCCTAAGTCACCTTAATAATAGAGCAAAGGAGAGTGACCATCCTAGGCCCTTTGCATGGTGACAGCCTGGAACTGTGTGTTAGTGAGGGAGAAATGACTTCACCAAATGACATTGAGCAACTTTAGAGGCAAAGGTGGATATACAGCCTTAAGGCTTACACAGTTTGGGAAGGCTTTTTTAAGAAAAAGAATACAAAACTGAAAATACAATATTACATGTAAAAGCAAATATTTCTTTTGAATGAGGATAACCTATATTTGTATCTGGATATCTTTATTGTAATTTTTCCTACAGTTTTTAGTGCATACTCTGGTTGCCTCTTTATTTGAAAACAATGTAGCAATACCATTTTCAATTAAAGAACATAAGTATTGTGAGTCTTGAAGTTAGATTTTAAAAGCATTCCATACATCGTCCGTTGGTTGGGTGATGGCACATATGATATCCAAAAGGACAGCAACCCATATTTAAGGAATTGCATGCCAGCTGGTACCATAATGAGTTCTCAACAGACCATTCTACTGCTTGGTTTTTCTGGGTGATAAGATACATGAAACATCAGTGAATTGTGAGTAGAGCTCATTGCTGCACTTTCTAGGCAATAAAGGTATCCCAGTTTGATGTGATGTTGAATGAGATATCACAACAATGAAGATGGTTTTCTGTAAGTCTACAAATGGTTACTGGATAGAAACCCTGCAGACAGGAAAGACATTTCTATATCCAGAACAGCTGCATACTATGAGCCAGATGCTGTGCTAATTTTCTGTAATAAAGATACCATATTCTGAGCTACATCTGTGATTAGGATTACCTCTGATTATGTTGTCAATAACTCACTGTCATTCTCCCAGAACGTGTTGGCCTCTGCACCAGCCAAATGGGCAAGTTAAATGGTAAAAACTCTACCCAGAGATGTTCAGTTCTTAGATGGTAGCACTGATCTCTTTAATACAGCTAAGGACATGGTGTTGGTTTTGACTTACTGCTTTGGTGAGGGGGTTGGACAGGGGTTTGATTGGAGGAACTTTCACTTGATCATTCATATCATGATAGCCATGAATCAGGGAAACAACCTAAAGTTTCTGTCTTTTACCAATTACAATAGCGACTCGCCCCCACTGACCCCTTACTGTGGAGGATACCTTCCAAGGCCCACACTATATACCTGAAACCATGGATAGTTGCAAACCCCATATACAGTCCTGTTCTGCATGACAATATTTTGGTTAATGAGGGACCACATATATGACGCAGTCCTATAGGACTGTAATGGTCAGCTACATTGCAAATTTCCTACCGCCTGGTATTTGCTACACTGTACTTTTTATTGCTACTTTAGAGTGTATTCCTTCTCCTTATTAAAAACTGAAGTTAATTGTAAAACAGCCTCAGGCAGTTCCTTCAGGAGTATTCGTCTGGGAGGCATTGCTGTCATAGGAAATGACAGTCCATGAGTGCTATTGCCCCTGAGGACCTTCCAATGGGACAAGATGTAGAGTTGGAAGGCAGTGATGATGATCGTGACCCTGTGTGGGCTTAGGCTAATATGTGTACTTGAGTCTGAATTTTCAACAACAATAAAAAATTAAATACAGAAAAAACTGTATAGAAAAAGCATATAGAGGAAGAAAATATTTTTTATAGTTGTACAATGTGTTTGTGTTTTAAGCTAAATATTATTGCAAGAGTCAAAAGTTAAAATTTAAAAAGTATATAAAGTAAAAAACATTGCAGTAACTAAGGTTAATTTATTATTGAAGAAAATTTTTTCATAAATTTAATGTAGGTTAAGTGTCCAGTGTTTGTCAAGTCTACATTATTGTACAATAATGTCCTAGGCCTTCACATTCACTCACCACTCTCTCACTTGCTCACCCTGAGCAACTTTCAGTCCTGAAACCTCCATTTATAGTAAGTGCCCTATACAGGGGTACCATTTATATATAGATAGATAGATTTTTTGAGACAGGGTCTCAGTCTGTCACCCAGGCTGGAGTGCAGTAGCACAATCTCAGCTCACTGCAACCTCTGCCTCCTGGGTTCAAGTTATTCTCATGCCTCAGCCTCCCAAGTAGTCAGGATTACAGGTGCACGCCACTGTGCCTGGCTCCTTTTTTTTTTTTTTTTTTGTATTTTTGGTAGAGACAGGGTTTCACCATGTTGGCCTGGCTGGTCTTGAACTCCTGACCTCAAATGATCTGCCTACCTGGGCCTCTCAAAGTGCTGGAATTACAGGTGTGAGCCACCTCGCCCAGCCTCCATTTTTGTATTTTGTACCATATTTTTACTGTACCTTTTCTATGTTTAGATGTATTTTGATACACAAATACCATTGTGATACAGTTGCCTACAATATTCAGTACAGTGACAAGCTGTACAGGTTTGCAGTCTACGAGCAATAGGCTATACTACATAGCCTAGGTGTGTAGTAGGCTATATTATCTAGGTTTCTGTAAGTACTTTATGGTGTTCAGAAAACTACAAAATCACATAATGATGCATTTCTTAGAACACGTCCCTATTGTTTTCACTCAAGAGAAATGAAGGTATATGTCCATTCAAAAACTTGTACATGAATGTTCATATCAGTTTAATTTGTAATAGCCCACAAACTGGAATCAATCGACATATTCATCAACAGGTGAATGGATAAACAAATCACGGCATATTTATGTAGTGGAATTCTATTTAGCATTGAACTATTGATAGAAGCAATAACGTGAATGAATCTTAAAATGATTATGCTGACTGAAAGAAACTATACACAAAATGATATGTACTGTATGATTCCATTTATAGAAAATTCTAGAAAATGCAAACAAATGTATAATAACAGAAAGTAGATCAGTGGTTGCCTTAGTATTAAGCAAGAGGGACAGGAATGAGCGTTTACAAAGGGATACATGGTAACTTTAAAATATGATGTGTATTTTCATTATCTTGATTATAGTGATGGTTTCATGGGTATGTACATTTGTCAAAATATTACACTGTGCATTTTAAATATGCACACTTTTTGCATATTAACTGTACTCCAATAAATATATTTGAAACATTTCCATCTTTTAATTTATTATTATTATTTTTCTTTTTCAACTTTAATTTTAGATTCAGGGAGTATATATACAAGTTTGTTACCTGAATATATTACATGATGCTGACTCCAAACTTTGGAGTTTATTCTCAGTACCCATCACCCAAGTACTGAGAATAAAAAGAAATATTTAAACAAAACTAAATTTAAACCTAGACTTTGACTCACTACATCAGAAAATGTTAAAATTAAGATTTTAATATTAATGAGCCTTCAGAAAGGGTTTACAGCTTCTCAGCTAGTTTTCACTCCTCAGTTCACAAGCTTTAAATTTCTCAAATAAAGTGGAGACCATGTTTTACAGCCAGTCCCAAGCCTTCCCTAAAGAGACCTATGGCCATTAACTAGAGCAGCTGTAAAATGGGAACAGGAAAATGTCCAGGGCTCCCAGGAATTATTAGATACTGACTAGATAGACATTAATACTTGGAGACTCATAATGACACGTCAGTACGATTATCAGAGTGGAAGTTTATGAAGGACAAGATCTAATTAAACAGATTGACCTTGGCCAAATCTATCTCACAGTTGGTCTAATGAGACTGAGACCTATTCTATAGCTATTCCTGCAGAACCAGAATGATTAGGAAAGAAATATACAGTAGTTACCTCTTATTGTGGTTTTGCCTTCTGTGGCTTCAGTTACCCACAGTCAACCACAGTCCAAAAATAGATGAGTACTGTATAGTAAGATATTGTGTGTGTGTGTGTGTGTGTGTGTGTGTGTGTATGTGTGTGACAGAGAGAGAGATTGAGATATGACAGTAACAATTTTTATTACAATGTATTATAATTTTTCACTTTATTATTTATTATTGCTAACCTCTTACTTTACCTAAATTATAAATTTAATTTTACCATAGGTATTTATTTGCCATCCATTTATCTTATTTGGTAAACTGTCTGTTCAAACCTTTTCCCCCTTTTTTGTTTAAGTTGTTAATTTTCTTATTATTTGTCCCAAGAGTTATTTATATATTTAGATAAAATTTCTTTATCCTATGCAATTTGCAAATATTTTATTCCACTCTATTTCTTTTTGTTCATTCTCTTAACAGTGTCTTTCAAATAATAGAAAGTGTTTATTTTAATGTAGTTCAAGTTGTCATTTTTTTAAATCTTTGAATCATGTTTTTGGTGTTGAATCAAAAAAATCTTTGCCTCACCCTAGGTCAAAAAGATTTTCTCACATGTTTTCTTCCAGCAGTTAGTCTGTGATCCATTTTGAGTTAATTTTTGTATATAAAGTATGGATTAACGTTCTGTTTTTAAAAAATAGGAACATTTTTTCAGCATTATTTTCTGAAAAAAAAACTTTGTCCAATAAATTGCTTTTGCACTTTTGTGAAAAATAAGTTGTCCTTATATGCATGAGTTTATTTCTGAACTTTGTACAGGTCCCACAAATCTATTTGTCAATTCTGAGGTTAATAATATGCTATCTTGATTACTGCAGCTTTACAAGTTTTGAAAACTGGTAGTACTAGTCCTCCAACTTTGTTCTTTTTAAAGATTGCTTTGCTATTCTAAGTCTCCCCCATTTTCCTATGAACTTGAGAATCAGCTTGTTAATTTCTATAAAAGCCTGCTGCAGTTTGATTGAGACTGCCTTGAATTTGTAAATTAACTTGGGAGAGGATTGAAATCTTGACAATATTGACTCTTCCAATACATAAACACTGTTAAGAATTTAAAAAATAATTTTAGGATTTTTTTGCACCTATGCTCATGAAGGATATTGTAATATAGTTTATTTTCTTGTAATGTCATTGTGTGGTTATGGTATCAGAGTAACTTTGTTATAGCACAATTTGCGATGAAGTTCCATTTATATTCTGAAGGAGTTTGTATAGAATTGGTATTATATCTTTCTTAAATGTTTGCATGAATCTACCAGTGAAGCCATCCAGGCCTATAATTTTCTTATTTGGAAGCCTTGTAATTAAAATTTTAATCTCTTTTATAGGTATAGGTCTATGCAAGGTATCTATTTTTCCTTGAATGAACTTATTATTATTTTAATTTCTCTTTTATTTCTGATATGATAATTTGTGTCTTCTTCTTTTTCCTGATCGGTTTGGCCAGATGTTTATAAATATTGTTGATTTCATAATAAACCAACTTTAGGTTTTATTGATACCTATTGTTTTTCCATTTAAAAAATTGATTTCTGCTCAAGTCTTTATTATTTCTTTTCTTTTGCTTTGGGTTTAATTTGATCTTTTAGTTTCTTAAAGCAGGAGCTGAGTTCATTTATTTGGTTTTTGTTCTTTTTAAATATAGGTGTTTAGTGCTATAACGTTTTCCCTTGTTATTGGTTGAGATCAACATTTCTCGATAGAGGTACTATTGACATTTTGGGGCTAGATACTGCTTTACTATGGGGAGCTATCCTGTGCATTGTAGGAGGTTTAGCAGAATCCCTGATTCCTTCCTACTAGATGCCAGTAGCATCTCTCCTCTTCCCCACCATTATGACAATCAAAAATGTTTATAGACATTACTAAATGTCCCCTGAAAGCAAGTGGGCAAAATTACCTGAGCTGAGAATCACTGATTTAGGTGCATCTCATGAATGTTGGTATATTGTGTTTTCATTTATGTTTAGCTCAAAATACTTTATAATTTCTGCCTTTGATTTTTTTCTTGATCCATGGGCTTATTTACAAACATTTGAGTACTTTTCCAGAGATCTTCCTGTTCTGTTACTAGTTTTTTTATTTAAGTTATTGTGCCCAGAGAAAGTATTTTTTCTGACCTAAATCTTTTTAACTTTATCAAAGGTTAGGCCCAAAATATGGTCTATTGTAGTAAATATTCCTTGTGCACTTGAAAATAAAGTGTATTCTGTTGCTGTTAGGTGGAATATCATATAGACGTCAAATAGGTCAAGTTGGTTGGTAGTGTTGTTCAAGTCTTCTATATACTTATATTGTCTATAGTTCTAGTAGCTATTGAGAAAGTGGTGTTGACGTCTCAAACAATAATTATAGATATGTCTATTTCTCCTTACAATTTTATCAATCTTTTTTCATGTATACAAAGCTCTGTTATTAGGGATACAAAAACTTAGGATTATTATGTTCTCTGGGTAGATGAGCTTCTTACAATTGTGAAATGACTCTATCCATGTTAATATTATTTGCTCTGAAACATATTCTGCCTGATACTAGCATAGCCATGCCCATCTCTTTGGATTAGTTGTACGCATGGTATATCTTTTCCTATCGTTTTACTTTTAACCTACTCTGTCTTTATTTGTGAAGTGTTTCTCAGAGAAAACATACAGATAGGTTTTGCTTTTTTTATCAAACCTGTCAATCTTCACATTTTAATGGGTATTTACATAAATTCAATTTAATAAGATTATTAATATGGTTGGGTTTAAATGTATGATCTTATTTTATCTTTGGTTTATCTGTTCTTTGTTTCCATTTTATCCCTTTCTTATCTTCCTTTGGATAAATCATAAATTTCTATAATTTGAGTTTATCTACTTTTTGACTTATTAGCTATAATTCTTTTTGCATTACTTTACTGGTTGGTTTAAGGTTTATAGTATACATCTTTATCTTATCACAGTCCTTTTTTCTGATAACATCATACTACTTCATGTATAGTATAAGAAACTTATAGTAGCAGTATACTTTCATTTTTCTTTTCCCATCCTTGTGTTACGTATTTTATTTGTACATATTTTATTACCAGTACATTGTAATTATTTTTGTTTAAATGGTCTATTACTCTTTAAGGACATTTAAATAATAAGGAAACAATCTTATATATTTCCCTGCATAGGTACCATTTCCAGTGCTCTTCGTATCTTTGTGTCGACCCACATTTCCATCTGCTGTAATTTTAATTCTTCCTAAAGGACTTTCTTGAACATTTATTAAAGTTTAAGTAGTTGTAGATAAATTCTTTAAATTTTTATGTGTTAAAAAGTCTTTATTTTGTCTTCATTTTCAAATATATTTTATCTGGGTATAAAATTTGGTAGTATTTTTCTTTCAGTACTTTAAAGATTTCACTCCATTTATTTCTCGCTTAATTGTTTCTAGTGAGAAATCTACCATTATGCTGATTCTTGTTGTTTTGTACCTAACATGTCTCACTTCTCAGGCTGCTTTTAGAATTTTCTATTTATCATTGGTTTTGAGCAGTTTGCACATGATGTATTTTGGTGTGATTTTGTTCATATCTCTCAACATATACTTAGTATTTATTGAGATTATTGGATCCATGCATTTATATTATATATTTCTTCAGATTTGGAAGAAGAAGTTATCCATATTTCATCTTATATTTCTTCTCCTCCCTCCCATCTCCTTTGAGGACTCCAATTACATGACTATTAGGCTTCTTGAAATTGTTCCACAGAGCAGTGATGCTTTTTTCCTTTTCTAATCTGTTTCATTTCAGGAAGTTTCTATTACTATGTCTTTAAATTCAGTAATATTTTTTCAGCAATATCTAATCTGTTGTTTCTCCTATCTAGTTTAGTTTTCACTATGGGTATTATTGCTTCCATTTCCAAGGACTTTACTTGGGTCTTTTAAAAAGTATCTTTCATGTTTCTACTTAACTTTTCAACATATGGAATACAGTTATAAAAATGTTAGATGTTGTCTGCTAACTAAAACTTCTGACGGTTCTGGATCAGCTTCACTAAATTGATTTTTGTCTTTTGCATGGATTGCAACCTGCTTCTTTAGGCGTTAAGTAATTTTTGAATGGGCATCAGAAATGATAAACTTTACATTATTGGGTACTGTATATTTTGTGTTTTGACATATATTCTCGAATTTAGTTCTGTGATACAGTTAAGTTAGTGCAAAACAGCTCATCCTGTTGAGACAGTTTTTGATTTGGCAGGTGGAACCTGAGCACACTAATTATTCACCTTCCTGAGGCAAGACTCTTTTTGAGTCCTCTAACCAATGCACTGGTATTTATGAAGTTTTCCAGGCTGGCTGGTGGAAACTAGCACTGTTCCCAGTCCTGTATGAGCACTGGCTGTTGTTCTCTCTAATCCTTTCAGGTGGTTCTTCCCTGGAACTGGGTAGTTTCCTCACATACATGCACTAATAAGCATTCTACTTATCGCTTGAGGATGTATCCTCTGCAGATCTTTGGGGTCCTCTCACTTTGTAGCTTTCTCTTTTCTGCTACTCTGCTTTGCAAAGTCTAGCCACCTTGGATTTTATGGACTCTCAGCTTATTCCCTCATTCAGGGAGTTCACTTGACTCTGTCCATGTTTCCCCTCCTTAAGTTGCTGCCGGGAATTTCTCTGAAGGCAGTAAGCTGGAATCCACTGAGGCTTGTCTTATTTGTTTCCCATTTGTCATGGATCACTGTTTTTTTGTTGCCCGATGTCCAATGTCATGAAAATCTTGGTTTTATTTATTTTCTCTGGTTTTTACCCAATTTCAAGTAGGATGGTAAATCTGTTTTCCATTAGTCCA
The DNA here is from genome assembly GCF_028858775.2 of Pan troglodytes. Taxonomy (NCBI): domain Eukaryota; kingdom Metazoa; phylum Chordata; class Mammalia; order Primates; family Hominidae; genus Pan; species Pan troglodytes. The sequence continues at coordinate 22,425,444 of NC_072408.2, read as the reverse complement.
TTTTTGGAAGAAGTGGAAGTTTTTCATTTCTGTTCATTTTAGAAATTGATTGTAATGGCTATCATATCTTTTAAAATATCTTCAAATATTTAGAGAGCTAAATAAATGAAGTACAGAGTTGTCTATGCTTATTGTATTATGATACTGATTTTTATATTCCACCCATCAATTACACAAAGGTTTTTGTTAAAATTCAGTTATTGTATTTCTATTTTCCCTGATGTTGATCACTCTTGAAAATAAGTAGTAATATGTTGCATTTCTATTTTTAAAAATATGATTCAAAATCCATCAAAACTATTTGGGATATTTTTGATATAGGTTAAATAATAAATTTATGGCTGTATTTTTAAGCATGCAGATGTGAGAGTTTTCATAAGTGACATGATTTTCAGCAACAAAATCACATAGTGATCCAAACATTAGCTGATAGCAGTTCTCAAATACATTTTGCATGACAAGTCCCTTTAAAAACACGTAGGTTCTCACTCTTTGTTAAAAAAAAAAAAACTCACCTTTACCTTGAAGGAATAGATTATATATTTACTTTGAGAAATATATCTTCTGGGTAGCACATTACCGAAAATCACTAGTTCTCCCTGAACAGGTCAGCAAATTGGGCTTAATGCGGCTTGAAACATCACTGGAAAAAAATTGTAAATGTTTGTATGCGTTCTCTGGATGCTCAGATCCCAAACGTCTCACTAATCATGATGGCTCCACATTATCATTTGCAAACATTTCAAAGCAGCAAACACACCTAGCATGAGATTCAAACAGCCTGGATAATTTCAAATCATTTTGGCTTACTTCTTGTCTTATCTAATTACATCCTCATTGTTTTCAACCTTTTGATGTGCTTATAAAGAGATCAAATTACAAATGGAAGTTTCTGCCAATTTTTCTTTGTCTTTGAATTATTGGTATTGTGTTTAGTCCATGTTTTTTGCAAGATGGCATGAAGTCTATGGCATGAAGCCAGCACTGACCCCTTCTCTATACTTAGAATTTCTGCCTTTCTCCCAGCATGCCTTGGTGACCATATGTGACACTTGCTTCTTTTCCATATGAATACATTAGGACACCAGTATAAATCCATATATGATGTGTTAGAAAAGCTTACTTTCCTATTTTTTAAATTTAAAATATATAATTAAAAGTTCTTATATTTTGGTCCACATTCCACCATGGAGAGAGGATTGGCTTGGCTTTAAGGTATAATGTCTCTTGTTGATACACTCAGCTAAATTAGAGAGCTACAAGAAAGGACAGAATTAGACTCCTAAGGCTATAGCTATTGAGTAATGGAAGCAGACAGATCACTCAGGCAACTACTGTCACAATAACGAGCCTTTAAGAAGAAAACCTTCTGAGAATGAAGGGACATATAGGGATTGCACTTAAAAAAATTAAACTCATGTAACTACTACTGGAATATATAACCAAATCTCTTGTAAAAGAAAACTCCTTGCCAGTTAAAGAATAAGACCAAGATGATGTACTTTCCTGCATCAGAGAAATCCTATACCCAGTACCAGGAAATTCTATGCACAGATATATTAATCGATACATTAATGGAGCTGAAGTTCTGCTGTCAGCAGATCTTGTCATTCAATGAAGCATGTCCAGGTGGATAAAAACATGAAGAATTACTTTTTAAAGAACAGGTTTTAGTTTTGGAAAGAATTTTATGACAGTTAAGTAGGTTTTTTTTAATACCAAGCTTGCACTCATTTCCCTGATTTACAGGTGCTATGTTTCCTTAGTGTCTAATTTTAAACTTGTCCTGTCAGGTTTGAAATGTATGATTTTGGCAACCTTTGCAACTGTGCAAAGCATGTATTTCAAGATACTGTGGTCTTCAGGCTTCTACTTCCTCAATACTAGATTGTTCCCAAAAGAATGTATGAAGGATGAATGGATCAGAAAAGACATTACGCTGGAGATGAGAATCAAAATCCTGACTCTAAAGTATTTTGTTGACAGTTGGCTTTTTACCTTGCACATTGAAATACTCTTTGTGAGGGTCATGCGGTTTAACTCATTGCTGCAACTTGGAGGAAAAGGTGCAATGTCAAGCATTCCCGTATGGTCCAAAACCTGCCATAATGGCCGCCAATGGCTCTTCCTTTTCTGAAAGGAGTATCTGAGTTTCATGATGTCAGATAATCATCCTTGTAATAGGAGTTTCAAGTTTCTGGAAGCTCCTCTTTCCTTGCAAGTCACTGTCAATTCAATCATTGAGTAAAGTGTTCCTGTGTGACAGGAGCAGATTAGCAGATGATCCCAGAAAAATCTAAGCACTGAAGATAGAATGCTAAGGATTTTTAAATTATTTCTTTGTTTTAAAAAATTGATACTTCTTTCCTCTTTTTACATCATGTTTCACTCATCCCCCTTAGAACTATTGGCAAGATCATGGGCTAAGAGAAAATTTAAAAGTATTTATTGAATTTACAAACATCAGCAAGAATTTATTCTACCTTCAATATGAGATAGCTCTGCAGCAGTACTATAAAGTAGAAAAACAGATTTTACAAACCATGCTTTTCATTTTATGATGTTTTTAAAGATGTGGTTCATGTACATATAATTCATGGTGAAAGATGGAATAATTTTAAGTTATACATAGATTAATGCCCATATGTAAATGTATATACACACATTATTTCACTGTGTAATTGGTAAATCTCATTAGTGCCTCAAAATCAGGGTTGCAGAATTATGATTTTTTTAGGGTAAGGCTAGTTTTTTGAAAAAGGAGTTAGTTTGAAAACTACTTACAAACAACTGTTAGGTAAATAGCTGTATAAGCAGTATGCAAATATGGGAAAATAATGTAGGCAGTGTATGAATAGCTGAGATTGGGGAAACTGCATTGTATTGCTCTGGTGGCGTGTGTTTACTATAAGGTCTTTGCTGACAAGGATTTTACATGCTGTTTTAGGCCAGGGTTCTGAGAAGCAGAGCCTGAGGCAGGGATTTTTGTCCAGGTGAATTACTGAGGGGACACTTTCAGGACAAACCTATAGGGGAGGAAGGGAAGCAAGATAGGGCAAGATAAGCTAGGTAAATCAAGGTTTTAGGAGAATATTAGCTTCAGACTGATCCCCCAAGGAATTTTGATGTTTAAATGCAATAAAAAGTTTGCATTGCCCGTGGGTGAGGTGGCTGAACTGTCGTAACCTCACTTCAGTCTGCCACAGGCCATAGGACACTTGTGGGATTAGTACAATTTTTCCAGTCATGTCCTGGTAAGGTGGCAATCCTCTGGAACAGTCACAGCGACTGGTTGATGAGTGCACTGGCCTGGTAAGGGAATCTGGACAGGACACCAGGAGTGTCTGCAATGCAATTTTAGGAGAAAAAAAAATACTCAAAAGAATAGTAAACACCCCAAATACACTGAGATCGCCAACTGGTAGCTCTTAATTCAGGAAGACTTTGGAGCCAACTAGCAACAATGATATGTCATTTGTGGGAATTCCTGGCAGAAAAAGAAGCTCAGCAATCCTTAGGGTCATCTTAACCCTCTCCATAATGTTTTCACGTTTTCTATGCCAGCCTTCCTGGGCCTGATGCATCAGGTGACATTCACTGTGTAGTAACCTGCTGGAGGTAGGAGACTGGCCTTATCTGATGGATACCTGCCCTGGGTGTTCCATGGATGTGGTCCTACTAGCTTTATGCACTCTCAATTCCATAGAGCCATCACAAAAAAGAAATATTTCCTCTTCCTTAGATAGTATATCAGACAGAGATTAAATGTACATAATCAGTTAGTTGTGGCAGGCACTTAGAGGAGAGAAAGATTAGGTTTCAATTTGTGGGAGACATGGCTTCCGGCAATGGCTGGCCCACTACAGGGCATGCCAATTCATTGCAGTTGACCACATATTTCCGCCTAATATCTTGTGAACACAAACCGGATGCATCTGATTAAGTGCTCCCAGCTCTGGCTGTAATAAGTGGCTCGCTGGCAGTGTGCCTCCTTCCAGCTATTCTGGGAGCTGGGCTTGGAGCTGCTGAGGTTTGGCATGCGCACCTCAGAGGCTTCCTCAGCTGGGCCAGGTGCCTGGCAGCACTCCTCTTCATTATTTTATTCTGTCTCCTTGTAGCTTCTCCCCGCAACCCCACTTTTCCCTCTAAGCCATGCCTTGCTCAGCAGACCTTGCCTCGCTTTGTTCCCCATGGAGGCTACAAATCTTCTTTTGGCCTGGCTGCCTGATTTGGAGCAGTGCAGAGAGCCCCAAGCCAGGATCAGCTGGAGCGCCACTTGCAGTGAGCACGTTTATTAAATTTGGTCAACGACAGCCAGTTCAGGTCCCTGGCAAGCAAGCCTGTACAAAGTATTTCCTGTTGGAGATGATGATAGATGGTTTAGTGATTAACAACACAGACTCTAGAGCCAGACTCACTGCATTTTGGCAATGTCACTTATTGGCTATGTTGCCTTGAGCAATTTACTGACTTTCCCATGACTCAGAAAGATCATCTATAAAATGGGAATAATAATAGTATCTCCTTCATAGGGTTGCTATGAGGATTAAATGAGCTGTTGCATATAAATGAGTATGAATAGGTCCTGGCACATAGAAAAATGCTGATGAAATATTAGCAACGTTTATTAGCATTATTTATATAGCTAATGTAATTTTTATTATTTAAGTGTCTCACTTCTTCTAAGCAACTGAAGGTCTCTAATATTGTAGCTGAGGAATTCTCATAACTCTGTGTTATTATGTTCTATCTTGTCAATAACAAAATTGCAGCACAAAGAAATTGACCTTGTCTCACATTAAAGTACTAATTTTATTCGGTAATTTAAAAAAATGAGTTTGACTTATTTCTAATAAGTTGGAAAGATACACAAAATGTATAATTGAGGAGCAACTGAAAATCAGAAAACAATATGCATGATATGATCATATGATTCCATTTCATGTTAAAACATTTGTATATGTAATAATGTATGCGGTTATAGTCATATAGACATTATAATGTGGAGAAAATTATTAATCTTTATGATAACTGGCACAGAAATTATTTTTAGGAAGGGATCATCTTTGCTGAAAAGAAGCTTTGAAAAGACCCTTGTACATCAGAAAAGTGCCTCAGCCTGAGGGCTGAAGTTCAAGGGGAAGGAGGCAGAGGCTCAGTATTATAAAGGAGGGCAGTGGGCAGGTTCAAGGCTCGGTGCAGTGTTAGGGAAGGTCAAAGAGAAGCAAATTCCCAACTGGTGGTGGTGGTGAAGGAAGACTTAGAAAAGAATTGCCATAGGGTGAAGAAGACTTCAGCAAATTCTGCATTGCTCCTAATGCTCTGTGGAGTGAATTTCCTTTGTGTAGAGTGTAGAAAAATGCTACCATCGGCTTCCAGGTTGGAAAGGGGAAAAGATGGGGTTCATCTGGAGATGGCCAGCATCTGAGTTACAGGTACAGGTACAGGTACATGGACATGCATATATGAGGATATACACACACAGATGCACATACACACACACACATACACAGACACACACACACGGACACACACATACACACACACACACACACACACACGCATCAGTCAAAACTAGGAGACCACAACCCAGCCTGCTGTGTGGTTACATGAACAGGAGTATGGGATTGTACTGTGTAAAGAGGGTTCATAGTTTAAACTCTCTGTCTCTCTTTCTCTTTATCATGAGGAGCATGTATATATGTTCATATAAAAAGGCAAACAGTGTGTTTCCATGCCTCTTGGTGGAATGCAGCATAGGGCCTCTATCAATCTAGCTCAGGATTTCTGAGCCCAGGAATCCATCACCGTTGCCTTTACTGCAGGTATGAGTGCCGGGGAGGAGCTGGGCTTCTGGGATCAAAGTGTGTCTGTTTAGCTATTCAGCATGGAGGGCCCTGCTCTCCGTGTATTTTTTGCTAACTTTCTTAAATGGTCCAACAGGGAAGAAGAACAACTGACATTATATAATGAACAATTCTATTCCAGGCACACTCCCTTATGTTTTCACCTTTATCATCCTTATTAGCTCCCCTAGTTAGTTATTGCAGGATCCATTTTACAGATGAAGGAATCGAAGCTTAGAAAGATTTAGCTAATCGCTCAAGGTCATACAACGAGCCAGTCCTGAAATCTCTGATGAAACTCAAGTACTTTTTGTTGTTGTTTCTAATTCCAGTCCCAACTTCCTCCCACCAAATGGGGTCCCAACCTTCCTACGAATAAATGTTCAACCCCCAACTCCCCAGGAGCACCCGGTTTCTGACTTTTTATCTGATCTCATGGCCCCCTATTACTCCTTGTTGATAACCCCTGCAGGGCACCCTCTTCATTCTTCACATGGTTTGTAATTCTGCCAATTCCTTTTCCAATCGCTCTGTAGTCTTCTTTTGTTTTAGTCTAGTTATCATATGGAATTTTTCTTTTTCTCAGTCTTTTCAAGAAATGTTCTAATGGACTGGCTCTTTGAGGGTAGAATATTTTTTCCCCCTTTTTCCATTCCTTGAGACACAATTGCTTAATAAATATCGGATGGACAAATGAATGAACGAATGAATGGATATGTTAGAGCTGTAACACAGTCTGGGGTTTTCTGACAGGCTGTACCCTACTGGACACTTCTTTGTCCTTCTTTTTTTTTTTTAACTCAAAGTGAAAACATTCTCTTTTCCCCCACAACCTTTTCCTTTATTTCCACCTTCAAAGTTTGCTTCCCTTCCTTTCTCCGCACGTGGTCCTGTGGAACTCCCAGAAGCTGTGTGTCCACAGTAGCAGCAAGACTTGCTCCTTCTGAGAAAGGCTTAGCAAAGGAAAACAGAGTCCAGGTGGTTCCCAGGCCTCATCCAGTGAGATAGATGAGAGGCCCATTAACAAAACTAGAACCTTTTCCATAGCTTTAGCATTTGTGGATGCCAGTTATATTATGTGAATCGCTGACTCTTGGTATTTTAAAACTATAAAACATAAGTCCTTGAACCATATTCGTATTTCATTTATGAGAGTATGAAGTCTCTTGAGAGTGTCACGCTTAAATCACTACCATCCATTAATCCTGATGGGAAGAGGAGGCCATTATCTGTGGGAATGTGCCGAAATCCTGCCATCTTGTGGCCAACTGAAATATGACATTTGTTAGTTTTTAAAATTCTGACACTGAGCGAAGAACCGCCAAGTTGCCAGGAATTCCTTGCTTTAGAATCAGTCTTCTTCATGCACTGGGGAAAAACTGACCTTCCTTCCAGCTCATCTCTTTGGTGCTTAGCATCTTCTCTTCTGGAAAAAAAAATTTTCATTTTTTCCCAAAAGTTATTTCATCCGGTGGAAGGTTGGATTGTTAATCCATGCAGCCAAATGACTGCTACTAGAAAGGACGTGCTAGGTTTTCTTTAGAATCGTATTGGATATTTTGATGTCTTTGAATTTTAGGAAGCAAAACCAATCAATCAATATCTCACGTGTGCTTTCCTTCACTTTTCTCCCGTTGCCTGACTGCGCAGATATCAGTCAGGATCCCAACAAGCCTTTAGTAGACATGAGGGTAAATGAAAGAAAAATAGGCCAGGTGTGTAATCCTAGCAATTTGGGAGGCTGAGGCAGGTGGATCACTTGAGGTCAGGAGTTCAAGACCGAACAGCCTGGCCAACGTGGTGAAACCCTGTCTGTACTAAAAATACAAAAATTGGCTGGGTGTAGTCCCAGCTACTCAGAAGGCTGAGGTAGGAGAATCGCTTGAACCCAGGAGAGGGAGGTTGCAGTGAGCTGAGATTGTACTACTGCACTCCAGCGTGAGTGACAGAGTGAGATCCTGTCAAAAAAAAAGGCAAATAAGTGATAAGATGGTGATTCCTCCATGAGACTGTGAAAGACCTATATGAAACTCCACTAGGATCTCAGTAGATGTGAAAGGCAGGCTTAATGAGGATCTCACTGACTACTTTAATTACATTTATCCTAGTAATGCCCAAAGAAGGAGGAGGAATCTGAAAAGCCACTGCCACACACAGGTCCTGCAAATGTAGAAACTGAAGTCATGTGGGAACTACTGATTTAAGGTCCCTGCCATTACACAGATAGTACAGAGACCCTGTAAAAACAATGGGTTTGGTACACATTTATCATAATTTGATTAGAAATTTTGGTCACCGACACTGCTGCCCTAAAAGTTCAGTTATTATTAATTTTTAAATATTGCAGTTGAATAAAAATGAGCTTTTTGTTCTGCTAGTTTTTAAAGCAACCCTAAGCACAGTCAGAGGAATACAAATATTTCTAGATGTTTCAAATTATTAACAGTTATTCATTCCTTCTTTCTATGCTAATAAAAACCAAACTCCTAAGGGCAATCATAGAGACTATGAATTGTTCTGGGGAAACTCGTTGTCTTTTTTGCAGTCATGACACCCAGAGGTTAAGTAAAATAGGATGTGGGTGAAATGTTTTCTGTGTGCAGGATCATTTTTAATGGTAAGGAGTAGGACTGCTGGTACAGGTTGTACTTTGTAGTAATGACTCATTCTTCTAAATCATAGTTCTGTAAACACTTGAGTTGATGTGAAACTTTTCATAAAGCAAGTTTTATGAAATTAGAAGGCGTGTGCCTTGGTTACTTCTGAAATAAAGTCCTGAGGCTCCTATGTCATGAGCCCTGGTGTGCTGATGTAGATTCCTGGGCCTCTGCCAGTCCTATCAGATCAGACAATCTGGAAATGTGGCCCTGGACTGCGTTTTTGACAGTCAGGTCAGGTGATTCTTGTGCGCACCAATATTTGAAAACCATTGTTCTGGAGTTCTCAACTTAGCAGAGATCTTTTAAAAATGACGCCTAGTTCCACCCCCGTGAGGTTCTGAATTAATTGGTCTGACGTGTGGTGTGGGCATCTGGAATTTTAAAAGCTCCTCAGGTGATTGTAATGTGCAACCAAGTTTAACAACCAATGCTCTAGGACAGGGATTGGCATTTCTTTCTTTTTTTTTTTTTTTAAACAAAAGGGCTAGATAGTAGATTTTTTGGCTTTGTATGTAGGCTTTGCAGTTCCTGCAAAGAGAAAAGGAGAATGTTTCCACCAGTGAATGCACACCTTCCCCAGGAACAAGCATGGAATTTGAACACAAAAATTTAACTTAAATTTTTTTTGCACAAATATGAAAAAAATTCTCTGCCTCCACATTAAAAGTTCACTGTTGTGAAGTTCAGTGATTTATGGCGCACACCCTGTTCTTCAGCTGTTTGGATTAGAAACTGGACTACACAACACCCTTTTCAGTTTCAGTTCACTTTAACCTAGGTCAAGGCTGTGTGGTGACTCCCGGCAGATTAAAGTTTGAGGGACCAATGTGTGGGTTCCCAAGTAAGTGCCCAAAGACTGTGGAGATTTAGATGGGGCCCATCTTACAACTGCTTTCACTTTCACACAATGGGAGATGAGAAATTAAATACGCTTTCATCAAAATGGACTAAATTTGACCCTCCCCACACCATTATACCATTGCTTTGAATTGGGTTAAATCACTTATCATCTCTGAGACTCAGTTTCCTCAAATGTGAAACAATAACATGTCTCAGGATCTTTGGGAGCATTCCAGGGGATCAAGAAGATACAGGGCTGAGTTCATGGTTCACATCGATAAATATTGGCTTCCTTCCTCGGCCTCCGTTAGTTTTTCAGAGAAATGAAACTTTGTTTCCTGGTGCGTGCCTAGTGACAAAAATATTCTTTATACAAATTTTTAAATTCTGCAATGCTGTAAAGAGACCATCATGCCCACAAGTAACCAGCTTTAGTGAATGAGCTGACTTAACAGGCACAACCTGAACACAGTCTTATGTTTTTCTTCCAACTACTACCTTCGGGTTTGCTCTGTCTTATTTGTCTTCATCCCTTAATGTATCTTGGTGATTCCACAGTTTTCCAGTCCCTTTTAGGTATTATAAGAATATTACGGCCGGGCGCGGTGGCTCACGCCTGTAATCCCAACACTTTGGGAGGCCGAGGTGGGTGGATCACGAGGTCAGGAGATCGAGACCATCCTGGCTAACACAGTGAAACCCCGTCTCTACTAAAAATACAAAAAATTAGCCGGGCGTGGTGGCGGGCGCCTGTAGTCCCAGCTACTCGGGAGGCTGAGGCAGGAGAATGGCGTGAACCCGAGAGGTGGAGCTTGCAGTGAGCCAAGATCACGACACTGCACTCCAGCCTGGATGACAGAGCGAGACTCCGTCTCAAAAAAAAAAAAAATATATATATATATAGTATATATATGTATATAAAATATATATAACTATATATAGTAGTTATATATTACTATATAAAATTACTAGTTATACGTAATATATACATATATTTTATATATATGCGTTTATATATATTTTATGTATATATAAAACTAGTAATTTTTAGGTATTAAAATGCCTCATCAAATAAAAATAAGATTTTTATCTCCCCTTTAGTTCAAAGCTTTTCTCCTTCTCTCAACTTAGCCCTACTCATGGCCTGGGGACATGGAGTGGGGAAGGGAATGTGATCAGGGCCACACCTAGCACAAAGGACACCTGAGGATCTTCGGCTCCCAGTTAGGTGGGAAAAGAGGGGAATTGGCTGGATTTCAGCAGCTGCTTGGGCCCCCTCACCAGACTCCTTTGTACAGGATGGATGCAGCTGAACGGGATGATGTTTCTGGAAGCTTTTGCTTGTTATTTGTGCCAGCTTTTTCACTTCTATTTCCCCGAATTTTATTTTGCTTCTGTTTCCAGACTGTCCAATAAGAGGCTTGTATTCTTCTGAACATGGTGATTGGTTTAGGGACTAGTCACATGATTCCGTTAGGGCCAATCAGAACTAATTCTGGGATTTATGTTGAAGCACCTTTAAAGATATACTCCTTTTTTTTTTTTCTCCTGCTGTGGTTGCTCAGAAGATGAAGCTACTGCCAATCATTTTGCTACCACAAACAGATACCCTGAAAATAAGATCAGCGCAAATAAAAAGCAGAACTAAGAGAGGAAGAGAGTCTTGACAATATCATATCAATACTCAGATTTATACATGTAGAAGCTAGGCCCCCTTATACTTCCTGATAATATTAGTTCTGGTTAGCACAACTTTCATGGTAGCATTCACTATCATGGAATGGTATTTTATATGGTAAATGTTTGTGTAGATGAGTGTTATATATACTCATCTAATCCTGACAACCACTCTGTTAGGTGTGTATTAATATCTTCCATTCTATAGATGAGAAATGGAGTAATAAGGAGGACACCAAAGTTTGTTCCAAGTCACATAGGTAGTAAGTAGCAGAGCCACGATGAAAACAGAAGTCTCAAGCTATGCTCCTGACCTGACATCATATTGGAGGATTTAACTTGGCTCTACCAATGTTGTTTTGAGTGCACGCAGACACAGGACTTAGGAGAGAGATCAGAACTCAATGCAGAGCTGAAGCACTGAGAAAGCTAAAAGCAAAGTCACTCTGGGATAACAGGCAAAGTAAGAACTTGGCATTTTTCAGGTCTATTGGAGAAGGCGAAACCTTATAAAAGTATTGATGACAAAATCTAGAAGCAATTACAATTTTACATACTGAGAATCTTTTACAAATCGTGATAAAGGTTTTGGTACAAGAAAATGGGGTTGCAACACGAACTGGATCAGAACAGCATAGAAAATCTGGAGAAAATTCAATATCACTTTTAAAGCACAGGAAAAAACCCAAATGCAGATTGGCCAGTAACTAACTGAGACATTTTGTCTGCTATATTATATTTTTACTTGTTTCGGATTTTATATATATATGTGTGCGTGTGTGTGTGTGTGCAGACACATATGTACACACATGTCTGTATAAAATATATATGTAAAAAATGCATATATGTATATATGTATAAATATATATATGTTCACACACATATATAGAAAGAGTGAGGTTATGAAGTAAATTGCTCATATATACTATATATTGTATATGAACAATTTGTATATATATATATATACTAAATAAATGACTATAACTCTTATTCCATAATAGGGGTTTGATCTGTGGTCTTTCTCAATATATCACTAACTGGATGTTAGGAAATCCCAAGTTAATGAAATCCTTCTGGTATTGCTATCAAAAGACTGGATTGTTTATTCCTTGCCTGACTTTTGCAGCCTAATTTAAATACTTAATATAAACAATATTGACAGCTAATGGAATGCAATTTCAACAGTTTCTATCATTCTTTAGTAGAAGGGTGTAGGAATGAATTAATTTCCTATCACTGCCACAACGCATTACCACACATCTAGTGGCAAAGAAACAACACAGATGTATTAACTTGCAGTTCTCTAGATTAGGAGTTTGACATGGGTCTCACTGGGTGATATGGTTTGGATCTGTGTCCTCATCAATATCTCATGTTCGATTTGCAATCTCCAGTGTTGGAGGTGGAGCCTGGTGGGAGGTGATTGGATCATGGGGGCAGTTTCTCATGAATGGGTTGGTACCATCCCCTCCATGAACCTCCCTGCAACTCTCTTCCTCCCGCTCTAGCCATGTGAGACATGCCTGCTTCCCCTTCGCCTTCCACCATCATTGTTAGTTTCCTGAGACCTCCCCAGAAGTGGAGCAGATGCTGTTACGCTTCCTGTACAGCCTGCAGAAACATGAGCCCCTTAAACCTCTTGTTTTCATAAATTACCCAGTCTCAGGGCTTTCTTTATAGCAGTGCAATAACGGACTAACATATTGGGCTAAAATCAAAGTGTCCTCAGGGCAGTGTTTCTTTCTGAGAATTATTAGGAAGAATCTGTTTTCTGGCCTTTTCCAGTTTTTAGAGGCTGCCCTCTTCACTCCTGGCCCTCTTTCTCCATCTGCAAAGCCAGCAAAGTCAGGCTGAGTTTCTTCTCATGCTACCACCTCTGGTGCTCTCTCCTGATTCTCTCTTCCACTTTTAAAGATCCCCATGATTACATTGGGCCCACCTCGATAAGCCAGGCTAAACTTTCTATTTTAAGGTCAGCTGATTAGCAACTATAATTTTATCAGCAACCTTAGCCTGACTTTGCTATGTGATAGAGCATATTCACACATTCTAGGGGTTAGAATGAGGAAACAAAACATCATAGGTGTTTTTACATTCTGTATTTGCATGAGCTTCAAATACATGAAAATTATGCAGATCAGCTTCTTTATTGTGAATCTAGTTAATATTGTTTACATTTTTAAAAGACTAGTATATAAGATTCCTTAAAATGGTACATTTGATATCAGGTATCCTGGGATCAAATAAAATATTTCTATTATTTTTTATTCATTATTATTTCTATTATTCTACTACTATTATTATTACCTATTATTTCTACCTCAACTCATCCAGTATTATCTTTTAAAAAAATTATAATTTCTTTTAATGAGTTGAACATTGTGATTCATTAATGATATGTTTATTTAACAGTAGGACATGTTTGTGGAAGGTGATGTTTGTGTATGTAGTACTTGAATAAATTTTCTCACATGACAGATAACATTTGATAAATTAGGAAATAGAATACAGTAGAAAAGATGACTAAATGATGTTATTTTGTAAAAATCATAGACTTGACCATTTTCTTTTATAAGCGTCTAATCATTCTCATGCAAAAGAAGAGAAATTCCATTATCCTATCTCTTATTCTAGCTAGAAAGTATACAACAGTGTGACTTCCAGCATAAAACAGATGAAGAAAATAATTGTTGACCAAATACACAAAGATGAAAGGAACATTAAATCTATAAAATCAATTTATTTGTACATTATGCTCAATATTCTTTTTTGCACATCTATTTAATTCCATATGTATTCATTGAACACAATGCAAGGCCCTCTTTAGTAATGAGGCACTATTGAGAAAACAGCTCCCAGGCAATAAAAGAGGTGGACATATATAAATGATGCTGATATGAACCAGCTGTGATAAATAGTATGACAGAAGTGAAAATCTTACTAGTGCACAAGCTGCATGAAGGCAGAGGTTTTACTAAACCCAAAGCTAAGAAATATACTCAATGATATGAATAGAATGTGCTATGGGAATATAAACAAGAAAACACAAAATGCCATGAGACAGCAGAGAGAAAAAAGGCTTAGACACCACAATTTTGGAAAGTTTCACACATTCAGAATTTAAGAAAAAATTGATAATTGAAATGGGTTTCATGCTCCACCCTTGACTTCTAAAAATGTTATTATCCCTCTCTGACACTAGGTGGCACTACAGATGCAGGCATGGGCAGAAACACATGAAAGATTTGTGCTTACCTACTTATGATGGGATTCTTCTGCCTCCTGCTGCACTTTGCCTGGGGTAGCCAGACTACAGGAAGACAAATGCTGAAAGGAATAATATCAGTGGGGATTTTGTTCAGGAACAGGAATTCTATCCCAAACTTGGATTTTAATCAATATTCCTTTGATTAAAGGTACAATTTTTAAATTAAAAATTTTCAAGACTTTAAGTTTGAATTATAAATCTTATTTTATTTTTACATTTAGTAACTTTGAAAAAATGCTTTTCTGAATTTGATATGTGAGATCAAATTCTTTTTCAAACAACACCATTTTATGTATTTAATAAAATTGCCTTGGATATGTTAAACTACAATGACAACTTTAATACATCTGTATTATCTCAAATGTTTAATTGACTAAGATATATACAGATTTTATTTTAAACACTCAAATACAGATCTAACAACATCTTGCTAAGTACTGAAATTGTAGAAATTGTAAATCAAGTAAATCAGACTTACAAACATAGTAGATCAAATTCTTCTAAGCATTTCCCAATGGCTTTAAGGCCCAGACCACACACACAACACATCATGATTCCCTCCCTACTAACTAGACTAAACTGGAAATGATGCTATAGGCTCTTTTGTATGGTCACATTTTTTGTTTCCAGTGAACAGGGGCTTTCTAAAACTCAGTCTTTTCCTCTGAAATTAACTGCTTAATTTTATGTTTGCAATGCTGTGCCTTTCTCCTAGGTAACCTGTCCCTTACATTCAAAGGGGATTTTCCCAGCACTTTGGGAGGCCGAGGCGGGCGGATTGCCTGAGCTCAGGAGTTCGAGCCCAGCCTGAGCAACATGGTGATATTAAAATACAAAAAAAAAAAAAAACACAAAAAATTAGCAGGGTGTGGCACCTGTAATCCCAGCTACTCGGGAGGCTGAGGGTAGGAGAATTGCTTGAACCCAGGAGGCGGAGATTGCAGTGAGCCGAGATCACGCCACTGCACTCCAGCCTGGATGACATAGCAAGACTCTATCTCCATTAAAAAAAAAAAAAAAGGAGGGGGGTGATTTTCAGGTCCTGGTGCTTATAATCCCTTTTCTGTAATTATTGTGTTATCTCTTCATATAGGCCTAGTGTGTGGTGATGGAATTTAGAACTCCTTCCTTAGGTTGGTTACATCCCTTTTTACTTTCATTGTATATGTGCCTCACTCATCCACACTTTACGGACGTTTAATTAATACAAGCCTATAACTTCCCTTTTATCCTAGAGCAAGGGAAGCAAAACTGTGTCTTAAATAGACTTCCCAGCACTGGACACCAGAGTCAAGAGGCACAGGTTTGAGCCTTTGATCAAAATGGTGCCAGACATCCAAGTCTCAGCAGTTGGTCCTGAAATATGGTGAACTCTTCCAGCTTTGAACTCACTTCTGCTTTCACATGTTGTCTGCCCACCATGACCAAAAGTATCAGACATTTTTGTCTGATACCAACAGCATCAGAGACTATCAGAGATCATATTCACTCAACCCTGTAATTCTACACAGAAGGGATCTGTGGTTTCTCTGTTGACCTGGTGGGCAGTGGTGGAGTTAGGACTAGAACTCAAGTATTATTTTCTTTCTCTGCAGCTCCACATGTATGAGATGCTGGTTTATAGGGACAACTTTTGTCTTATGTAGTTATAGAATATTAAAGAGTCATTTTGTCTAATCCACTTATTACGTAAAAGAAGAATCAATTGCCCCAAGAAGAATCAATTGGCATAGCTAGTGACCTTAGGGAATGACTTGATTTTGTGAGCTTTAATGATAGCTGCTATTTATTGAAAAAGTACCATGTACTAGAAGTGTAATTGCTGTTTTCCATGTATAGCAATAATATTGTGAAAAAGGTATTATTGACTAATTAACAGATTAAGTAATTGAGACAAAAAGTTAGTTAACTTCTTTAAGGTAAGAAAAGAGATGAGGAGTCCAGGCACGGTGCCTCCCACCTGTAATCTCAGCACTCTGGGAGGCTGAGGCGGGTGGATCATCTGAGGTCAGGAGTTCAAGACCAGCCTGGCCAACATGGTGAAACCCTCTCTCTACTAAAAATACAAAAATTAGTCAGGTGTGATGGTGCACAGCGCCTGTAATCCCAGCTACTCGGGAGGCCAAGGCAGGCAAATTGCTTGAACCCAGGAGGCAGAGGCTGCAGTGAACCCAGCATGCCACTCCAGCCTGGGTGACAGAGCAAGACTCTGGGGAATAAAGATGAGGAATTAAACTAGCGTTAACTCTTCTGAACTTGAAAGCCTCTCTATTATTAGCATTTTTGTTTAGTTTTAGTTTAGCTGGATTTTTTAAAAATATAGGACTTATCAGGAGTTTATTACCAAATTGTTATGGAAGTTATTTATAATCTCTTATCTAGGTAGTTTACTGATTTTTAAGTCAAATTTCAATTGACTGTCTGATATGGTTTGGCTCTGTGTGTCCCAACCCAATTCTTCATGTTGAATTGTAATCCCCATGTGTTGGAGGAGGAGCTTGGTGGGAGGTGATTGGATCATGGCGGGGGGGCCTCCCCCTTGCTGTTTTTGTGATAGAGTTCTCATGTGATCTAGTTGTTTAAAAGTGTGTAGCACTTCCCGCTTCACTCTCTCTGTCTCTTGCTGCCATATGAAGATGTGCCTGCTTCCCCTTCGCTTTCAGCTGTGATTGTAAGTTTCCTGAGGCCTCCCCAGCCATGCCTTCTGTATAGCCTGTGAAACTGTGAGTCAATTAAACCTCTTTTTTTTTAAATAAATTACCCAGTTTTGGGTAGTTCTTTATAGCAGCATGAGAATGGGCTAATAAACTGTCGTTCAATAATTTATATGACATAGGCCCCTGGATGGGGTCCTACAACAATGGCTTCTATTTATCTACAAGTAGACAGAGTGAGAAATAATTTTTATGTTCTAAGATTTCTGGAATACATCTTAGGATGTAGCCTCTGCATCTAATGGCATGTGATGTAGGAGTCTATAGATAGGTAATCCTGGGCTGATGCAAGTGTTCAGCAATGCTTATTGGGATTTGGGTTTGGTCCAAGTTCTGCTCCACAATCCATGATATGTTTGCTTTAGTCCCCGTGCTTGCTGCATCACACCTGCCAACATCTCCACAACATTCAGTACAAGCAGAAAAGATCCCTTTGTGTCAAGAAAGCAAAAGTTTTCCAAGCAGCCCTACCCAGCAGACTTCCACTTCTGTCTCTCCCCACTTCCATAGAGGCTCCTTAAGTTACTAGGGGGAAGAGAATTATGAGGAAGGGTTGGCTCAGGCATCACACAGAAGATTTTGGATTACCAAAAACCTCTGAAATTTAGAAAAAAAAAGAGTGATCCTGAGGTAAAAATGCAATGATAAATTCCGAAAAGTATAATCCCATTTATATCCTTATCACTTCAGCAGAACCAGGAAATAGTTGCAGGCCTGCCCTCTCTAGAGCACTATGCCAAGTTGAGTGAGAGGCCAACTCCAGAGAAGAGGGATAGTCTATAATCTGTCTCACAGAGGGATTCGTTCTTGAGGATGCACACTTTCACATGACAGTTTTTTAGAAGTAAATCAAGGTAACCACTGACATACTCATTCGCACTAAGTTGAATGTAGAAAATTTATGTAGAAAATTTCTTCCTCAAGTTTTAGAGCAGACCTCATTTATGCACATTTTTGTATGAAAAATATATACCTTAAAAGTATATAAAAAAGAAAAAGTATAATTGCACAAGCATGTCAAACAACGACTGGCACGAGGGGAGCAGATACTACTAATTCCTTACCAAATATCTATCTTCTTCTTTTTTCTTAAACAGAATCTTGTCATTGTTGCTGTTTTTACTCTTCTGGACTGTGCATTTAGAGGTAGGCAAGTGACAAATTTCTACCTAAAGATTGAAGCCATTGGGTGGGACTTCCCCAAATAGAAAACAAAGATTAGAATTTTTAAATTGTGAAATATAACTAGAGAAAAACAAATAATGTGCTGATTTGGTTTAACAAATAATCATAAAGCAAACAGTTATGTAACCATCTGTATCATATTTTTAAAATTTTGTTTGTGATGGTCATCCGTATTGTTGTGTGTAGCTTTACTTTTTTTTCATTGCTGCAAGAAATACAGTTGGCCTTCAGTATTCATGAGACATTGGTTTCAGGACTGCCCATGGATAACAAAATCAGCACATACTCAAGTCTCACAGTTGGCCCTGCAGATATGAAAAGTTATACCTCCCTATATAAGAGTTTCACATTCTGTGAATATTGTACAGTATTTTTGATCCACGTGTGGA
This sequence comes from Pan troglodytes, assembly GCF_028858775.2. NCBI lineage: Eukaryota > Metazoa > Chordata > Mammalia > Primates > Hominidae > Pan > Pan troglodytes. The sequence continues at coordinate 22,406,865 of NC_072408.2, read as the reverse complement.
TGTGGAACCTGCCCATACAGAGGTCCTACCATTTTTACTGAAAAATAAAATTCCTATGTAAGTGGACCCATGCAGTTCAAACCTGTGTTGTTCAAGGATCAACTGTATACACTGATCTATTTATTTACTTTGCTATTGATAGATTTAGTTTGTTTCTCATTTAGCTTCTAATTACACATGTTTGTGTATGTATCCTGGGTGACTAGAAATCATTATACACACTGATTAGTCACTAGGATATACACCTGACAGTAGAATTTCTGAATTAAGAAATAATGTATACATTTAACTTACCAGATGATATCAAGTTGTTCCAAACTGTTTGGAAAGTGGTTGTCAAAAGTAGTAGATGACAGGATAGTTCTATTGCTCTACATCCTCACCATTCATTGATATTTTTGTACTATTGCCAATCTGATCGGCGTGCAGAAATAGATTATTATTATTTTGATTTTTCTAATTACTAGCTTGGTCACATTTTCTTAGGTTAATTGACCATGAATTAGTTTGCTTGGGCTGCTGTAACAAAGACCACAAACTGGGTGGCTTAAACAGACACTTATTGTCTCACAGTTCTGGAGGCTGGAAGTCTGGGGCGCTAGCAGTGTTGGTTCCTTCTGTGGGTTGTGAGAATCTCTTCTGTGCCTCTTGCCTTGCTCCTGGTGGTTTGTTGGAAATCTTTTGTGCTTCTTGGTTTACAGATGCACCAGCCCAATCTCTGCCATAATGTCCACACGGCAATCTCCCTGTTCGTGTGTCTGTGTCCATATTTCCTCTTTTTATAAGGCAATGATCATATTGAGTTAGGAGCTCAGCTTACTTCAGTGTGATCTTGTCTTAACTAATTACGTAAGCAACAATCCTATTTGTAAATTTTATTGCATTCTGCAGTATTGGGGGCTAGCACTTCACTATGTGAATTTTTGAGAGACACAGTTTAATGCATTACAGGTTGCCTGGATCTCATCTTTTGTAAGGAAACCGTTAAAGCCTTATTTACTCATTTTCTTTTAGGTGGTGGTGTATTTATTCTTGATTTGTAAGATTTCGCTGGTATACCAGATCTTTTTTCAAGATATATGTGTTGCAATCATAACCTCTCTTTCTATGGCTTATCTTTTCACTCTCATTAATATTGTTTTTATGAATGGGTTTTAAAAATTTGAATGTGTTTGAATTTTTGGATTTTTCCTTTTTACTTAGTGACTTTTGTATATTTTTTAAGAAATATTCTCCTACTCCATGGAGATATTTTCTTATCTCCTAAAGTTTTATAGATTTGTCTTTCACTTTCAGGCTCTTCATCTATCTGGAAATACCATTTAAATTTTTTTTTCAAGTGGTCATTTCACTGTCCCAGTTCTATTTGTTGAAGCTTGCCAATTACCCATTGGCATGTTATGGTGTCTCTGTCATTTTGTGTCCATATATGTGAAGGCCTGTATTTGAACTCCTGATCTGTGTCACTAGTCTATGCTCCTTATCTCTGTGCTAAAAAAAAAAACACTGTCTTAATTACCATAGCTTCAAGCAAATTCTATTATCTGATAGATGACTTTTTTGTCTAATATGTCTTCTTCAAGAGGATCTTGCCTGTTCTTATCTCTTCTCATTTTCATGAGAATCTCATGAAATTTATAGATTAATTTTGATAAAATTTACATCTGAAAAATATTTTTTCCCATAAACATGGCATATCTTCCTTTTACTTTTGGTCTTTTTAATATTCTTCAATAAAATCATAATTTTCTCCATGGAGATTTTCACATATTTTATGAATTCCTAATATTTTTAGATTGTTTAATGCTATTGTAAGTGATACTTTTTTCCTAGTTATTTGTTTCTGTTAATAGAAATACAATTGATATGTGTATATTTAGGTTGTATCCAGATACTCTACTAAATCCTTTTGTTAATTTAAAAATCTATTTAGATTATTCTAGATTTCTATGTTTACAATTACATTACCTATGAATCGTGAAAGTGTTGTATTCCCTTTCAAATTATTTATATCCAGTTTTCCCAAAACTACTTATCGAACAGACTATCCTTTTCATGTTGTATACTCTTGGGCCATTATCAAAGATGAGTTGACTGTTGTCTTAGTCCATTTGTGCTGCTACAAGAGAATACTACAGACTGGGTAATCTATAAAGAATAGAAATTTATTTCTCACAGTTGTAGAGGCTGACAAGTCCAAGATTAAGGTACCAGGAGGTTTTGGTTATCTGGTGATGTCTATATTCCCTGCAAAAGAGAAACTTATGACTTCACATGGCAAAAATCCAAAAGGCAAGCTGCTGAATGCTGCATGAAACCTCTTTTATGAAGACTTTAGTCTCATTTATGTGGAAGGAGCCCTCATGGTGTATTCTTCTTTTAAAGGCCCAACCTCTTAATGCCATCATATTGACAACATCTGAATTTTCGAGATTACACAAACCGTAACAACTGCATTTGTGTGTGTTTGTTTCTGGGTTCCCTATTCTGTTCCATTGGTTCATGTGTTTGTTTTTATGCCATTAACAAACTGTTTTGATTACTACACATTGTAATATGGTTAGAAATCAGGAAGGACGAGGCCTCCAGCTTTGTTCTTCTTAGTCAAGAGTATGTTGTCTATTTAGGGTCTTTTGTAATTTCATAAGAATCTTAGGGTTGTTTTTGCAATTTCTGTGAAAATTCCTACAGGAATTTTGATAGGGATTTCACTGACTCTGTGGATTGCTTTATGTAGTATAGATATTTTAACAGTGCTAACCTTCCAATCCATGAGCATGAGATATCTCTCCATTTACTTGTGTCTTCTTCAATTTCTTTCATCAATGTCTTAGAGTTTTATTGTACAGATCTTTTACCTCCTTGGTTAAATTTATTCCTAAGTATTGTATTTGTTTTGATGCTATTCTAAATTGGGCTGTTTTATTATTTTTTGGAATAGCTTATCATCACCATATAGAAATACAATTGATTTTTATATATTGATTTTTATATCTTGCTACTTTACTGAATTTATTTATTAGTTCTAACAGTTTTGGGGGGAATCTTTAGAGTTTTCTATACATAAGATTATGTCATCTGCACCCAGACAATTTAACTTATTTCTTTCTGATTTGGATGTATTTTATTTTGTTTTCTTGATTGATTACTTTGGCTAGGACTTTGAATACTATTTTAAATGGTAGTGGTAAGAATGGGCACTTTCGTTTACTCCTGATCTTAGAGGAAAAGCTTTCAGATGTTCACCGTTAAGTATGTTGTTAGCTGTGAGCTTGTCATATATGGCCTTTAGTATGTTGAGATATATTTATTCTATCCTTAAGTTATTATCATGAAAGAGTGTTGAATTTTGTCAAATACATTTTCTGCATCTGTTGAGATGATAATATGAGTTTTATCCTTTATTTTATTAATGTGGTGTACCACATTTATTGATTATGTTGGACAATTCTGGCATCCCAGAAATAACTCCCACTGCATCATGGCGAATGATCCTTTTAATGTGCTGTTGGATTCATTTGCTAATATTGAGGATTTTTGCATCTATGATTATCAGGGATATCGGTCTGTAAATTTCTTTTCTTGTAGTCTCCTTTTCTGGCTTTGGTCTCAGGGTAATGCTGACCTTATAAAATGAGTTTGGATTTTTAAAAAATTTTGAAAAGGATTGGTACCAGTTCTTTTTAGAATATTTGGTAGAATTCAGCTGTGCAGCTATCATGTCCTGAACTTTTACTTGGGCATCTTTGTTATATTTTTATTGATTTTTTTCAAAGAATCAGGTTTTAGTTTATTCTTTTTGTGTTTTAAATTCCATTGAATTCTGCTCTTAATTTTACTGTTTCCATTTGCGTGCTTTGAGTTTAATTTGTTCCGCTTATTTTTTATGGTTTCTTAAAATCTTATAATATTGTTTCAGAAACGTCATTGTTTTTAAAAATTGGCATTTAATGTTACATAAATGTCAGTTTAAGCACTGTTTTAGGTGTGTTCCATATGTTGTGTTTTCTTTTTCATTCAGTGCAAAATATTTTTAAGTTTCTATTGCTATTTGCTCTTTGACCCATGGGCTATTTTAGAGTGTGTTATTTAGTTCCAAATATTTGAGCATTTCCAGATTTCTTTCTGTTATTTATTTTTATTTTAATTCCATTTGGTGAGATAGCATATGTTGCCTGATTTCAATTGCTCAAAATTTGTTGATGTTTCTTTATAGCTGAGAACACAGTGTATTTTGGCAAAAATTTCATGTGCATATGCAAATATGTATTTAATTCATGTTGTATAGTGTATTCAAAATATTAATTAGGTCAAGTTGTTGATAGTGTTATCCAGGTTTTCTTTTTTTTCTTTTTCTTTTTTTTTGGAAACAGAGTCTCGCTCTGTCACCCAGGCTGGAGTGCAATGGCACGATCTTGGCTCACTACAACCTCTGCCTCCCTTGTTCAAGTGATTCTCCTGCTTCAGCCTCCCGAATAGCTGGGATATTACAGGTGCCTGCCAACATTCCCAGCTAATTTTGGTATTCTTAGTAGAGATGGGGTTTCACCAAATTGGCTAGGCTGGTCTCAAACTCCTGACCTCAGGTGATCCACTCACCTCGGCCTCCCAAAGTGGTGGGATTACAGGCGTGAGCCACCGCGCCCAGCCTATGTTGTCCAGGTTTTCTATATCCTTACTGATTCCCATTTACTTATTCAGTTACTAAAATAGGAGTATTGAGATGTCCAATACAATTGTAGATTTTTCTATTTCTCTTTGCAGGTCTACCAGTTTTTGCTTCATGCATTCTGAAACTGCGTGGTTTGATGCATATACATATAGAATTTTTAGACCTAATTGACTACTTGATTCTTTTATTATTATATAATACCTCTTTTTTGCTCTGGAACTATTTGTTTTGAAGTCTGCTTTGTCTGATATAAGTAGTGATTATAGCTTTCCTGAGTTAATGCTTTCATACTATAATTATTTCCCATCCTTTAACTTTAAATCTCTACACATCTTTATAATTAAATAGGATTTCTTGTAGACAGCCAGTGGTTGGAATTTTTTAACCAATCTCTCAATGTCTGCCATTTGATTTGAGTGTTTAGACATTTACATTTTATATAATTCTTAATATAATTGTATTTGTATTTACTAATTCATGAGTGTATTCTATTTGAACACATCCAAGTTCATTCACCTTTCTTCTTTTTTCGGCTTTCTTTTGGATTAATTGAATATTTTTAAAAATAGCTTTACTTAATTTTTACTATTGGTTTATTAGTTGTATATGTTTTAGTACTTTCTTTATAGATTACAATAGAAACCATTAACTTACCATGTTTACCTTTAAATATTTACCACCTCATTTAAAGTGGGCAAGAACTTTACAATCATATACTTTCAAGTTTTTCCCCCTTCTTCTTTACATAATTGTTGTCATGCAATTTATTCTGAACAGGATTATTAGATGAAAAACTTAGTTTTATATGTTTTAAACCTATGATTTTTACTTTAGACATTCAATTATCTTTTAATTATGAAAAATTAGATTAAAACATCTATCTTATTATCCTCATTTTTATCATTTCATGCACTCTTTATTTCTTTGTGTGGATCCAAACTTTGATCTGGTCTCACACTCCTTATACCTGAAGGTCTATTACTACAATTTTTTAAAACATACAGTTCTACTAGCAGTCAATTCTCTTGTTTGTTTTTCTGAAAACACGTTTATTTCATCTTTTGACATTTGTATCTCTCATTTTTAAAAATATGTTCGCTGGGTATAGAATTTTGGGTTGACAATATTTTACAGATAACACTTTGTCTTCTGGTGCATGATACAGTTATATAGTACAGTATAGGGTAACATAATATAGTATAATATAGTTTCTAATGAGAATCCTGCTATAATTCTTGTTGTCATTTTTGTGTATTTTGTTTATAACATTTCTTTTTCTTTCCTCTGTCTGCCTCTAGGATTTTTTCTTTAGCTTTGGTTTTTAGCAGTTTGACTGTAATGTATCTACTTTTTAGAATTATCATGTTGATATTTTCTCAGCTTCTGGACCCATGGTTTGATATCTTCCACTATTTTTGGTACATTTTGGCAATTATATTTTCACATAATCTTCTGCTCTGTTCTGTCTCCTCCAAGATCAGCAAGTTTATATATGTCAGGCTGACAAATATCCTACAGCTTTTGGATGTCCTTTTCTGTTGTTTCCCCTTCTCCACTCTATTTTCTCCTTGTGTTTCAGTTTTGGTAACTTTTATTGAATTATTTTCATGTTCACTCATTATTTCTTCTGCTCTTTCAAGACTATTGATAGGCTACATAAAAGAATTATTCACCTCTGATATCATGGTTTTTTAAAAAAACTTCCAAGTCATTTTACTTGACACTTTCTTATAGCTTTCATCTCCCTGCTGAATATTAGAAAGGGACATTATAATGGTGTCTGAAACCTATTATTGGAGTTGCTGAAATCTTGAACAACATTGCATGGTATCCTGCTACTTTGAGAGAAAGTTTTAAAGCCAAAATGAAAAAAAAATTACCCATGGAACTCCAGAGAACAAATTAACTTTCATTTGTTAATAAAATAAAATTTCATTTTATGTTAAATTAATTTTAACATAAAATGAAAAAGGGCATACAGGAGTATTAGAAATATAGCTTCTGCCTTGTTTAAATATAACAATATTAAAGCGTTACATAAGAATACAGGAATCTCTTCCTGTGCTCTGGGATAAAAGGGTTCTCCACTCCTGCCCTAGAGGCTGAGCTTTTTGGCAACATAGGAGGGAAGAATCCAGGGAAGTGGGTGATGATTTGTGTTTGACTCCAGAAGCATCCAATCACCTTCTCACATATGCACTACTAAGCATGGGGCTCTTGCCAATTTCTTCGCTTTTCTCCAGTCTTATAAGTACCCAGTAAAGAACCATGAAAGAGATTGTGAATGTATATAAATTCCCCTTTGTCTGGGTCCCCCAGTTATTAATAATTGATATGCTAGCTGGAATCAGCTTCATAAATAATTCCAGGCACAAACAATCAAAACCTACTTCAATCAATGTAAAAGTGTCCACTTTAAAAGCCACTAACTTCTCTTATCTCACAAAGATTTTTCCCTAGAATGGAAAATTATTAAGGCTAGTTTTACATTCAGGTTCAGTAATAAGGATACTCATTTTTTCACTCGTTTAAAAATTATTTATTGTCTGTTTATTTCATACCAGGCATTTTTCTCATTGCTTTGGATAAAAGAAGTACCAAAACATATAGACACGCATTTTGTTTTCAAGGAAAAATCATTCTAATGTGCAGAAAGACAATAAAAAAGTAATTTCCCAAGATATAAAATGATAGAGATATAGATACATATGTTAGAAGGTATATCTATATACAGTGCACTGTATCCTTGAAATGTTATTTCCTCAATATAGACAATGTTTTAAGGAAGATAATTTGTGAATTCTGTCAAATGCTGCTGATTAGTTAAGTAGGATGAGAACTGAGAATTGGACAGTGTTCTGATTTAGCAATGTAGAGGGGATTGGAGAGAAGATTTAGAAGAAAAAGGAGAAGAGGGATTAAATCATGAAAATAAAGCCTGCTTTAGGGAAGTCTTGAGAAAAAAAATGAAGCAGATAAACAATATTTTATGACCATACAATGTTTAGCAATTTGAATAGTAATTTCCCAGTTGTTGTTTCCTTTGAAACTATCCATGAGACGGAAGCAATGATTTCCCATTTCAAAATTAGGAAATTGAAACTCAATACCATTATGCAACTATCAGATGCCAGAGCTGGAAACAGAATCCAGTTCTGACGTCCAGTCCAAGCCATTCTAGATTGCACAATGGAGACTTAACCCACAATGAAAATAAATTCTGCCTGCTTAATTGTTCTGCTTGGGGCCACGCTCAGCTGAGTTCATTGTGCAGCTTAGTCCACTAGCTGATGTTTTGCAGGTTGGTAAAATAATTTGTTTATTCTGCTGCAGGAATCCTGTGGGTGTTCAATATGTGTTAATTTATTTGACTAAGTCTCAGAGGAGAGTTGTAAATCCCAGCATGTTTCTTTATTGAAGAATATAACCACAATTCACACATAATCACTATAATCCATATTTATTCCTCAAAGTAAGATCCCTTTGATGTTCTCAATGACAATTGGGGACCTTATTTCAGTTGATGCTTGTAATGTAGAATCATCCAAAGGGCCATTATTGTTCCAATTAGCATATAAGTTTAATTTAATATTTATACCAGGTAGAAGAAATTTTTCAAGTACATTTTATTCTTCCCTGGCCCTTGGAATTTCATTTTTGGACAAAACTAGTTAAGTCCAAATTAATGGCCATCAGATATATGGAAAGGATATTTTGTCAGAGAGATATATATAAATATGTACTTACATTCTTATGCTGTAAACAAGGCATTTATGAGAGTTCATCAGACCACCAAGTGAAATTGTTGGCTGTATCTTTGTGTTGCTACACTCCAGTACAGAGGAAGAAAGCGATGTGTTTCTGGAATGAAGGGTCAGTAACAGCAAATAATGTTTTAAAATGAGAAATGATAATGCTATAGAAAAATAGAGGAATAATCCTGCAATCAGACACATACATGTGCATGCACCTGCACACACACACACACACACACACACACACACACACACTACTTTCTACTAAATAGAGGAAATGGAGAATTGGAGAGACATACATGTTGAGGACCTGCCACAACCCTGTAGGTTTCCATTTGCTGAGACGTGAGAAACTTGTGTCTTAAAATATTGAACAGGCTGACGTAGGCTTGCACTCCACCTCAGAGAATTAAGGTAGCAACTGTTTTAGATGGAATTGCACTATGAGAGCTGAAAACAAAGAACTCTCTTTAGTTTCTAATTAGATAGAGAGCCAAGATCATGAGTATTAGAATTCTGCCTGCCCTCAAGAGGGGCTCTGGAGCAAAAGACTCCAACCTAGACTCTGAAAAACACAAAAAAGGACGTATGAAGACCGATTGTTTCCTGGTAGCAGTGCCACTTTCAGGATACTAGAGGTTGGTTGTGGAGTTGGAAATAGTGTGTTTCCAATTTTGAACACTTTGCAGAGCTTTCCAGAGTCCTTTCTGTATTATTGTGATTTTGCTTCTGGAGCTGTGGAGCTCGTAAAGTCACACTCGTCCTACAGAGCAGCCCAGTGTTTTGCCTTTGTTCATGATGTATGTGATGATGGCTTACCTTACCCTTTTCCAGATGGGATCCTAGATGTCATTCTCCTTGTCTTTGTGCTCTCTTCTATTCATCCTAACAGGATGCAAGGTGTTGTAAACCTACTGTCCAAGCTACTGAAACCTGGGGGAATGCTGTTATTTTGAGACTATGGAAGATATAAGACTCAGCTTCATTTTAAAAAGGGACATTGTTTATCTGAAAATTTTTATGTTCGAGGAGATGGTACCAGAGCACATTTCTTTACAAAAGGGGAAGTCCACAGTATGTTCTGCAAAGCCAGTTTAGATGAAAAGCAAAATCCGGTTGATTGCCACTTACAAGTTAATAGGAAAAAACAAGTAAAAATGCACCGAGTGTGGGTTCAAGGCAAATTCCAGAAACCATTGCACCAGACTCAGAATACTTCCAATATGGTATCTACACTCCTTTCTCAAGGCTGAACTTTGTAACATGTTAAGGTACAAAGGCAGAGGACTGTGCTATTCAAGGACTACTGTAAGTTTTTCGTTTCTCAGAAGACAATGAGAAAAAAAGAAGAGAATTTGTATTTCTTGCTGTTTTGTCATAGGTGAGCTCCTTTGTGCGTTTTAAGCACATGTAAGTGATTCAGCACAGTGTGCCTTTTTCTGCGCTTTGAAAACTTGATATGCCTAAGCTTGTTTGAATTTATTACATCTAACCATTTTGCTTGTTCCTTGAATTTTATAAGCATTCAATTAAACTGGTATTATGTCAGGTAATTTTGAGAAAACGTAACTTGACATTTTTTGCAAGTAAAAAAATTGTTTATTTGTTTAGGCTTAGTAAGCCAGTTCCCAAACATACACACACACAGACACACACACACACACAAAGGGAGGAATTCCTGACCATAATGAAGCTCAAAACCCTCAAAGGGGAGACTAATATTTGCTTAAAAGGATTGTTAACTTCCACATGTAATCTACAGAAATAAAGTTTTTGATGATTATATAATCATACACGTATAAACATATATCATGATTGTGTATTTTTTGTATGTGTATCTCTTTACATTAATGATACTTGTAGAGTGGTCAGAGTAAGGAACATCACATTTCTTCATTTCATAAAATCAATTTAAATCCAAACCTAAGCTCCTATGCCACCAGTCTCTCTCACAAAATCCTCAATGTTCCTCTAGGATTGTGCAAAGGTCCTGGAGTTTTATGCAAAGCAAATATTTTAGGAGGCACTTCCAGTGTGGGATTCATGCTGGTCCCTTTCAGATGCCTGTTGTTTCTAAGTCCTCATAATCCTTCGATGTTCAGGATGCCTGGAGCTCTGGTGCTCCTTTGCAGACTGGTCTTTGTTGGTGCTAAAAGTCAGCTGCCCAAACTCTCTCCTTCACCCCCAGGGCACTGCTAGAAGCAGAGTGAGTTTGCATTGCTCTTGCCTACCAAATTCCATCCTTTTCTCACCCTGTTGCTAGGTTCTTTTTTTTCTCTCTGTCTCTTTCTGTCCACAAAGATCTTCTCCTTTTCCTCTCCACATCGTGGAAGCATATAATAATTTCTTTAATGAGTCTAGGCTTTTATAAGACACAAACGATTGGCTTCATACAGTTTCTACCATCCATCAGTTCAATTACAAACTACCAGCTTGGGTGGAAGTGGAAGAAGATAAACAGCCACGGTTGCAAAGGAGAGAAAGAGAATATTGCATGTCCAGTATGTTAAATGGTCCAGAAATCCTTGTGAGGACAGGAGAAACAAATGGGCTAACCCGTAGGTTAGTCTAGGCTCTCTCTGACAATAATATTTGACCAGAAGTTTGGGTATTTTTATGAATCTCCTAACAATAACATTTACCTTAACTTTAACTTGGGGAGAAGGAGAAAAGGAAGAATTCTGGGGAGATCACAAGCGAGCACAGAAGGAGTGGAAAGGTTGCAGAAAGTTGGTGTGTTCAGTTACTTGCTACTGAAATTCCAGGCAGCAGCTGCTGCTGCTATGGAAATGAGATTGGAAAACTTGCTTGGATCTCTTCTTTAGCAATGCCCTTTCAGGTGGTAAATAGTAAGGAGCAAGGAGGTTGTACAGAAAACGGAAAACATTGTAAAATTAGAGGACTAGGAGATAAAGAATGTTCCAGCTTCTCTAAATCTTGTGAAAAAAAAAATTGCGAGCTGTCTTTCTGTGTAGCTTTCCTCTTCGTCCTCACAGTTTTCTTCTTCCTTTTCTTCTTTGTTCTCCTCCTCCTCTGAAACACAGACACATAGACACAGACACAGACATACAGACACACACACACACACACACACACACACAATCTCTCTTTGCCATTATCTTTCCTGTTGCACTGTTAGCTTCCTCTAGTTTCCCTCATTTCTAGGATCTTTTAACTGCATTAGGTATTTGTAGTTTTTGTTGATACATAATAGATGTACATATTTTGGGGATACATGTGAGAACTTCATACAGTAATATAATTTGTAAATATCAAATCAGGGTAATTGAGATATCCATCATTTTAAATATTCATCTTTTCTTTATGCTAGAACATTCAGATTATTCTCTTTTAGTTATTTTGAAATGTACAGTAGATTAATATTGACTATAATCATCCTACTGATCTATTGAACACTTGGTCTTATTTTTTCTATCAAACCATATAATTATACCCATTAATCAACATCTCCTCATGGACCCCCAAACTTCCTGGCCTCTGGTAACCACCATTCCATTCTCTATCTTCATGAGATCCATTTTTTAAGCTCCCACATACAAGTGAGAACATGTGATATTTGTCTTTCTATGTCTGGCTTATTTCACTTAACATAATGACCTCCAGTTTTATCCATGTTGCTGCAGTGTATTTGTCTGTTCCCATGCTGCTATGAAGAAATATCCAAGACTGGGTAATTTATAAAGAGAAGAGGTTTATTAAATTGACTCACAGTATGCATGGCTGGGAAGTCCTCAGGAAACTAACAATCATGGTCTTCACAGGGTGACAGGAGAGAGAATGCCAGGTGAAAGGGGAAGCCCCTTATAAAACCATCAGATCTCATGAGAACTCACTAACCATCATGAGAACAGCATAGGGAAAACCACTCTCATGATTCAATTATCTCCACCTGGTCCTGCCCTTGACATGTGGGAATTATTACAATTCAAGGTGAGATTGTGTTGGGGACTCAGAATGAAACCATATCAGACGAGATCTCATTTTTTGTGGTTGAATAACATTCCATTTTTTATAAATATCACATTTTCTTCATCCATTCATCCATTGATGGGCACTTAATTTGATTCCATATCTTTGCTACTGCAAATAGTGCTGCAATAAATATAGGAGTACAGATATCTCTTTGATATACTGATTTCCTTTCTTTGGGGTGTATACCTAGGGGTTATTTTGGGATAACTGGCTCATATGGTGGGATTGCTGGCTCATATGGTAGTTCTATTTTCAGCTTTTTGAGAAACTTTCATACTGTTCTCCATAATGACTGTACTAATGTATATTCTCACCAACAGTGTACAAGGGTTCCTCTGACTCCCCATCCTTTCCAGCATCCATTATGCCCAGTCTTTTTGATACAAGCCATTTTAACTGAAATGAGGGAATATGATAGTTTTTATTTGTATTTCTCTGATGATTAATAATGTTGAGCATTTTTGAAATATACTTGTTGGCCATTAGTATGTCTTCTTTTGAGAGATGTTTGTTCAGATCTTTTGCCCATTTTAAAATCTGATTGTTTTTTGCTATTGAATTGTTTGAGCACATTATATATTCTTGTTATTAATCTCTTGTTAAATGGATGGTTTGCAAATATTTTATACCATTCTGTTGGTTATCTCTTCACTTTGTTGTTTTTTGGTTATTTGTTTTATATTGTTGTTTGTTTTTTTGCTGTGCAGAAGCTTTTTAGCTTGATGTAATCCCATTTGTCTACTTTTTGCTTTGGTTGCCTGTGCTTTTGAAGGCTTACACAAAATATCTTTGCCAAGAACAATATCCTGGAGAGTTTTCCTGATGTTTTCTTATAGTAGTGTCAGAGTTTTAGGTCTCAGATTTAAGTCTTTAACCTATTTTGACTTTTAGGTATGGTAAGAGATAGGGACCCAGTTTCATTCTTCTGCATATGGTTATCTAGTTTTCCCAGAACGATTTATTGAAAAGACTGCCTTTCCTCATTGTATGTTCTTGGCACCTTTGTTAAAGATGAGTTGGCTGTAAATGTGGGGATTTATATCTGGATTCTCTGTTTGGTTCCATTGGTCATGTGTCTGTTTCTATGCCAGGACCATGTTGTTTTGGTTACTATAGATTTGCAGTAGATTTTGAAGTCAATTAGTCCTTGAGCTTTGTTCTTGCTCAGGATAGGTTTGGCCATTTGAGGTCTTTTGTGGTTCGCTATAAGTTTTAGGATTTTTTTTTTCTATTTATTTGAAGAATGTTACTGGTACTTTGATAGAGATTGCATTGAATCTGTAAATTGCTTTGGGTAGAATTGTCATTTTAACAATAACAGTTCTTCCAATCCATGAGCATGGAATATATTTCCATCTTTGTGTCCTCTTTAATTTCTTTTATCAGAGTTTTATAGTTTTTCTTGAATAGGTCTTTTACTCTGATTAGATTGATTCCTAGATATTTAATATTTTTGTACCTATTGGAACTAGGATGGCTTTCTTGATTTCTTTTTCAGCTTATGTGCCATTGGCATATATAAATGCTACTAATTTTTGTATGTTGATTTTGTATCCTGAAACTTTACTGAATTAATTTGTTTTTATAATTTTTTGGTGGAATCTTTAGGCTTTTCTAAGTATAAAATCTTGTTGTCTGTAAACAAGGCTAATTTGACTTCTTCCTTTTCAGTTTGGATGCCCTTTATTGCTTTGTCTTGCCTAACTGCTTTGGCCAGGACTTCCAGTGTTATACTGAATAAAAGTAGTAAAAGTGGGCATTTTTGTCTTGTTCCAACCCTTAAAGAAAACCTTCAATTTTTTCTCATTCAATAAAATGTGGGTTTGTCATATATGGCCTTTGTTATTTCGAGATGTGTTCCTTCTATATAGTTTGATGAGGATTTTTATCATAAAGAGATGTTAATTTGATCAATGCTTTATTAGAATTTATTGAAATGTTTATATGCTTTTTGTTCTGGTTATTTTAATGTGATGTATCACATTTATTGATTTGCATAAGTTGAACTATCCTTGCATCCCTGGGACAAATTCTACCTGGTCATAGTGAGTGACTTTTTTTTTTAATATGTGTTGATTTTGATTTGTTAGAATTTTGTTGAGAATTTTGTATATATGTTCATCAGTGATACTGGCCTATAGGCTTCTTTTATCATTGTGTCCTTGTCTTGTTTTGGTATCAGTGTAATTCTGGTATGGTGCAGTGAGTTTGGGTGTATTCCTTCCTCTTCCATTTTTTTTTTTTTTTTTTGAAGAGTTTGAGAGGGATTGGCATCTTCTTTAAATGTTTAGTAGAATTCAGTAGTGAAGCCCTCAGGTCCTGGGCTATGTACTACAGCTTCCATCTTATTATTAATTATTGGTTTGTTAGGTTTCTTATTTCTTCATGGTTCAATCTTGGTAGGTTGTGTATATATAGGAATTTATCACTTTCTTCTAGGTTTTCCAATTTCTTCGCATATAGTTGTTTATAATAGCCTCTAATGTATAGTTAGTCTCTTCTTTGAATTCCTAAGTTGTCTATAGCTATGCTTCCTTTTTTGTTTCTAATGTTATTTATTTGGGTGTTCTCTCTTTTGTTGTTAGTCTAGCTAAACTTTTGTCAATTTCAATTATCTTCTCAAAAAACCTTGGCCAGATCTGGTGGTTCACGCCTATAATACCAGCACTTTGGGAGCCAAGGCAGGAGGATCACTTGAGGTCAGGAGTTTGAGACCAGTCTGGCCAACATGGTGAAACCACATCTCTACTAAAAAATACAAAAAATTAGCCAGGTGTGGTGGCAGGCACCTGTAATCCAAGCTACTCAGGAGGCTGAGGCAGGAGAATCACTTGAACCCAGGAGGCGGAGGTTGCAGTGAGCTGAGATCATGCTGTTACACTTCAGCCTGGGCAAAAAGAGCAAAACTCCATCTCAAAACAAAAACAAAAACCCAACTTTTTATTTTGTTGATCTTCTTTATTGTTTTTTAATCCCAGTTTCATTTATTTCTGCTCCAATCCTTATTATTTGTTCCTTGCTATTAATTTTTGTTTTGGTTCGTTCCTGATTTTATACTTCCTTGAGGGTAGGTTATTTGATGCTTTTCTACTTTTTTGATATAGGTATTTATTGTGATAAACTTCTCTTAGTGTTGCTTTTTCCATTTCCCACATATTTTGCTATGTAATATTTCCATTATCATTTGTTTCAAGAAATGTTTCTGTTTCATTCTTTTTTTTTTTAATTAACCTACTGGTCCTTCAGGAGCATGCTGTTTAATTTCTATGTGTTTGTGTGTTTTCTGAAACTCCTCATTATTGATTTCTAGTTTTATTTCACTGTGGTCAGAAAAGATACTTGATATGATTTCTATTTTTTTTAATTTGCTTTGAGTGTTCTGTAGCCTAAGATATGCTGTATTCTGGAGAATGTTCTAGGTGCTGAGAAAAAACATGTATTCTGAAGTAGTTGGGTGAAATGTTCTGTAAATGTTAGTTAGGCCTATTCAATCTCCTGTATGGTTTAACTCTGCTGTTTCTTTGTTGATTTTCTGTCTGGATGATCTGTCCATTGCTAAGAGTGGGGTGTTAAAGTCCCCTACTATTACTGTATTGCAGTCTATCTCTCCCTTTAAATCTATTAGTGTTTGCTTTATATACTTGGGAGTTCCAGTGTTGGATGCACAGATATTTTTATAATTGTTATATTCTCTTGCTGAATTGACCCCTGTATCATTATATGGTGACCATTTTATCTCTTTTTACAATTTTAGATTTGTAATCTATTTTATCTAAGTATAAGTATAGCTACTTTTCTTTTTTAGTTTCCAGTTTTATAAAATATCTTTTCCCACCTCTTCAATTTCAGTCTCTGTGTGCCTTATTAGTGAAGTGGGTTTCTTGAAAGCAGCATATAGTTGGGTCTTTTTTTTTAATCCATTCACTCACTCTGTGCCATTTAATTGGAAAATCGAGACCATTTACATCTAGTGTTATTATTGATAAGTAAAGGGACTTACTAATGCCATTTTGTTGCCTGTTTTCTCATTGTTCTGGAACTCTTTCTTCCTTTCTTACTGTCTTCCTTTGAGATTAAGTGATTTTCTTTGGTAGTATATTTTAGTTTGTTGCTTTTTATATGTAGTATATATTGTAGGATTTTGCATTGTGGTTATTATGAGGCTTACAAAAAATATTAGAAATATAAGAAGTTACTTCAAAGAGATGACAATTTATCTTAGATCACAAAAAAAGATAATAGAAATAAGCAAACAAAGGGACAACTAAAAACACTTCTCTACACTTCAGCTCCATCTCCCCCACATTTTGATGTTTAGTTGCTCCAATTTACATATTTTCATATTGCCTGTCTCTTACAGCTTGCTGTAGCTATTTTTGTTTTAGATACGTTTGTTTTTAGGCTTCATATTAGAGCTATGAATGGACTGCACACCACAATTGTAGTATTTGAATATTCTGGGGTTGTCAGTGCACTTATGTTTACCAGTAAGTTTTAACCTTCAAATGTTTTCTTTTCTGCATGTTAGTGTATTTTTTTCTTTCAGATTAAATAACTTATTATAGTATTTCTTCTAAGACCAGTCTGATGGTGGTTAATTCTCTCAAATTTTGTCTGGCAAAGACTTTATCTCTCCTTCACATTTGAAAAATAGCTTTGCCAGGTACAATATTCTTGGATAGCAGGGTTTTTTCTTTGAGCACTTTGGAAATGTCATCCTACTTCTTCCTGGCCTATATGGTTTCTGTTGACAAGTCTGTTGCCAGATGAATTGGCATTCCTCTATGAGTTATTTTCTTCTTTTCTCTTGCTGCTTTTAAAGTCTTCTCTTTGTCCTTGACCTACGAAAATTTGAATATTTTATGATTTGAGGTAGTCTTATTTGAGTCGAATCTGCTTGGTGTTCTCTGACCTCCCTGTACCTGAATATTTATATCTTTCTCAAATTTTAGGAAGTTTTCTGTTATTATTTCTTTGGATAATCTTTCTATCCATTGCTCTTGTTCAGCTCCCTCCTGAATACCAATAATCCTGAATTTTGGTCTTTTGAGGTAATTTTCCATATCTTGTAGATGATTATAGTTCCTTTTATTCTTTCTTTTCTTTTTTCTCCTCACAGTATATTTTCAAATAGCCTGTCTTTGAGCTTTTAGATTCTTTCCTCTGCTTGATGCAGTCTACTGTTGAAAACCTGTAATTAATTTTTCAGTTCAGTAAATGTATTTCTCAGTTTCGAGATTTTTTTTTTTAATTACTTCAATGTCTTTGTTTAACTTCTCTGATAACTTTCTGAATTGCTTTTTGTTGCTATCTTGGGGATTGCTTCATTTCCCGAAGATGCTACTTCGAATTCTTGGTCAGGTAGCTCACAGTTCACCATCTCATTAAGGACAATCACTGGTTCCTTGCTTTGTCCTTTGGGGAGGTCATGGTTCCCTGTTTGCTCATTTCTCTTGTGTATGTATGTCTATGTTTTTGCACTGAAGGACTAGCCATTTATTCCAGTCTTCTCTCTCTGGCTTATTTTATTTTTTTTTAATTGGATATATTTGCTTAGAGGTTCTTTACCATTAGGTAACTGCCTCCTTTTAGGTTCTAGGTGGCACTTTATGTCTAGGTTTGCCTCAGCTCTAATAAATGATTTGAGGTCCCAAAGGGGATACCTCTTCAGTGTGTCAAGTCTGGGTAGCGATTTGTGCCCAGGGGATCCATAGAACTTACCTTCCACAGTGTAGTGGTGCTGAGCAGCTCTTCTGATTTTGTCTCCTTTGGCTGAGTTACAGAGCAGTTTTCAGAGCTGGTAATGGTAGTCCTGCATCCTCCCTATGTCTCTGGCTCTTCTCAGGGATCTGTCTCCTTCAGGCACTCAAGATGCTTCCAAATGTGTTGGCAGGAACAGGTCTACTGCCAAAAAACCCAAGATGGTGGGAAGCTGGTCATTCATCTATATCTCAGCTATTCCAGTGGAGAAGCTGTGAGTTAGGAGGAAATTTTTGCATGGTTGGTGCCAGGCAGATTGTGGGGAAAGGCAGCATGGATATGGAAATTTCATCTGCTCAGAGGTTTTTTACATCTCTGTAGCCCCAGGAACTGTTTCATCCTCATATCTGAGTTCTGGGATATCACAAATGATAATCCTGGCACTATGCATTTGCTTTTGGTTTTTTGTAAGATGGGGGAGTGATGTCAGGTTGCTTCTATGCCACCATTTTGGAACAGGAAGTCAGTATTTATAGTTTTACTGTAATATATTTTAAAACACTTAAATTATTAAATAAAATACACTTTTTCTTAACTTGTGGAATTCCAGATACATTCTACATTTTCTATGGTTTTGTTTTAACAAAATATTTAACCAAGTGAAATATGTATAAGAACCCAATATTTCCCAATATTTCTTCATTTTGTTTTATTATCTCACAGATAGATAATATCTTTGGCATATTTACTCCACATGGAAGAGAAAAATAACCTTGAACTAACACTGACACAAAGCCAAATGTGATTGAGGGAAAGGCAATCCTTCAGTTGATCCTTAACAAGATGTTTTATTGTTGATAAATACTGAACCACAATAATCGTATTGAGATAAACTCAACAGATATTACTTTATCTTATTTTTAATTAGGAGAGTTTCAAACAGACTGCATTCAGAAAAATGTGTAATATCATCATTACATAAACTTTTTTAATGTTCTTCTTAATACTTGCTTTTCCTAATGCAAATTGATACATTAATCTCCTTAAACTTTTTTTTAAAGAAAGAGGTCTTACGTAAACTGTGAAATGTTTGACTCAAAAAAAGTGAGCATTAAATTTTCTTATAAATGCTAAGGAAATTTAGGCAAAAGTTAACAGGACATGAAAAGTTATTGAAGATCACGACCCATTTTGGGTCACAAGACCATTTTCATTTAGGCACTATGATATTTGTTCATTTCATTTTAAACAGTATTTCAAGCAACATCAAAATTGAAGAAAACTGTAGTGGTTGGCAGTATGGTGACGAGGAAATTGGCTGGGTAGGTGGGGAAATGAATAGGTGCATATAGTTGCATGGGGTGGGAAAAAGAACATCAGTGGGAAGGCGGGTAAATTATCTGCTCAGAGAACTAAAGTTGTGGAGTTGGGCGTTTATGTATTTATTTTTTTACTTACCACTTTGTACAAGGAATCGTAGGCAGTTTACAGAAAATATATAAGAGTGCAGTAATACTTAAACTATTTGTGGTAAAGGCCAGCCTTTTCCCTTCCCTTCCCTCTCCTCTCCTCTCCTCTCCTGTCCTCTCCCCTGCCCTCCCCTCCCCTCCCCTTCTCTCTCCTCCCCCCACTCCCCTCTCCTCCCCTCCTCTTCCCTCCCCTACCCTCTCCTTCTTTGCTCCCCTCCTCTCTCCCCCTCTACCCCCTTTTCCTCCCTCCCTCTTCCTTTCCCTTTTTTCCCCTTCCTTTCCCCTTCTCTTCCCCTTCCCCTCCCCTCCCTTTGCCCTCCCCTCCCCTCCCCTCTCTTTCCTCTCCCCTCGCCTTCCCTTCCTATTCTCTTCTCCTCTCCTTTCCTTTCTTTTTCCCTCCTTCTCTCCTTCTTTCCTTATCTTCCCTCTGCCCCTCTTCACCTTTTTCTCCTTACTTTCCAACTTCATCAAAGAATTCGACCTTTGACAAAACAGTAAGAATGGATTACTAGAAAATGAAATAAAAAGAAAACACTCAAACCAGTCAACTTCTTTTTCAGCAAGATGAGTTCACTGATCACATGCTTGGATGTCATGACAGTGCCAAATTGCTCTCAATTCTGTGTGCTTTCTCTGTTTATTCTGTCATGGGCTGTGCTTTTAGTAGTTCTGTCCTATTTAAACATGGATTCAAATAAAAGAAAAAAAGGCAACCAAACAAAAAATCAGCCAGAGATCCTGGAAAGCCATGACTTAGACTAGAAAATAGTCCTGCTGAATTTGCTCCAGTGCTTGGTGCTTGGCTCTGTTCACATTGACATAAACCCCAGTGCTTTATCTGTTGTGGTAGTCACTATTTTTTTGGTTTGTAAGTGATATAAATCTAACTAAACTGACAGAAGTTGAAATGTATTAGTTTACATAAATTCTAGGAAGGACAGAGTTAGAACAAATTTCAGAGATCCTCGGAAACCTGGAAATGTGGTTATTACATAATCTACGTTTTCTTTTCCACATCCTTTCTAAACAAGGCTTGGCATTTATTCAGGGAGAGGAAGCAGGTGCAAGAAGGCAGAGTTGGACAATTAGGACTCTATAAGATTAGGTCCTAGTCTGAATCCTACCAGCCTCTGTGTGATAGTGTAGAGGTGTTGTCGGTTTTGGAGGATGACTTGTAGGCCTATTAGGGACGTGATGTTGAACAAGAAGTGCAGATGCCGTAAAACTACAGCATGAGGCTGCCATGGCAAGGACTCAGCCAGAGACATTTCTGAGTTTTACAAGTAACAGCTAATGTCCAGGAGGGTGTTGCCACCTGTCCACTGCAGGTCATGGACAATGAAGCTAGAACAACTGTTCCCAAGCAAACGAGGAGAAGGCTATGGTCTTGCAAAGAAATCACAAAGGATATCACTCTGTCACTCTGACCTCTTCTGCATCCCCAGATCTAGAAAGGTTAGAGCCAATAAGAAACAGAGCCCTTCTGTTCAGGGCCATGTGAACTACAAGAGTCACCTGGGAAGAGCAGATGCGGAAAAGATCTGAAATGGATACAGAGTTAAAGTGTTCAAATAAACTGGTCTGTCTCAGAAGCTGCATGAGACCAACTTGTGAGAAGTGACTGAAAACTTAGGAAATCAGGCTGAGATATTGCTCAGGAAGACATTCCCCAGTGGGAAACAATGGCTCAGCAACAATTAGAAAAAGAAAACCGCTTATGTTTGTACAAGTTGAAGCACCTTAATAAAATGGTTGCTTAATTAATATTGTGTCTGCTATGTTGAAAGACTGAAAAAAGGCAACCATAGATGTGGAGAGACTAGTTAGGGGACTTTTTGCTGTGCGGTTTGGGTGAAAGGTGACTGTGCCCTTGATGAGAGCTATGATAATGGTTATGGATAGATGTAGATGGATTTGTTATGTATTTTACAGAGAGAATAAATAGGACCTGTTAAAATACTAGACACATATGGTGGGTAGAGGGAGTAATCACTTCTGTTTACTGGTTGGGAGAGTGAGTGGGTGATAATGCCTTGTAAAGAGATGAGAAAGGCTGAAAGAAGGAGGAAGAATTGGATCAGCATTGAAAGGGGCTGGAATCAAGTTTTGGACTTGCTAAGGTAGAGATGCCTACAAAGCATCTAAATGTAGATATCAAGTGTTCGGTTACATATTTAATTTAGAGCTTAGAGGTTAAGTCTGGGTGTGATATAAAATGGCAACCATTATTTGGAAGGACTTGTACACAGTAGGTTGCAAACAGAAAGCAAGTTTATATTTTCTCCAACTGGTCCTTTTAATTCCTTTCTGTTGAGTTGCTCTTTCCCTCCCGCTGAATGGCAAAATGGCATGGCTTTTAAGATAGTATCAGGCAACATAAAAATCCATTGCAGTTTCCAAACTATAAAAATTTCAGATCCTCATCCAATTTGAAACTTTTCCTCTCCCCCAAGCTGTTTTGTATTTGGACTCTTGAACCCCATAGTGGGACATGTCCTCACACTTACAGTAGCTTATGATTGTTCTGAGCCTCTGCAGATTCCAAGGGGGTTGGGGGATAGACGATAAATAACTGGTATGATTAAAACATGGGATTGGTGCCCTGTGGGTAGGGCAAAAATAAACAGCTGGTATACCCCTAGTCAATTCCCTGGTAGGAAACTTTCCTCAGCAGGACTATTTTCAAGGTAGCTCATGAAGTCCGTATCTGGCACCTGGAAAACGTGTACTTTTGTCCTGAGTCTGTGAACTTGCAACACACCTCAACACAACCTTCTCTTAGAGTAAGTCTGGTACTAGTTCCAGTGTTCTTCCAAACGTGTGTGCTTTGGCCCCATGTGGTGGTTCATGTTTGCAATCCCAGCATTTTGGGAGGCCAAGGTGGAAGGATTGCTTGAATCCAGGAGTTTGTCACCAGCTCGGGCAACATAGCATGACCCTGTCTACACACAAAAAAAAAATTTTTGGAAGAAACTAGCTGGGTGGGGTGGCATGTGTCTGTGGTCCCAGCTACTCAGAAGGCTGAGGTGGAAAGATTGCTTGAGCCAAGGAGGTTGAGGCTTCAGTGAGCCAAGATTGCACCACTGCCCTCCAGCCTGAGCAACAGCGTGAGACCTCATCTCAAAAAAAAAGTGTGTGCTAAACTCTAAATACTTCTCACAAACTCCAACTCACATGGTTGAAGATGAGAGGGGAGTACCTCTCCCCTCCTTCATAGCTGTGTGGAAAACTTGGGGGAAATGGATAGCACACTGACAATTCCCTTTAAAGAAATTATTTTGAAAGTGGCTGCTTCAACCTCCTTTGGATCTGCCACCTTCCTTCACAGATTCAGAAGGCAGGCAACAGACCAATGCTGGCGGTACCAGTTTTATAATCCCTTAGCATGACCACCCCATCTGGTTTAGTATCTTCTCTAGGACCTAAGATACTTGCCTCGTATTGTGTTGCTCTCAGCCTTTGTGGCCTCTGCTCCAGACAGGAAAGCTCACAGATATCATAGTGTTATATAAACATAGGATTCATCTGGACAGAGATAGCATTCGAACTATAGGTCTGCCTAAGAACATTGAGGAAGAGAGAGAGAGAAGAAAAGGAATCTCATCTAGGGGATTCAAAGAACTCCGATATTTAGAGTTAAGGTACAGAAATAATTTTACAATGAAGTTTAAGAGAGATGAGGGGAAAAATACATGGTTGGTATCACAGCATTTTGAAAGGTAAAAGGCAAAGCAATATCGTGATAGATTTTTTTCTACCAGAGAAGAAGTTTGTTTCTGTCACTGTTGATACTTGATAGATATAAGTCCATAAGTTAATGTCGGAATGGGTTGTAGCATTATGAGAAGATTGAAAGCATTGACGAACCAAAATATAAGCTGATTTTTTAAATACAAGTAAGTTGCTTTTAATTCATTAAATCAATAACAAAGTCTTACAAAAGAAAATTACATTTCAATCTTCAAGTTTTGTGGGTCAAGGAGGAGAAGTGAAATAAAAAAGCAAAAAGGAAAACAAAAACAAAAGCAGAAAACGATTAGGAGGGCGGCCAGTATTCATTTTCACTCTCAGATCTAAATGTTAGAACGTAATTGCTGACTCTTCTATTTGGTTTTAAAAGTTGACATTTGAGCTGAGACAACCGTTTCTAAGCTGAAGTAGAATTAAGCATATTGTATACTGACATTTTTCACTGTCCAAATAAGCTTAAAACGAATAATCTTAGAAATGTTTGTTTGGCATCAGTGAATATATAAATGAATTAAGGAATGTATGTAATATGTCCATACCTCAAACAACATGAAATATTTGAGAATGTATGAAAGGTCAAATTTATGTTTTTCCCCCTGCATTCCAAATAATAGCATCATGTTCTAGTTAAGAAATATAGTATAACTTAGTTTAATGTATTTTATGCCCTAAAATGCTTTCATTATAAATTTTAACTTTGTAGTTGTTCAGATTATTTTAACTTCTAGTGGAGACAACTATTGTGTATATAGTTTTAAATGGAGATTTAACTATTAGGATTAAGGATTAATTTCTACATTTGTTTAGTTGCATTCTGTTCCTTTAAAAACAAGGGCTTCAACATAAGACAAAAGTGCTTGAGCAATACTTTGTGCATCATTGGAACAATTACTGTCTGTGAAGCCATTTTGGACCAAAAGATAATTTTTAGCATTTTCTAAACTCTAGGGAAAAAAAAGTTGAACTTTGGAACCCAGGAATTTCGACTAAGGCATCAACACTCTTCTTGTAAACAGTGGTAATTAGGGCTTTGCCAAGTAGGAATGGGGCTTTCTGCCACAAAGATATGCTTTTGTGATAATATAAAGTGGTAATTATTTCCATTCAAGGCTATTTTTAAGTTGTTTCCACCTGCTTGCATGTTTATGAAAATCATTTCTGGCCATGGTAAAGCTTGACCTAACTAGATAGCTGGCATAAACATCACTAATGATTTGCTCTGATAAACATGAAGAGAAAAATGTGATTTCCATTTTCTTTCAAATCCTTAATTGTAGGAATTCACATTTGAAATGTTATTATCCTTTGTTCTCAAATCACTCATTTGCCAATCATATATCTTGGTTTATTTCTGCAGATTTCCTACATGTATGCTGCACTGGGACCAGTCACGCAGAAAGACTGGCTAGACTTTCAGTCTCGGGAGAATAGATCCAAGCATAAGTGGTAAATTTGAAGGTGGCTTGGTTAATGCTAAGTCAACCTGGATAGTTTAATTGCCAGGAAATAGGGAGGTAAAACCAAGTCGAAGAGTTGTCTATTGACAATGGGACCAGGATCAACGACCCCTGAGATTTCCAGGAGTCAATATAGTTTCACATCAACAGGAGTTAAGAATGGTATCCTTGGAGATTACGTGGCGCCAAAAGAGCGAAGGTGGGAAGTTCAGCGTTAAAGAGTCTCTCCAGCCTGGAGAATGAGCAGCAGTTCCTAAAGGATTATGCTATCTTCTGATCAACTTTTGACATTTGACTTAAAATTTTAAACTTGCATAAGTAATTGCATGCACACAATAAAATATTCAAAAGGTTCAAACAGGTGTATAATGAAAGGGAAGTCCTTCTCCAAGCCCTCAGTTATCTTCCTCAGAAGAAACCACTGTCCCAGCAGCTCTGAATCCCCCTTCCAGAGATATTCCCTGTGGCTGAGCACAGTGCCTGTGTATAATTACAACTGTTTAATATACAAATTGTATCTTACTGGGTTGCCCTTTCTTTTCTATTTAACAGTGTGTCTTTGAGTTCATTTTTTATCCCCATTCATTTTAATGGCTTCTGTTACCTTTTTATCTGGTGGTTGGGGCTGTCAGTTTAACTCTATTTCATCTAACTCATTTCACTTAAATAAACTTTACCTTACATTTAAATTAGATCATATGTAGTTAGCATCTAAAAAATATCTGGCATGGATCAGGCTCTTCCACTTCTATTTGTGTGATATTGAGGAAGTTACTCAATTTTTCTAAGTCTCCTTTTTCTCATGTATATAATGGGGATACTATCTGCCTGACTGACATGGCCAATATGACTGCTGTCTATCAAATGTGTGCTCTCTCTTTTACACTAGAGAGTTATATCTGGGAAGAAATAGTACAGCTGGAGGCTCTATTTGCTGGTGCCCATTATAGTGTTATCATGTGACTAAGTTTTGCCAATGGAAGATGAGAAGTAATGATATAGGTCAGTTCAAGCCAAGGCAATTAAAACCACAACTACACACTAAATCATATAATTGGGGTAAAGGGCAAATAAGACAACATAAGGAAAACATTTAGGGCATAGTAATGCTAAG
Source organism: Pan troglodytes (assembly GCF_028858775.2). Lineage (NCBI taxonomy): Eukaryota > Metazoa > Chordata > Mammalia > Primates > Hominidae > Pan > Pan troglodytes. The sequence continues at coordinate 22,380,955 of NC_072408.2, read as the reverse complement.
TAAGTGGTATTTATTATTATGAGTATTATAACCCACATTTGGCACTCCATATGAATAACCTGTAGTTTTTCCTGTATCAGCTTCAATAAGAACACAATACTTGGTCACATGCTTCAAGGTCAAATGCAAGTCACAATGTAGATTTTAATTGCAGAAATAAAGGAGCAAATTTACATTGCACACATCATAGCAAAGAACTTAGTAACAATCTCCATTAGACCTTTTTTCTCCCAGAGAGTAATTCTTCAGCTGCCAGCCTAGAGATGTTTTTCTTTCTTGATATTTTCCCCATAAATCTCTAAGTTATACTCTATTGTCCAAACAAATTCAGATTCCACTTAAAAAATAATCTCACTTGAAGAACTTCTGAGGTCAACTGGACCCGCCTTCCTTAAAAGGCAAATTGTCAATAACCCATTGTTATTCAACCTGATTTTTGATGGTCTCCATTCTTAGCTAATCATAATATCCAAATATCCAAATATTTACCCAACATTACTAGAGCCTATACCTAGAAGGGGATTTTTTTTTCTAAGAGAAATATTCTCCCTCCTCACCCAATTTTCGTGGAATTTTAAATGAGTTTCTCATTTGACTCCTGGTTGCATTAAGGAAATGGACCATATTTGGAGATTCTCTCCTCTTTCTGACTAAAATAGCCCTAGAGAAGCCTTGAGTTGCCTCATTAAAGATAGCATCTGCCCACCAAGCTATTTTTTTTAGAGTAACTCTGGCCTTTGCTTGTGTTTGGTCCATTCTTTATCCTCTTCAAAAAAATATAGCTTATGGACATTGTCCCTGCATATGTTGAATTTGGTCTCAACAACGTACTCCTTCCTTCCCTGTCCTGGGAAATTCCTGTCTTTGTATTCTTGATGATGTTCACCTAAGTCTCTTCATTGAAATTCAGCCTCACAGTCTACCCATTTCACTAAACCTCTGGAAGACATGATTCCTATTCCTGTCCCCTGAACAGCACCAACCCTCTTTACGTATACTTAATGAATCTTAGTTCTTTCATAGGAGTTATCATCCAACTAACATCCAGTGTGGCTAAGTCTACCAGTCTGTGGCACAATAAAGATACCACACTATACCTGTGACTAACCATGAGGCAAGTGTGGAAAACACCGAAATTGTTTTATAATATTCATCCCTTGTTTAATAACTGTCTTCATCAATATACTGTAAATTATGCATGGGATGAACCGTGTCTGAATCATTCCTTGAAGTATCCTCAGAATCTAGCACTGTACCTCAGGTATATCAGGGGCTCTGTAATGTTTATTAAAGGAATAAACAATATAGATAACCTATAAGTGAAAGATTAAATCGTCAAATATGTGTTTATCAAAACAAAATCCATACTACATTTTAAAAAATCTAACTCATACTTAATAATTACTACCTTTGTAAATTTAGACAAACTGCTCTTTGGTTCTCAGCGTCCTTTTCTCTAAAATGATGCAGTGAAAAGTAGAGTGAAAGAAATTAGAACATCACAAAAATGCTATCTCAACGTTAGAGATTGTTGTTTTCATTTTTATTGGCAATAGGAGGCTGACAGATTAATTATTACAGTCTAGGATATTAATCACTTCCACTCATGTCTATTGCATTATATGAGAAGTAATGTGTCTCAGAAACAACTTTATAGGAGCTCATTGCCTAGCTCATTGCCCCTGACTTGCTGGACACAGAGGAAAATCACATATTTCCATTCTTTGTCTTTAAAATGAGAAAAATGCATGTCTGCTTCCTGGTTAGGTTACATATATCAAATCAAGTACTCCTAATTTAGTGTTTATCAGTTCCTCCATCCTAAGATTTTCCTTGCCCAGTTTCCTCTGTGGTTAAAAGAAACTGGCAATTATTTTAGTCTCATTTTAATCTGTGTTTCATATTTTAAACCTGCTGTTTTATATTAAAATATAGAAACAAATAACTGTTAAAAATTTATGGAATTAATCTAATGCAGGGGTAAAAATTCTGTTCTTGTTGTTAACAAATTCTTACTATTAAACTCCTAAATGAACTATTCCTTGAACCAAAAGTAACATAAGTATGTTGTCACAAAATATTAAAAACAAAATCCTGTAAAGCAGCCAGTGATGGGTTTCCATCCACATAGGGTACCGAGGAAACTTCCATCATTTATTAAGTACCTATAAAGTGAGGGTCACTTCACTATAAAGTGGAGGTTTAGATACATAATAGGCAATGTCTTCAAGGGAGTACCCAAATCTCAGACTCTTCTTATCCTATCAAGGTTGCTAGAGAGTTTTACGTCAGTAGAAAGCCTCCCTCACTGTAGCAATGGAATGGGCAATGGAAAACCTCCCTCAAAATCACAGTGGGGCTGGGTGCGGTGGCTCATGCCCATAATCCCAGCACTTTGAGAGCCCAAGGCAGGCAGATCACTTGGGGCCAGGAGTTTTACACCAATCTGGCCAATAGACTGATGAAACCCCATCTCTACTGAAAATACAAAAATTAGCTGGACATGGTGGCACATGCCTATAGTTCCAGCTACTCCAGAGGCTGAGGGAGGAGAATCGCTTGAACCTGGGAGGCAGAGATTGCAATGAGCCAAGATCCTGCCACTGCACTCCAGCCTGGTGACAGAGCAGGACTCCATCAAAAAAAAAAAAAAAAAAAAAAATTACAGTAAACACTTTGTGGAAAGGAACACCCTGGTCTCTTAAGAGTAAAGGTCATTCCTAGTGGAATGCTTTAAGGTAATGGAGGATGATGAAAGCTAAAACATCAAATGTGTTACTTGAAAGCTGGAGATCCAGGAGCACTGTTATGTGACAGCTGGAGACGGCAAGGTAGGCAGTGCTCTGGACAGGAGCCAGAAGCACCAGAGTCCTTGACTCCAACATAAGGGAGCTCAAACAAATCAGTAAGAAAAAACAAACAAACAAAAAAAACCAGTCCCACCAAAAAGTGGGCTCAGGACATGAATATACAATTCTCTAAGAAGATATACAAGTGGACAACAAACATATGAAAAAATGCTCAACATCACTAATGATCAGGAAAATGCAAATCAAAACCACAATGTAATGCCACCTTATTCCTGCAAGAATGGCCATAATCAAAAAATAACAAAACAGCAGATGTTGGCATGAATGCAGTGATCAGGGATCACGTCTACACTGCTGGTGGGAATGTATACTAGTACAGCCACTGCGGAAAACAGTGTGGAGATTCCTTAAAGAACTAGAAAGAACTCCTTAAAGAGCTATTGTTTGATCCAGCAATCCCACTACTGGGTATCTACTCTTAGGAAAATAAGTCATTATACAAAAAAGATACTTGCACACTCATATTTATAACAGCACAATTCGCAACTGAAAAATCTTGGAACCAACCCAAATGTTCATCAATTGAGTGGATAAAGCAACTGTGGTATATATATACCATGGAATATTACTCAGCCATAAAAAGGAATGAATTAAGAGCATTTGCAGTGATCTGGGTGAAATTGGAGACTATTATTCTAAGTGAAGTAACCCAGGAATGGAAAACCAAACACAGTATGTCCTCACTGATATGTGGAAGCTAAGCTGTTAGGACTCAAATGATACAATGGACTTTGGGGACTTGGAGGGAAGGGTGGGAGGGGGACAAGGGATAAAAGACTATAAATAGGGTGCAGTGTATATTGCTCAGGTGATAGATGCACCAAAATCTCACAAATCACAACTAAAGAACTTACTCATGTAACCAAATACCACCTGTACCTTAATAACTTTTGGAAAAAATAAGAAGTTGATAGGGGGAGGGTGAATGGTCAGAATCCCACTGGGGCCTTTGAGTAGGTCTTATGAAAGGAAGGAGCCTAGGTGATGGAACCTTGAAGAAGTGACCTAACTTCCTTGGGGACAGACCTCAACAGAACTTAGAATTCTGGTAACTAGGCACCCACATTCTAGGGATAGCCCCATATCCAGCCATTGGTGGGGATGCTCAAGACAGCAAGATGTTCTCCTGCTGTATCTCAGTTTGTCTATGTCCTTGTCTCGACAAAGGCCAACGTGAGAATCTTTCCAGAGACTGCGGACATTGGCTGAACCCTCACCATCGACGCCTCTGGCCATTTGGCAGAAGGCACCCACAGGTAACACAGGGCAGCCCAGTGGCAGGCCCTTCCAGGCCAGGTCTCAGCTGTGATCCAATCAGGGCTGTCCCATACCCTTCCCCATCACCATGTGTTTTAGGGAAGCAAGAAGTGTGGGGCCCTCCCTGGACAGGAGCAGGTTGTCAGGGGTTGGGAGCCAGGTGGGTCTGTCAGATTCATACTCTGGTCATGGCTGGCAGGATGGGAAAGGGAGTGTTGGGGACAAAGCTTTTCTTTTCACATGTTCATCCTGAGACTTCAATCTGTCATCTAGTTTCCTCTCTGACTGGAGATGCTCCTATGTGCCTGATCTTGGAAGGAAAGTTCTAATCTGGGTGACTGCCTGGGGAAACAGCAAGGCTGGCCATTGATGCCTCTTGGCCTGGCTTTTGGACACTCTCTTTTCAGAGTTCCATGCAGCATATTAAGCAGGAGTTGTTGGATGGATTCACCTTCTCCATCTCCTTCAAAGAAGGGCAGGTGTACCATGTCACCAACCATGACCAGTGGTGCTCTAGGGTGAGAGTAGGCACCGAGTGGTCCCCACAGACAGCCACCAGAGAAGACCAGGGTGGACCCAGGACTTATAAATGAATATGGGAATTCCCTGGGCTCTCTCCTAGGGCTGTCCCAATTGAGTAACCCACTGTCTCCTCCCAGAGGAATCTGCCTGACATTATTCCCCAGTGGCAACTTGATTACATGCAAAATCCCTTTCACCACCTTGTAGGAAGATCAGAGAAAACACCATGAGTATCTCTGCTTGTTGCCACAGTTTTGTTTTAACTCCCCACCCTAGATATATAGCACGCAGCTCCATGGCCCTGCTAGACGTCCTCCAAGACTCACAATCCAACATTTACTGGGGAGGTTTTTACACAAAAGTAGGGGGGTTACACAAAAAAGGAGGTGAAGCTACTCCATGCATTTGTCTGTAAAGGGTCATCCCACAGAATTCATCCCTCTAGCCCCATCAGGGAGGAGCCCATCAGGAGGTGCCCTCACATGGCATCATACTATTCCTTAAGGGAAGCCATTTCCCATAGCAGGTCAGCCTCTCAATGCTGTTGGATCCTGTCATAATAAGATTCCATTTCCATGTAGCCATTCTGCAGGGAGCATCCTATGTGTGTCCTAAAAGGCTGGAATAGTTTCCTAGGGCTGCCATAATATGGCACACAGACTGAAGAGCTTAACCACAGAAGTTTAGTTTCTCACAATTTTGTAGGATAGAAGTCCAACAACAAGCTGTCAGTCTGGAGTGGTTTCTCTGAGCCCTCTCTTCTTAGCTTGGAGATGGCTGTCTTCTGTCTCTGTATTCAGAGGGTCTACTTTTGAGCTTTTTTGTGTCCTAACCACCCCTCCTTATAAGACCTGCAGTCATATTAGATTAGGGTACACATCAACAAACTCACTTCACCTTAAAAAAAAGAACCTATATCACAGACACACAATTTAATAGAGGCAGAGTCTGGATTCCAACCTATGCTGTTCCTGATCTTATCCATGATGTTATTGCCCCAGTTAACATCTGGCAGGAATTAATGTATCAGACTGCTTCTGTCACCCAGCCAGAATCTAAGAGAATAAGACATCAGACAGGTTTATTTGATGGAGGTATAAAGTGAAGAAAGAAGGGAAAATGGAGATGTATCATATGGGTATGCTACACAGAAAGTGCAGATAATTGTCAAATAGATTATTCATTTAGCTCCTACCATTTTTTGCCTCTACTTGTCTCCTGGTCTAAGATTTTGACGTTGATAAACCTGCCTCTCTTCCTTTCTGCCTTTCTGCCATTTGACAGCTCCCTGGGCTTTCATATCTGCATGTTTTCAACTTGGCTTGTCCTGTTGAGCCTGTGTAACCCAGTCCCTCCCAATGTTCTCTGGGTGGGGTGGCAGAGCAGCTAATATTAGGCAAATATTTCTATAACTCTTTGTAGTGTGCTGTAAGAGTAGATACAGGTGAGAACTTCTTTTCAGGCATGCATTCGTCTTTTCCTCCACCAGCCAGGATCAACACACTTGAAAGACTCGAATTTGTGCTCTTCTGCTGTGCATTCATCAGTTTATGTGATGCACAACACATACATTTTAAATGTTCTTAAAATTTTAAAATATAGTTTTGATAAGAGGTCTGCTTACTTGATTTGCAGAATCTTAACAAAATGGCTAGATGGGGTCTATCAAGGCTACATCTTCTGAGGAGGTTCATTAACTTAAGACATTATGTTAAAAACAAAAATATAGAATCTGAGAATGGCTGCATTATGTTGTGGACTCAGGAATAATTATGTACATTTGCATGTGTTGCAGAGTAGTCTTTTGATATCATTGTCCTTTGCTATTCAATCCTGTTGAAGGATTACTAAGAGCTCTAGAGGCAGCAGCTAAGGCAACCATCTCTCTGCTTACTGGTTTCCAGATCTATTTTCATACACAATCCAGATTCTACTGATGTTCTTCTATTAGTCCTAGGTTATTATTTCATTCTCAGCTGTAACATTCACTTGTTTTGTATCAGTATTGAAGAATCCTCAGTTCTTGTTTTAGTTAAAAGTTCACTTTAATTACAGATCTTTAAACTACTAACATAGAAAGGAAATTGCTTTCTTCCAGTGTTTTTGGGAAACACCTAGATATAGCTTTATATTTGTTTGTTTATTTTGCTCACCTCTGAAATTCTGAGCCATGGATATATTTAAAAAGTAAATTGTAAATTTTGGTTTTTGTGTTTCAATAAGCTCCAGTAACTCTATCCTTCAATATTATCATCCAGCTAAAGGTAAGGGGAAAGACATAAGGGCAAACGATATGCGTAATGGAGAAAAAGGCACTGATAACAAGGCAACTGAAAGGTGACTGCACTGGAATCCAGCTTTCATAAAAGTGAGCCCCTGTGCAGCCAGCCTTGCAGGGACACTAATATGCAAGGGACCAGCATGATTGACAGTAGCATGACTCTCATACTCAGTCCCAGAGTTTGACATAAATGGCAGCATCTTTTAATTGACTTCCATGCCTTTCTGTCATCATCCTTCATGAACAAGCTGGCTAAAATAATATTCACAGCCACCAGGGAAAAGCACATGAGGTATCATCTTGACAGTGTTCATTTAAGAGATGTAACTGTAAAATCCAACCATTTTACATTTCTGCATTGATGATCTTGCTGCCAATGGACCAATTTCCCTTGACAAGGTTTTCCAACCATCTCTAGAATACACGTATTCATTTTCCAGTTTATATACTTTTTATTACTTAAAATATGATATAATTTTTATTTTGCCAGCTAATACAATACATATATCTTCATTACAAGATAAGCTAAATAAAACAGACTAAAACATTACAGATAAGCCTAACACCCCCTTATCTACCCACACCAACCCCAGATACTTCTCCAAAGGGACTTTCATCTGTTAGCTTTCTATCCTTCGTACATTTACTATGAAGTCATGTGTGTCTCTACATAGAAATTATGTAGACTTCTTTTTTTACAGGAATGGCATCAGATTTTATGTATTGCGCCTTGTTTTGTGTTGGAGATATTTTATGTCAGTATATATGGATTTATCTCATTAAAATGATGAATAATATTTCTAATATAAAAATGTACTTTTAGATGGTTAAAAAATTACATAAATGGTGTTTGGTACATAGTTCCTGAGTACCATGACAACACTGTTGAAATCAGTGAGGTACATCTGTATGTAGTGAAATGAAAAGATCTCTAAAGCACAGTGCATGAGAAAAAGAACAATTTGTACATTATGATTCAATATGTAAGAATTTTTAAAAATGCTTGTTTATGGGGGGGTGTGTGTGTGTGTGAGTGAGTACACAGACAAAGGAGGAAGAATATATCCTAAACTGTTAAAGTGGTTTGTTTTATTTGAGTGTTAGCTTTAGATTTTGGCATGTGTTTTCATCTTTATCAATGTCTTATTTGATGTATATTGGCAGCATTTTGGAAAGACTTAGCTGGGGATAGCTAGCCTGATGAAATATTAAACCAGAAATTACTATGTATTTGTTTCATGCTCAATCATCCACAGATCATACATATTTTATTGTATTTATTTTATTCAACAATACTGAAAATGAATCAAGCTCTGTCTCCATGCCAGCTACTATGTAAATAAGTAAATAAGTAAAACTGTAATGTTTTTCACCTTCTACAGTTTTCCCTGAGTTAGCTGCTTATTGGCATCAGTTGGTGGCTGTTATTAAACATTAGGATTTCTGTATCAACTAGATTCATTAAATGATGATTTCATGTAAAAAGAGTTTCTACTTTCAACCCTATATAAGAGACAGAACAGAGGGAAAATTATCCTAGCTTATGTGGCTTCTTAACCTTTTGTAACCATAGATGATAAGTTGGAATTTGTGAGGTTCAAAAAATGTTCCAGTTTGGAATTGTTTTTATGTATCATTAAAAGCAAAGTTAGGAAGTACAAAACCACATGGACTTTCTTATATAAGTAAATGTGGCTTTTCACATTGACCCTGTGGTAAGCTAAATTTTGCTTTTATTATGTTATTCCAGGTCCCACAAATTGTCAGAACTTTGCAAATGTGTTTCTAATTCCCTGCCAGTTTATTAGGTAAAGATCATCCGATATCATCTGAGCAGCATTAACCTCCAGTGGAATATATTATTCTATTTGAATTTATTAATTTCTTCAAGATTCCAACTTATATAGCTGCAATACTTATATAACTAGTGATAACTAAAGTGCATTTACTGTTAGCAGATAGTCTCTCTCTCTCTTTCTCTATTGCACAGTACTAACAAGGAGACATAGGCAACTAATCTTAGAACTGTTCTACTGCCCACTTAAAAGTCAGTAAAAGTGATAGCAATAAGAATTCAAAAAGAAATCCAATTCTTTTAGGAGAATCTAATCTCCAATAGTCTGGAAAAATAGTTTAAACAGAGATGGACTAATGAGAACTAAATTTGGTTCAGAGTATGGTTCAAAGATCTGCTCAGATATGGGCACTCACTGTCTTCTCCCTTTCCTAAACAAAGTAGGCTGTCATTCCAGCAATCCTGCCCACCATAGGGTATGGCCAGGTGAGTAGGAGGATTCAGAGTGAGGATCTGCAGAAGAGACACAGAATATTGACTACAGCTTACTTTTCTCTAAACGTGCTCATTTCTAGTATTCCTGTTGTCATGCTCAGAACCACACCAAATGAACTGAGAATGGGAAAGAAGAATGGAGGCCATCAACCTTGGCCAAGACAAAGAACTATTACAAAGGGAGATGAACTTCACTGCGTTATAAAAGTAGTGAAGCATTATGATTCAGAACACAGGCTTTGGGCTAACTTTCATGTATGGAATGACGTGGAAGGAAGGTCAGTTGCAAATTGCCTTTTTCCTTTGGCTAGTGTTTGCATGGAACATCTTTTTCCTTTTTTTTTTTTTCTTTTTTACTTTCAATCTATCTGTGCCTTTTTATTTAAGAAGTGATTTTTGTAAAAAGCATACAGTTGCATCAGTTTTAATCCAATCTGAAATATTCTGTCTTTTAATTGGAGTGTTCAGTACATATACATTTAATGTAATTATTGAGATAGTTGGACGTAAGTCTATTATCTTCTTATTTGTTGACAAATTTTTCCATCTATTTGTTCCTTTATTTCTCTTTTCTTGCCTTCTTTTGTATTAATGGAATATTTATATTTCATTTTATCTTCTCTATTAGCTTTTTTGGTTATACTTTGGGATTCCTTTAGTGTTTTCCCAGAAATTGCAAGTGCATTGTTACATTATTGGTCTAAGTTAGTAATTTTGCCAAATCCCTCAATATGTAAGAAATTTATAACAGCATAACTTAATTTATACCTCTTATTTTGTTTCCTACTGTCATATATTTTACTTCCAGAAATTATAAACCCACAAGACTTTTTTTTTTTTTTTTTTTTTTTTGAGACGGAGTTTCACTCTTGTTGCCCAAGCTGGAATGCAATGGCGTGATCTCGGCTCACTGCAACCTCCGCCTCCCGGGTTCAAGTGATTCTCCTGCCTCGGCCTCCGAAGTGGCTAGGATTACAGGCATGTGCCACTACGCCCAGCTAGTTTTGTATTTTTAGTAGAGACGGGTTTTCTCCATGTCGGTCAGGCTGGTCTCGAACTTCCGACCTCAGGTGATCCGCCCGCCTCGGCCTCCCAAAGTGCTGGGATTACAGGCATGAGCCACCACGCCTGGTAAAGACATTTTTATACTTGTGGTTTTCATTGGTTAATATTCATTTATTTTTACCCATTTATTTACCCTATCAGGAGTTGCTGCCACTACTAGAATTTTTTGGTTTTGCTTCCATCTGAAATCATTTTTTTCATTGTTCTGCTGACAATCAATAAACTATCTCAAATTTTGTCTGAGAATGACTTATTTCAACAAATATAGAATTCTAGCTCAGCACTTTGAAAATGCCTTTTCATTGTCCTAGGTTTTCCACAGTTTCTATTGAGAGGCTATAATCCATTTTTACTGTATTTTTTTCTTAAAAACTGTGTGTCTTTTTTGTTTTTTTTCTCTAGGTGTTTTTAGTATTTTCTCTGTATTTTGATGATCAGTAAGTTGATGTATGCATGTAGGTTCAGCTTTCTTTTTATTTACCTTGCCTGGGGTTCATGAAACATCTTGAATTGAGGGATTACTACCTTTCATTAGATTTGCAAAATTTTCAGCTATTATTTCTTCAACTATTGCTTTTATCTCATCCTTTCATTCTTCTCTTTCTAGAACTCCAATTACATGTGTGTTATGACTTTTGATCATGTTCTACATTTTTCATTCTCTGTTTTGATCTTTCCATTGTTTATTTTTCCTCTGTGGTCCATTTTGGACATTTTCTAATGACAGATCGTTGAATTTACTATTCTGTCTTCCAATCTTTCAATCTACTGTTAAACCCCTCAAATGGGTTCTTAATTTTAAGTATTTATTTATAGTTCTAAAGTTTTTATTTGATCCTTTTCATAGTTTCTATTTCTCTGTGAAATATCCCCAAATGGATAAAAATATGATAAATACTTTATATTTTTATCTGTCTTTGTCCATTATTTCCTCTGTTGGTTTTAGCATAATAATCCTAGCGATTTTGAAGTCTTCATCTAATTACTTCAGTATATAGACATCTATCTTGTATTTTTATCTCTTGAGTATTGGTAAATTTTATGTGCTTCTTGCCTATCTGGAAATGTTTATTGTCTATGTTATGAACTGAATGTTTGTGTGCCCTCAAAATGCATATGTTGAAGCCATATTCTTAGTGTGATTTTATTTGGAGATAGAACCTTTCCAAAAAAGAATTAAGGTTAAATGACGTCATAAGGATGGTATCAGATCCAATAAGACCAATGTCCTTATAAAGAGAAACACTGGAAAGCTCTCTTTGTCTCTCCACACACTCATACAGAGGAAGTCGTGTGAGCACATAAAGAGGGCCGCCTGCTGGCCAAAAGAAGAGGCTTCAGAATGAAACTTTCTTGGACTTCTTAACCTCCATAAATGTGAGAAATATATTTCTGTTGTTTAAGTTACCCATTCCGGGGTACTTTGTCATGGCAGCCTGAGCAGACTAATTCAGTAGGTTTGACATTGTAGATGATGGTTATACAGGCTCTGGATCCTGTTAACTTTTTCAAGAGTGTTGTATTTTGTTTTGGCAGGCTGTTAATTTGCTGGCGGATTAGATTGCTCCTGTAAAGGTCTCATTTTAGTCTCTGTTGTAGGGGGTTGTCTTTCAGATCCACCCTTAGTCCCAGGTTACAGCCCTTCTGCCTAAGGCATTAATGGTCCTCACTCCTACTTCACAAAGATTTCTGAACGCTGACTGGGCTGAAACTCGGATGTCTTCTCAGCACTCAGAGAACTCTGTAATTCACATCTTGGGATTCAGGAGCTTTCAGACTTTAGGCAGCTGTTCTTTTTTTTTTTTTTTTTTTTTTGCAGTCCTTTTTTTTTAATTACACTTTAAGTTTTAGGGTACATGTGCACATTGTGCAGGTTAGTAACATATGTATACATGTGCCATGCTGGTGCGCTGCACCCACTAACTCATCATCTAGCATTAGGTATATCTCCCAATGCTATCCCTCCCCCCTCCCCCCACCCCACCACAGTCCCCAGAGTGTGATATTCCCCTTCCTGTGTCCATGTGATCTCATTGTTCAATTCCCACCTATGAGTGAGAATATGCAGTGTTTGGTTTTTTGTTCTTGCGATAGTTCACTGAGAATGATGATTTCCAATTTCATCCATGTCCCTACAAAGGACATGAACTCATCATTTTTTATGGCTGCATAGTATTCCATGGTGTATATGTGCCACATTTTCTTAATCCAGTCTATCATTGTTGGACATTTGGGTTGGTTCCAAGTCTTTGCTATTGTGAATAATGCCGCAATAAACATACGTGTGCATGTGTCTTTATAGCGGCAAGATTTATAGTCCTTTGGGTATATACCCAGTAATGGGATGGCTGCGTCAAATGGTATTTCTAGTTCTAGATCCCTGAGGAATCGCCACACTGACTTCCACAATGGTTGAACTAGTTTACAGTCCCACCAACAGTGTAAAAGTGTTCCTATTTCTCCACATCCTCTCCAGCACCTGTTGTTTCCTGACTTTTTAATGATTGCCATTCTAACTGGTGTGAGATGGTATCTCATTGTGGTTTTGATTTGCATTTCTCTGATGGCCAGTGATGATGTTTACCAGATGTCTCAGAGACTCACCACGCAATGTGCAGCCCTGAAATTAGCCAAGATCCTAGGGACATTTCCATGCAAATATCTGAGCTTCTGTCTCCGTGGCTGCTGCCCTTTCTGATAGCCTTCTGAACCCAGTTGCCTTAGTAGCCTTGAACCCTAATCTCTCACTGATGTTTGGGCTTCACTTTCATGGATATGGGCCCTTAAAATGCCCCCAACAAGAAAATTTGTGTGCCTGTGAGGCTAAACTCCAGTACATCCCCTCTATCAGATGTGCAGCCCTGCCTTGGTTGTTTGCCAATGCTTCCAAACAGCTATTTTGTATATTTTGGTTAGCCTTTATAGTTGTTCCCAGTAAACAGGAAAGTTCAATCTCAGCTAAAATCAGTCTTGCCTTTGCCTAATATTTAACTAAATAAATGGTAACAGCAATTAAATACTCATCCCAAAGTCAAAAGATAATCATTAGTAGCAACAAAATAAGGAAATGAGTATAATTTCTTGCCATGTAACTTCAAAATGAAATAAAGAAAATAAAAGATTATGATATAGAAAGTCCTGGCTTTCCAGAAGCAGTACTGATGAGTGATCAAATTGTAAGTATTATTTCTCACCAATTAAGAATGTCTGCAAATTTGGAGTGAAATGAACTGAGCAACTACACTTACCCTTTTCTGATGGGAGGAGAGGGCAGAGTGAGTAGTCATAGTAGAAATGGCTTGGGAGAGAGAGTAGAGGGCTCCAAGAATGAATGAAGAGTGCAATCTCAGGCTTAAGGGAATCTTTCTGAAACAGTATGTGACCCTGATGGCCTGCATTAAATCCTGAGACAGAGTCTTTAGTAAAACCTGAGAACAAAAGCAGAGCATGTAACCTCTCTCAGAGGCTGCACAGAGACTCAGAAGCCCTCACCTTCTCATCTCGGGATGGTAGACAGAATGCAATGCTCACCTTCAAACCATTGCTTTATAGAAAAAACAAACAGGCCTCAGGTAAGATAGGAATGAAGTCAAGCACAATTAACTGAATTTGTATCATAGCAAATATGAGTCTTGATCTAAAAAAGAAACCAATAATAAATATAAAAACACACTACACAGGAAAAAAAAGGAGGAGAAGGTCATTGTAAGCAAAAGTAGGCTAATAACAAATTTAAAAACAACAAGAAAAGGAAGAAACAGGTATTCTCAATTATACAATACAGCACCTGCAAGACCTTCTTGAAAACATTGCTTAATGGAGATATCAAGGGATGAATCAAAATAATCAATAATAGAAAAAAACATGATAAAAGAATCAATGAAAGAAATTTATTCGATTTAAATATAGAACTAAGTTTAAACCACTTTGGGAATGAGAGTTATAAGTGGAATGTGAATGTTACAAATCTTGACAATGAACAAACGAAACCTGTGTAAAAATATAGAAGGAGGGAAGAAAAAAAGAGACATAATAAAAGAGCTATTTTCTTCTTTTTAAATAGCAAACAGTCAGTTGATATTGACTAAAACAAATATATGTTTAAGCATAATGAATTCAGATCTGGTTTTATGTAATAATTCAAACTGTAAAGGAATCTTTAGGGTGAATATCTCATGAAGTAAGTGACTATCTCATGAAGTGAGTAAATATCTAAAGTTCGGTCAGCCTTTAATGTTCACTTTAATTTTGTTGTCTTCTGCTTCATTAAGTGTACTTTTAAATTAAAAATAGCATCTACAGGATGATGACACTTAGCATATCTGTGCCATTTCACATACCTGTCCATCAGGATGTCTGTTTTCTACAATATCTGGAATGATGATGGTCCCCTTATGTTAACAATGGTTATTATTTCTGGATAGTGTGATTCTGGGGATGATTTTCTACATCTTTGTATTTTTTCTACTGTTTGAATTATTTATAACAAGCATGATTAACAGCTACACACGCATACACACACACAATTCCAGTTTCTAACATGCTTTGTGGTTATATCAACACTTCGTCTACTTGTTTTGTGTTAGAGGTTTTAGCTGAAGCCTAAGGCCAGGCTAAGAGACTGGAATGTGACAAGGACTTCCCCTTTCCCCAGGAGAATTCTTGCCCAGCAAACATATGTCATGGAACCGTAAGTACAAAGTGTCCTCTGCCCTTCTTACTGATCCATGAGGCAGGCAGCACAAGAGAGCGTGCCTCTTTTTGCTGCTTTAGAGACAAAGGAAGCAGCCCGCAGAACATAGGATACATACGGAAGATGTAACACAGTGGGAGTCAGGCTCCAAGATAGCTACTTCATCTGTCTTAGAGCAGCACATCAAGAACTGCAGATGTGTATGCAAATGCCTCCCTAGTTGAGGGAGGAATGCTGTTGTATTTGGGCTAAGCAGGAAAATGGAGAGAATCAGGTTCCATACGCAAGTTCCAAAAGAACTACTACAAATGGGACCTGGCTTGGGCCCTCTTTGAAAACTTACTATTATTATTTTTTTCTTGAGACAGAGTCTCTCTTTGTCACCTAGGCTGGAGTGCAATGGCACGATCTTGGCTTGCTACAACCACCGCCTCTGGGGTTCAAGTGATTCTCTTGCCTCAGCCTCCGGAGTAGCTGGGATTACAGGCTCCTTCCACAACGCCTGGCTAATTTTTATATTTTTAGTAAAGATGGGGTTTCACCACGTTGGCCAGGCTGGTCTCGAACTTCTGACCTCAGGTAATCCGCCCATCTCAGCCTCCCAAAGTGTTGGGATTACAGGTGCGTGCCACCACGCCTGGCTAATTTTTTGTATTTTTAGTAGAGACGCTGTCTCTACCCATGTTGCCCAGGCTGGTCAATAACTCTTATTAAATAAGAGTGGCAAAGTGGGAATTCCAACTCAAGTCTCTGTAAATAGTATATTTACAGATATAGGGTCACAGATTTTTTTTTTTTTATTAAATCTTGCCCTGAGTATAAGATTTAATGGGGGAAACAAGGTAACATGTGAAACCTGAACACCTTAATGCCACACGATTCCATGTAATTGGAATTCTGTAAGATTCTATATAATGAATCTGGGTAATTATTATCCCATCCCAGACTTCAAAGATCTTCTGCATGCTAAGACACCAAAGTCTCTCTCTTTTCCAGGCCTCTTTCTTAAATGTCGCAGCCCCATACATTCAATTTCTTACTGGATGGTCTATCCTAAATCCAGTATGTTAAAAAGCTCAAACATATCCTATCACAACTTCTTCTTTATCTTAATTCATTCAATTCAGTAGGTATTCTTTAACTACCTACTATATGCCAGGCTGTAGGTATACACACTGTATGGATGATGCTGGGAATACAGAAGTCACACATGGTACATTCCTGGCTTCTGGGAGCTCACAGATTAATGGAGAGGACTAAGGGGCAGAAATGAGTACAACACAAACACAATGATAAGATCACAGGGTCCTGTGAGATACAGAGGGAGGCATCTAATCCAGATGTATGTGGTGTGGAGGGAGGGGTACATTAGTGATCAGGAAACTCATAAACCATACAATGTTTGAGCTTTCTCAAAGAACCAGCAGGGCAGCTCCTGCTCAGCTAGGCAACTCCTCTTTTTGCCGTAGATCTAGCTGTTCCATTCAGCCATTCACTCGTGGCTGCAGTGACCTTCCAGGTCAGTCTGGACTCTGGAAATTGCCTCCATGGTTACCTCCCTTCCCATTGATGACATTCTACAGATCGTTCAGTTTGCCCTAGGCCCCTGTCTGTTCTATATAACATTGGTTTTCTGGAAGCCGTTTGGTATCTTGGTAAGAATACCCAGATTTATAAGGGAAAAACAATAACATAAGTGCCTCCTGCTTCTTTGCTCAGATGTTTCAGTTTTTGGGAGATCATTTAGCCTCTCTGAAGCTCACCTCCTCATCTGTGAAAGGCTAGTAATTATAATACTAGTTCTTACATGAAGAGAGGGTGTAAAAATCAAATCAGATGAGGGATATGAAAGCAGGTCCAGCACAGCTCGCATATTAATTGTTTTTGTTAGGGTCTGAGCATAATGGAGTATGACTCCAATGCAAATCCTATAAATGCTGATCCTGTAAGGAGGACGAGAAGCTTTTGGAACTTTCTCAAATATATGAATAGAATTTCAATTGAATTCCTTGTTTGTTTTTCCTAGCATCTCTCAGTTTCCAATCCAGTCTGGATTTCATTCCAGCCATTTACTAGCCTTGCATTACCTTCTCCTTCAGTTTCCTCTTGGGTATCATGGAGATAATTAAAGATACTTCAAAGAGATATTGTGAGGATCATTTGAAGTAAGGAATAGAAAACACCACGTAGTGATGCTTTCTTAGGCAAGGTTTCAACCGAGGAAAGCCGCCCTTCGGTGGGAGCCTGGAGGCTTGGAAATAACCAGTGAAAAAGGGAAGCCCGTCTTGGGTGCAGCACGCTAAAGACCCAAGCTCGCAAGCCTGGGAGGCAGCGCGGCGGGAGGAGCCTGCCCCTGCCCCCAGTAGGGGGCGCCGAAGCGCCGCACTGCAGCATCCTGGTCGCTGAGCGCAGCGGCCTTGGCCGGGCTCAGCTCGCGTCCTGCCGCAGTCCCTCCGCCGCTAGTCGGAGCGAGCGCGAGTGAGGAGACCCCCGCCGGGCCACTGGCACTTGCTTCTGCGGCGAGTCCCACCCACGACCGCAGCCCAGCAACTCGCAAACGCAACCTGAAGCCTGGGCTGCGCAGTGTGGGAGGGCTTCGCGATCTTGGGGGACCCATTCCGAACTTGCAGAGGACCGTGGCTCTCCTGGCCTGGAGAGTGTGAACAGGTGAGTGTCACGCACGTGTCCAGGTGGCTCTTTCGGGACGACTTCCTGCAGACCCATTCCGAGCCCTGAGCGCGCTCGGCCTCTGAGTCGGTCCTCTTGGTCACCGGGTTCTCCTCCCAGGGCGGCTTTGGGGTTCGCTGCGAGGGAGATGTGAACACCAGCAGCCTAGCTTGACAGGGCTCTCCTAGCTGAGAGGGAAAATGCCCTTTTGACTTAAGGCTGCATTTTCTCCCTGGCCTGAAAGCAAGTGACTTGCAGCCCACAATGGGTTTGTTTATTCTTGCAAGATACCTGTTGAGTTCAGAGCAACATTAAATAGCCAAGGGGCTTATACAATTATCCTTGTTTGCTGTGGGTACTGCGTAGTGATAAGAAGAGGAAGAATTCCTAGTAATGAGACCAGGAAAACTTGATTTCAGAACCAGAGAAGGGGAGGCCAAAAAAGAAGAGAATCTCATTTCCAGGCCTAGACTAGGGTCTTTGCTTCCCTAAATAGCTACACTTGATTTTGATGAGCGCTTGATAACAGAAGTTCCAAGCATGATTACCTTATAAAGACGCTTGCTTGCCCCACCCCCAAGAGGAAGTAGGAAGCATGAACCTTGATAAATATAGCCTTGAGAATGATTTATTAGGAATGAAAACTTTCTTTAAATAAGTAAGTAAATAACGTTACAGTTATCTAAATATCATAGGTCTAACAGAGTGTAAGCTCTTCGAAGGGAACTACTTTTATTTGTATGTGCATAGCGTAAAAGTGTGGAATAAATCAATGAATGCATCACTAATAATACAGGATTTTAGCTAGCGTTTTTCCTTTTTCCTTTAATTTATGTTTAGGGAAAAAAAACCTACACCTTCAAACTAAATAGGTATGATTTTACCTTTAGAGTGATAGCAGCTGAGATGTTTTTGTCCTAATAAGCACCATCCACATAAAAAGTGAATGGCAAATTTCAGCCCTACTCAGAATATTTCAGCAGAACATTAGGACAAATGGATTTTCTTAGATCCACGTATGGAAACTCTCAGATTATGAATTATTTGGAACATAAGAAACTTGGCAACAGTTTACTTATTACAACAATTTACATATTTATTTTTGTTTTCTATCTTGTCAAATGTAACTTTTCACATTTTCATGTGAGAAATAAAATGTTGAAGAACTCCTGTCAGTTTTGTGTCTTCCTTTAAGTGATTTTTCTAAACATAACATTAGGTTGACAATAACCAGCTGTATCTTTATTAGGTTATAAATGGAAAAAATAGCCCACACAATTTCTCTTTCTTATGTGAAATTCCTATGCCTCTGGGGCCATTTGGGAGTTACTAAAAAATGTGACTTGTCATTTTTTTAAAATCACATTTGATGGCTACTTTCATGAAACATTAATCAGACAGATAATTACTTGCATTTTATATCCATGGATATGAACAGTTTTGCATGAAACAAAATTATTGTTTATACTAGCTGCAGACACTTGCATGTTCAATGTTTCAAAGAAATACTTGCCAGCACCTCTTCTCATTTATAATTTAAATAGTTAATATATCTCCACATATTATGTTTCTGTGATGAAGCACTGAACCTTAAAAACATAGGGGCCTTTTCTTAATGAATGCATCTAAAGTGACAAATAAGGAAATCTTTTTATCTTTAGCCAAAAATATGGGACTGGACAAATTGCAGATGTTTAAGCTTCTGGTTTTTGCTAATAATGATTACTTAGACACTTTGTCATTATTGAGGATGCAGTAAACAATAGCTAATGTTAATGTTGATTTTTCCTTCCTTCAGAGGAAGCTCTGGCACTTTGAAAATCAGCAAATACAAAACCTTATTAGGTACAGGATGATAGCTTAAATACCTAAGGAAGAAAACAATTACATGTTAATGTCTTTGTAGAAATACTTTTTCAGGAGGATTTTCACTTTTTAATTTCTCTCTCAAGAAGCTCTTTGTAAAAATTTATAGATGGAAAAATCTGGCAG
Source organism: Pan troglodytes (assembly GCF_028858775.2). NCBI lineage: Eukaryota > Metazoa > Chordata > Mammalia > Primates > Hominidae > Pan > Pan troglodytes. Next base: position 22,361,318 of record NC_072408.2, on the reverse strand, counting down.
GAACATTTAACACATTTAGATAACATATTTGTGTTTAAAACATCTTTACTGCCTTGAAAACGGAATGAATTATGAAGACTGACGTGATTAAGATTAACACGGGTAAAAGTGCTGTGCTGTATTTAGGTTTAAGCCATTGATTGCAAAAGTTCAGAATGAGGGGGTCTGCAGTCCGTGTAAAAGATGTGAGGCTTAATGTGATTGGCTGTGCTACAGTATAACCATGGTGTGCAGATTAACGATAGTGAAAATCTCAGGGAATTTACACCGGGTCAGTTTGTCAGGTCATATCTCAAAGTGGAATGCAGTGGACACCACGCTTTTAGAGTGATTAAGATGTTGAGGAGGCAATGCACATGATGAAAAAGGGAGTGAAGGTCAAAAAAACATAAACGAGAGTGTACATTCCGGGAAGAACAAGTGGACAGGCTGGGCCTCATGTTCCTAGAAAAAAGAAGCCTAGGATGGAGCAAAGGGTCCTACTAGATGCTAGGATCCTTGAACGGTTCTGAGTGAAAGAAAAGGTTGACTTGTTTTGAGTTATTTCATAGAGAGAAATCAGGACAAATGAGTAGAAGCCGCAGGGAGACAGTTTAGAGCTCAATATTAGAAAGATAGTTCCTCCTAATTGGAGAAATGAAGCAGCTTTCAGAAGTAATGAGCCCACCTTTCATACCTGGAAGTGGTAAGTCAGGCATGGAATATGGAATGATTGTTACGTCCTAAGGAAAGATTCTTGCTAGAAGAATGGCTAGAAGATTTCTTCAGATGACCCCCACTCCAGCCCCCACCACCACCAAAGCTCTTTCCAAATTTACGTTTCCGTGATCCTAAGAACCTAGATGTCACTCCTAAAGCACCAAACTAAATAAGATGTGCTTACTTTGTACATAATGTTATTTCCCAAGCTTTAAGACAGCACTATAAACAAATTTACTTGAAGTCATCATAGAAAAGGAATAACTTGGAGCATGGCATTTATCGTTTTTGTACCAGGGCATTGTGTCCAGCAAAATATAGAAATGTAATCTATGTATTATATATTGATTCCTAGAACATGTGTATCTGTATCTGTCACAGGAATTCATCATGTGATCAAGTGTGAATTGAGAAAAAATTTAACTTTGAGATGCAAAATTGAATTGTGTTGCATTGGAGTTGACTAATATGAATGTATGTTATTCAACCCAAAGAGACATGAAGAGGCCCAAAAGTGACTCTCTCCATTGCCCCACTGCATGTGTTTGTACACTGAATGTTTACAGATAGATGGTAAATGTGTGTATTCACTTTTACTTTCAGTTACTATCAAGAATCAATACCTTCATAAGAAAATTTCTTGAGGAAGTACTTTAGAAATGCTATTGTGTGTGATAATGCACGTTTTAGTACCAACCAGATCCAAATCCAAGTCCTGAATCTACCATTTATTAGTTAAATCATTTACAGTAAGTTACCATAGACTTCTCACAGGATAGTGGTAAAGATCAAACCAGAAAATGTTGATAAAGTGAATGGTGGCTGGCATATAGTAGATGCTCAATAAATATTAATTCATTTTCCAGTCACTTATGAATTCCCAAATTTCTTTTGTTTAAGGATTGTGGACTCTTCCAAGATTTACAATGATATGGTGAATCCAAAGACTGGAACCAAAAAGATTTACTCAGTGCTTTAGTTTTAACAACAGTAAATTGTCTACCAACACCCATCATGGCTAAAAGTGCGGAGGTCAAACTGGCAATATTTGGGAGAGCAGGCGTGGGCAAGTCAGGTAAGATTTTCGTTGTGGTTGTTATAGTGTGTGTGTGTGTGTGGGTGAGTGTGTTTCTTTATTACTGTTTCTTGGGATTGGGCAGGTGAGTAGTTGGTATTCCTCCTATTTTCATTTCTTACTCTTTTAGATAAAGTCTCTTCATGTAGAACTTTTATTTTGCGTAATCGACTGTTACGTATCCTTTTGCTTATTTATGTTGAAGTAGCTTTGCTGATAACACACAAGATAAAGGATATATCAGAGGTCTTGGCATTCTGATTTTTAACAACCTCCAAAGAAATCAGATGATGGAAATTTAAAAATATATATTTGTTCTTTTCTCTATGTATGAGATCTTGAGGGACTGATTTTACATCTCATTCATTTTGATATTCTCAGCAAACAGTCCAGTGTCAAGCATGTGTTAGGTGCTTTAAAAATGCTTAAGTGAATCTAGCTTTATCAGAAACAGAATTGCATTATTGCCCAACACTCAAAAATCCTGAGAGGATTCCTGAAACTTTAGGAGTGCACGCTCTCAAGCAAGATAGCTATTGCGAATGCCTCTGCAGTGAATTTAAATTAGCAAGTTCTGGCTAACATCAGTAATTCAGAGACTTTGTTCACTATCTGAGAAATCGCTAGCAGACCTTTAAGATTAAGGGTGAAATGGTGGAAGTGAAAAATGTACTTACTATCTAATTTGAAAAATACATCTTCGATCTTATAATTAAAGAATTCCAAAGTCAACGTTGCTGAAACATTAGGGCAGCATGACCTTTCAGGGTAACCTCTTGCCTTAGTCTCTTACTGGAGGAAGGAACCATAATTAACTGTACACAGAGCTTTTGGTTCTCAGGAAAGGACTCAAACAGATATCTGGTAGGTGCATGTTTGTAGAGGGAAACCTGTTTGGAAATAAACTGTATAATCCAATACATTAGGTAATCCACAAAATCTTAGACAAATACACATAATTGCTTTTTAATTCTGTGACCAACCTTTCTTTTCTAACCTGCTGTCTGGTTCAATTTCAGCAGTAATCTTCCCTCTTCTAAGTCTTTGTCTCTCCTTTTTCTTTTAATTTTCTCAAGAGTACTCTTTCCTGCTACCACCGTTTTCTTCTGTTTGGTTTGCTCTTGCCTCTGGCAGAAACCACACAAGGAAAACAGATAGTTGGCAAGGCTAAGAAACTGCCAGCCTTCACAAGATTGAAGATAGTTAAACTCCTCCCTGTTAATCTCCTCAGTGTTTCCTAATGGCGTGAGAACCTAATTTCTGTAGCTGGTGGAAGGATCTGGAGAATGAGGAAATGATTCCTGTGAGTGGAGGATGGAGGGAAGGCAGTGTGGGAGAAGATGTGCACTGCCAGCAAGAGCTTGTCTAACTCCTTGTGAGTGCAGGGTCTAGGCTTGAGGCTGACCATTTATTCCTTCATTCCGGACTTCCAAAGGCAATAAGGGAAGGAGATTTTTTAAAACCTTGTATCATTTGTTAAAATAACCTACATGCGATTTAAGAAGTCAAACATAAAAGTGAAAACTCAGCTGAGAGAACCACGTAGCTGTATGTGCGTCCATCCGTTTCCCATCTTCATGATCTCGGAGCAAGCTGGGTGTCTCCTCCTGTCAAGGCTCATGCATCAGCCTGAGCTGGGATGCGTGTTTTCATTGCCTTTCCCCACATTGTTTCAATTATTCCTCTCATTCTCACCTGACCATTTTTCCTCACGCATGTCTTTGTCCACTGCTTCATCTTTTTCTTTTCTTCAAGCTTATTGAATATGGGTTCTTCCCTTACTGTCTTATCTTTTTTTTTTACTCTCCCATTCATTGCTTAAAACATAGCCATCTTCTATTACAACCATGCTACTGAAACTGCTTTTGCTAAGGTCACTACCAAACAATGACCAACACATCTAATGATCATTTTCCAGTTCTGATCTTCTTAGACTTCTTTCTGTCATCACACAGCTGCTTATTCTTTCCTGAAATTCCTTCCTTCCCAGGCTCCCATGACATCACACTCTTTGGCTTTGCTGCTCTCTCTCCGTTGCTCCTAACTAGCTGTTTTCATGGGTTTGCTCTTCGTCTGCGCACTTCTCAAAGTTGAAGCTTCCAGGGTTCTATATATCATCCTCTTGCGTCCTTACTCCATACACTGCCCCTAGAAGTGCTACTCACACCCAGAGCTGAAGATAACACCTGCACAGAGAGATCAAATTCTGCTGACCTGAATTTTATTTTATGTAAAATGCACAGGTTGAAATTGCTCACTAAGTTTCTTTCCAACTCTAACATTCAAATATTCTTTGGACTGTTTTCTCTATTTGCCTTGAATACGTTCCACCATTTGTGTTTGTTTTCATTTAGGTGAATATGACAATGGCAGACTACATATCTTTAACAATTGCCTTTGTGTCTGTCATCTATAAACAGACAGTGTTTTCCTATGTCAACATTAAATTATTTTTCTGAGACCTGTAACTGCACCTCACATTTTAAAAGTAGCACTCGTTTGATGCATGGGTGACAATTGTGAAACCTTTTTCCATAGTTCAGTGAAAATGACCACAAACTACTTCATATCTACCAATTTTATTTTAAGACACTGGGTCTCCCTCTGTCACTCAGGCTGGAGTGCAGTGGCATGATCATAGCTCGCTGCAGCCTCCAACTCCTGGGCTCAAGAGATCCTCCCACCTTGATCTCCCCAGTAACTAGGACTACAAGTGTGTCCTACCACACCTGGCTCATATGCAACAATTTTGAAAATAGACTGCAACAATATTGAATTTATGTTGATTCTGATTCTTTGTGAATATGGCTATTTGATGTCTCTGCCTCATCATTGTATCACACATTTATCTTTCTACTGCAGAGACTTTATCAGTCTTATAGGTAACTTTTGCTTGTTTAAGTCTGCAAGAAATTATACCTGCTGGAATGTAATTCGGTAGCTCCTCACTGAATTGTTTCAGAGGCTTAAGTCTTACCTGTCCCCTCTACTTTGCCCACACTTAATACCAGTAGGAATTGGGGGTAAATAAGACCATATCGCCCATTTGCTAACGAGGAGTCGTATAGCTTGGAGTTAAAGAGTGTGAGCTTTTGTTTGCCCTGTGAACTTGGCAACTTTGGCAAGTTACTTAACCTGTCAATTTCTTCAACTATGAAGAACATATAATAGCATCTCAGTTGTTACTAGGATTGAATGAGTTGTTACATGCAGGTGTTCCTGGCACATTGCAAATGCTCAAAATTAGCTTATATTATTATAATTTGTTAAGGTATGCTTTTTTAATTTGTAAGTTCCACAGTGAAAACATACAATTAAAGATATACTTGCATTCAAGTGAGTATTTTGGTTTTCACTAAGTCAGACAGCTTATAAGGTAAAAACTCCACACACACACACACACACACACATACACACACACACACGCACATACTTTCTCTGTTTTTCTCTTTCTTGAACCTAAAATCTGGTTAATGTCAATTATAGCTTGACCACAGATGATCGTAACAATACTTCGTATGGCTTATATTTAATCTTGTAAAAAGCCAGAAATATATTAGTGTCACCAATAAATTAACACTTTTAAATTTGAAAGTGCTTCTGGTATGTGGCAGATGGCTTCCTAAGCCCAGGTGATAGATAGGCCGTCTATATTTAAAACAGAATTTAACATTTACCAGAACTTTTTCATTGACAGTTTGACCATAGACATGTCAGCAAAGGCAAAAATTTAATAATGTGCTGATTACTAAGGAGCACTGATAAAACATGTGAGGGATGCGTGTATGTGCACACACATGTGTAATATATAAGTGTTTACATGGTCTGCTGTATTGGGGGAATTCTTGTTCCTTCTAAGTTTATCTTGCAGTTCTGTCTTTAAGTGAGCTTGCTGGCATAGGGATAGTATGGTGAACTCTGTGAGGACGCTGCAAAGTGTAGGGTCATGATTTCCCAGCCCTTTCTATCTTTTCTTGCCCCAGCCGGGTAAACATTTACTTTCATTGGCTAAGGGTGAAGCACTAATAATGTGGCATGCAAGGCACAGATTTCCTTACTTGTGTGCATCAGCCTATATTTTGACAAGCTCCAAGTAATTAAAGTGATAAGACTTGCCAATAAGCCTAGAATGCACACATTTTTATTTAAATGCTTCTTGTAGTCGTATTATTCAGATTTGTAGTAAGTGTGGGAGGGGGCTGATAGAGAAACAACTGAAATTGTAAATTTAGTTTCACAGTTGACATTCTCATTTTAGAACTGAAATATTGTGTGCCACAGCTAACTATATTGCTTGAAAGGGCTAGTCTTAAAGTTAATTGAGTAATGCTATCCTGTAATTCAAAAGCCAATTGGTGCACTCATCCATGAAGGCTTAGGTTCATAGACTCAGATTGCCAAGCTATAAACTGGATGCCAAACACAAACAAGCTTGTGATATTTTTTTCCGTGGCACAAAGAGAAGTGATTTTTCATCCTATTTTTTGTTCTTTTTCTTGTCTGCTTTTTTCTCTGTCAATTATAAAGAAGTTTTTAAAAGCTTTTTTCATCTTATTTTTAAGTGGGACAGGTACTATTCTAATTTTAAATGTGACTTTTAAGATAACCATCAAAACCTGCTTTAAAATATATGTATACTTCAGGCTGAGATATATTTATGAGATCTCATATGTATATAATAAAAAAACAGAAACCTCAGTCGCATCTTGGGTAGGTCAGTTTTCTTATGCTATAGAACTACATTTTGTGTTTTAGAACTTCTTCTCTATTTAAGTAGCTATATACCAATTTTTCCCCTTCTTCAGACTAAGTGGCATAGTAGGATGCTTTCTGAACATTGTTTTCAAAGTACTTTTAATAGGAGAAAGAAAAATCTAGGGGGTTTGGGATATGTAAGCATCTCATAATCATGTAAGTATTTTGCATGTTTTATAGTTATATAAAATATATGCAAAACTTACTATTAATCCCTAATATATCTATGTTTGCTTAAACATAAAAACAATCTGCCCTAAAACTCAGTGACTAAAATGGACTTTTCAGGAAGATATAAAAAGTTTATTCGTGGCTCTAATACCACATAGGTTTCAGGTCCACTTGAGGACCACAGATATAAGAAGTAGCCTCGGCTGTGCATACCACGTGAATGTGAGCACTGACAACAACCCTGTATCTCAGTTTCTACCTCCTTGAGGACCCAACTAGCCATTAAACTTTTGGAGCATTATTTTCTAAGATTCTATATATTTTTCACCATCACTCAAGGTTTTTTGTTTTATTTTTAGTTGACAGAGTAACTATAAATGTTTATAGAGTATAATTTGATGTTTTGATACATATATGCATTACGGAATGATCAAACCAGGCGAATTAGCATGTCCATCCCCTCAAGTGCCATTTCTTTGTAGTTAGAATATTTAAAATCCTCTCTGTTAGCAATTTGAAGTGCACAATACATTATTGTGAACTATAGTCACCATGCTGTGCAATAGATCACCAGAACGTCTTCCTCCTGTGTAACTGAAACTTTGTACCCTATGACCAATGCCTTGGTTTTGCCCACTGATACCCCTCCCAGTGACGTTAACCACTGTTCCACTCTCTGTGTCTATGAGTTCGACTTTTTTAGATTCCACATATCAGTGAGATCATATGGTATTTGTCTCTCTGTGCCAGACTTATTTCACTTAGCATCATTTCCTCTATGTTCATCCATGTGGTTAGAAATTATAGAATTTTCTGCCTTTTTAAGGCTGAATAGCATTCCATAGTGTGTGTGTGTGTGTGTGTGTGTGTGTGTGTTTGTGTGTGTGTGTGTATATATATAAAATGACATTCTAAAATCCATTTATCCATTGATGGGCATTAAGTTGTTTTCATGTCTTGGCTATTGTGAAAAATTCTGCAGTGAACATGGGAGTGTGGACATAAGATTATATAATCTTTGTGGTAAATTTGCTAAAAACATTAATCATGGTAAGAAGAGGGGCAGATTATGCTTCCCTCTGCCCATGTGGATGCAGAGCTTGCATGGCCCCTTAACACATGTGTGTATGTAAAGAAGCTTTTCCTAGTTGGTTTATGAAATTGAAGGACTACCAGAAATCCTATTGATTTCTTGTGTAGTTGGTGGTTAGAGGAATAATTGTTTTTTAAAGAATTGGACCAAAGGGAGGGAGGTGGTTTTGAGACAAATTTGGGTGTAGTTAGAAAAAAGGAGCCTTTCTGTTGTCCTAAAATATAGTGCTCTGGTTTCCTGTGGCTTTACAGGGTTTGTATCTTCCTTTACCTGCAAAGACAGAAAAGCAAAAGGAGGCAAACAGCCTAGACGAGTCCATTGTAATTTGTTTTTTCTACCCCAAGACCAATTAAACCATGTTTTCAAATTGCAGGTATATGCCTACATATATGTATAAAAGGCAGACCTCTGTGCAATTTTTAAGTCATCACTGACCTTTCTTGTATGCCCAGGAAGAAAAAAGAGAAATGGTGCTTAAGAGGGCATAGGAAAATAAAAGTAAACAAAAATCTAGAAAAAAAAATGAAAGTGAATTGTTACTGGTAGGTGGCTAAGTACTTTGCAGGTTGACAATGACCATTTCTTAGTTAAGGCTTTTCTCTTAAGAAAAATATGATTGGGGGGAAACAATACTGGAAAACAAAACAAAACAAAATTAAGAATTATTTCTCAAAGCCAAAAGGACATATCTCTGTTCTTGCTTTTTTATTGGAATATATTATTAAAATTCAGTTGTCCTTTATTTTAAACTAATGGCTAATTTATTCATTGCAATGTTTCTGTAGTTAAATACCAGCTATCTATTAATTCCATTTTGATCTTGACTTGTTTTCTTGGCAACTTGAAAAGACTAACTTTAAGTGGAGGGAAGAACATTTTAAATCATCCTTGTAATTCCCCTTTTTATTCCTGGTATTTCTCCAACTTATGGGTTTGGGGAAATCAGCCAGATTTTCAAGGTGGTACTGGCCTTGAAGCCAAAATTCCAGTGCAAATGCATGTCTGTTGCTACAGCTGCTTTTGAAAATTGATGTGGTTTCAGAAAAACACATAATTTCTTCCATCCCATGAAAAATGAGTTGCTATACTGTAAAGGCAGGGCAGTCTGAAATAGATAATTTCAGCATGAATAAACAAATATGTAAAGCTTATCCATACATATGAGGGATACATGTGAGAGAGAGATCCTTAGCGAGATCACCCAGCTTGTTGGTGCTAGAGCCAAGTCAAGCATTCCAGTCTATGACTCAATGCAAGGCTTTTGCAACTTTGCTATCAAAGGTTTTCATTTTGTATCATTCAGTTATTTTCCACATCTTCTCAGATATTTTATATTAGAAAATGAAATGACCATTAGAATTTTATCATACAAACTTTGTAAAACCTGATGGATTTTGTTTTTATAAGAAATTCACAGTAACCAATAAATAACCAATGCATGGCAAAGCCCTCTGGGAGTACCAGGTGTGTTATCAACCAAAATAGCCAAAATTCTCAGCAACTTTTATAAAAAAGAGCGTTCTCCTGTAATGCATTATTCTATTTCTTATAGCCTCGGATCAAGTGTTAAAAAAAAAAACTGATGAATCATCTTTTGCTAAAGAATATGTTTCTCATTGTTATGTAAATAGCCTACATTACACTGTGTCCTGTCCTTATGATCTAATAATGAAGACACACACAATTGACTGTAGGATTAGAACCTCATTTTAATTTCATCCTTATCTCCTTTTATTCATCTGCCCAATGATGGATTCAATTGTTCTTTTTTCAATTTTTACAGAATGCAGGTAGGACAAAATGAAATTATGGCACTGAAGGTACTTTGAAAAATTACAAGTCTGATACAAATGTCGGCTTAATAGTAAGGTTCTGTTATTATTGATCTTCATCCATTTTTTCCCCTTATGTTCCTTAACATTTGTCTTTGGAGAAGCAGCATGGTGAATTCTCTGGCTGTCTGCTACTGAAGGCCAGATGAATACACTCAGTCCAGCAGTTGGCTGTTTGTGTTCCTCCATGGACTGCCTAGCAGGGAGGAATGTGACAGCATATCCGGAGGTTGTAGTTTCAATGCCTTAGGAATTTTTGGTTTCAAATATGTCACATGAAGAGATATTGAGTTGTTTTTTTTTTTTAAGTATCAGCATGTAAAGTGGGCAGTCAAAAAGGAGAGGAGGGTTTAGGACAATAACTTAGACTTACGCCTTATCAGAGAAGGACACATGGTGTGTTTATATAATGTTTTAATAATCAAATCTTATCGTTATAAAAATTAAAGCTTTAAAACCTTCTAATATTTTTGACAGATTTCTCAATTACCATGTATGTACATGTATGTATATATGTGTGTATTTATATATTTCCCTACAATCTTAAAATATATTTTTATTCATTCAGTTGTTCATTCAACAAGTATCTGTTGAGCACCAATTTTGAGTTCTAGAAGAGCTGATCTGGTATCCCTGCATATCGTACAGGATCCATGTACCTTCCAAAAAGGCAAAGCAGTAGCTGTTTCTGTTCATTATACCTCTAGAGCCTCACACAATATTTGACACATACTAGGACTTAATAAATAAATGAAAAATTTGAATTAGACTATGTTGTCTAGTTTGCCACACGTGCTTTAAAATTATATCAAGGGTCATATATTTTAAATAGTCTCCTTATTATGACCAAAGTGGTTTCCTTGCCTGAACTTGACTGTCTCCAGTGACAGGAATGCAACATGACCGGAAGTAGATCATTCTTGCACATCCACCTTGCACAACTGTATTAGTCAGGGTTCCCCAGGGAAATACAACCAATAGAATACACACACACTCACATTCATTCATTCATTCAAAGCAATTGTCTCTTTTGATTGTGGCAGCTGGCAAGACTGAAATCTGTAAGGTTGGCAGGGTGGAAACTCAGGCAGGAGATAATGTTGCAATCTTAAGGCAGGATTTCTTCTGCTCTAGGAAACCTCAGTTTTTTCACTTAAGGCCGTCCAAGAATTGGATGAGGCCCATCCATATTATCAGGGGTAGTCTCCTTTACTACCACTAGTCTACTGATATTAACTACATCGACAAAACCCTTACATTAGTGTTTGATTGAATCAATGGATACTATAGCCCAGCCAGATTCACACATTAAATTATCCCAACAGTTCTTCCTGTTTGTTGCTTTTCCTTCTTTGGAACCAAAGGTTTTTCTGTAGCTTCTAGGCATTGACTTTAACTTTATCCCCTCAGTGTCACGTAGAGCATGATAAATCCCTCTCCTTATGACAGCCCTTCACAAAATTGAACATAGCCAGCATGCCTTGACTCATGCCTGAGTCTCTTCTTCTATAGTCTAGCTACAAAAAGTCTCTTGGTTTACCCCTGTGAGGTTTTCAAAGCATCATCCTCTCTCTTTCGCTCTACAATGCACTCCATGAAATGTGGACCTGGAATCAAAGAGACATTTCAGATGTGGTGTACCCAGAACAGATCAGAGCACAACTGTGATTTCGCTTCTAGATCCTTTGCTTCTGCTGAGGCATCCTGAGGTCACTGTTGGTTTCAGGATGAGAGACAACGTAATGTTGGCTCATGGGGAGTTTATTGCAAACGGAGATGGTTGTTTTTGTTTGTTTGTTTGTTTGTTTGTTTGTTTTTAACGTATGCCATTGCTGAGCCAAACCTTCCCAAATCTTTACCTGAGCAATGTGTGTGTGTTTAACCCAGGTATAGATGTTCATTTTCATCCTCTTAAGCATTATTTTATTAGATTTAATCAATTCTCCTGGTGCATCGGGAGCCTTTTGGATCCAGCATGTCTCTTATCCCTCCCCACTTTCTATCATCTGGAAATGTTTGTTTTGGAACTAATGTTTTGGAACTAATGGACCCTTGTGGCACTTTCATTGACTCACAGAATTTTCCACTCAATGAGCTATTATTTAGCTCTCGAAATGATGAGAAATTCTAGTGAAATTATGTCACTTTTTGGGTAACTTACAACAGGTTAACAAAAGCATAGGTCTTTGGTTCTTGGTGTAGGCACGTTAACACTGTATCACATTACTTCTGTGGTCAGTAAATAACTTCTGTTTAGGAGATTTGCCATAACAAAGGTGAGCTGGGGAGAAGCCTCACAGTTACAATCTCCTGCTTAATATTGTATTTTATGTCTCTTGTTTCTCTCTCCCATGCTTTTCTTAGGAATCAAGACACATTGCTACAGAAAGTGCCTAACAGTGATCAACCATTATTGGCCCAAATATCTATCCTATGCAGAAACTCATTTCCCAGGCATTTATTCCAAGATATGAATGAATACTTTTGTACTAAAATGGCTGAATTTATGTGATTTAGCACTGCTGCTGCAAACCAGAGCTGAGTTTGGAAATGTGTTTTTTTATTGGGTTATAGCAGTTGATATCAAACTTTACCATGCCTCGGGATCACCAGCAGAGCTTGTTAAAATGTATGTTTCAGGACCCCACCTCCACAGGTTCTGACTCAGTAGGTCTGCACCGAGGCCAGAGAATTTGTATTTCTAACAAGTTCTTCAGTGATGCTGATGCTGCTAGTCTAGGACCCACATTCTGGGAATCATTGTGTTAAGTTTGCTGAATACTCAATTTCCATTTAAGGTATGTGTTTTCAGCTTCAGAAAAGCATATAGCTTTTTGTGAGCTGCACATTCAGTGCATTGAGTGCCATGCCCTGTTGGGTGTACTGACACTATAGTAATAAAACAAGGAACTCTCTGCCTTTATGGAGTTAACATTTTAGTGAGAAGAGACTAAGTGAGTAAAAAAATATTCTGTGGGCCAGAGCACATGCAAAGCTTTCCTGTGGTTCCTTAAAACTAGAACTTTTTCTTTACATCATAGAAGGGTGAATTTTGTTTAAAAAATAAAATGTAAGCCTCAACAATTGTGACAGGATGAACTTTGATTTTAAGATGATACTTTGTGCTATTTGATAATAGTGGGAATGGATTGAGCTAGATTGCATGGTAAGTGTTTGGGGATTAAATATATAGTCTATGACCCTGTTACAAATTTTCTGCTGATAGAATCTCAGTAGCTGTATAGGAGTTGAACCCATAACCTTGAGTTATTGACACCTCGCTCCATATAGTTAAGTCTTAGATAAAACCAAATTAAAGTCAGATCGTTTTTCTTTCCCCGGTATTTGGAAAAATGATATTAAATTGCTCTTTGACAGTGGTATTTATAAAACTTATGCAATGGTAGATAGAAAGAACAGCAGTGTTGAGAAAAGTTCCTAAGTTTCCACTGTTTTAGGTACAAAGATAACGTCTTTTCCTCAATGATGCATTTCCTGTTTTTTAAATCTTTTAAAAAGTTCTTTCTTGTTTTGTGCCATTGGACAGTAATTTAAGAGGTGAAGTCAAAAAGAAAAAGTACAAATAAAAAATTGTGACTATTTGTCTGAAAAGTAATTGAGTTATTTTTGCACTAAGAACCCCATAAATTACAACTGAATCTAACAACTGAGCCAGCTTCCTAGTCATTTGGCAACACATGTTGAGTTTGACGGTTTAAAGGAAGACTCAACCATACATGGTAGTATGAATAACAGTGATCTGTTCCAAAGTCTGGGACTTTCTTTTCCATTCAAATATTTCGTATCTTGAATCTACTTCTTAGCAGTGCTCCAAAAGAGGTAAAATCAGGAACACAGTACATGTGAATCTTCAGGTCCCAAAATTTAACCCACGATTTCTTATGTCTCCCACTTATCGGTTTACAAATATTTGTGAAAATCCTACTGTGTTCCTAATTCTTCCACCCTTTCTTCAGTCCTCCCTCTATAAGCCCAATAAAATGCTAATATTTGTGGGAGAACTCCAAAGAACTATGGAAATTTTTTCTTGTCCTCAGGGACCATAGTGTTTTCCTGAGCATGTATAACTTACAATTCAAAATCAGCCAGTGATAGTATGTGTTCAGCAGAATAAATGATTTTTACAACTTTTTATATTGAAATAATATTAGATAATTATACAGAGTTGCAAAAATAATAGAGAGTTCCTGTGTACCCTACACCTAATTCCCCTCAATGATGATATCTTACATGACCACAATGTATTAGCAAAACAAGGAAATTGATGTAGATACACAATTAAGCTACAGATCCTAGAATTATTGCTTTTTAACTCAATTCAGGCCCAAGGCCTGTTTGAAAATATAACTAGGGAAGGACAGAGAAGGAGAGACTTTAAGAAATGACAGAGCTCATCATGAGTTTTTAAAAAGTGAAATTTGGTAAGCTATTTATTATCAGAAATGTACATCTTGTGTTATGTGCAATTTAGCTATTTAAATTGTATATAACAAAGTTTTAGCCATTTTTTTCAGGCCATAAATGCTATAGGAGTCAATGGGAAGAACAGAAATCAGTGAGAAATACTTGGGGAGGCCTTTAGGGAGGCAGTAAGTTTGAAATACTGTAAATTCAGTGGGATTTTTATGGTAAGGAGTGGAAAAGCTTTTCCTCTTATTTATTGTATTTCAAAATTGTATTATCTTCATAGCAATTCACATGTTATTAATGTTGGAATTAGAAGGAGAAAAAGACAAGTGTCATGAAGCTTTTCCTCTATCTTTTTTCTAGGGGTTTTACACTTCCAAGTGTTACATTTAAGTCTTTAATCCATTTTAGTTGATTTTTGTGTATGGTATAAGATAGAGGTCCAGTTTCATTAGTTTTCTCAACATCATTTGTTGCAGAGACTATCCTTTTTATAATGTGTATTCTTAGTGCCTTTGTTGAAGATCAGTTGACCATATGTGTGGCTTTATTTCTGGGCTCTCTATTCTGTTCTGTTGGTCTATGTGCCTGTTTTTATGCCAATATGATACTGTTTTGATTACTATAGCATTGTAATATAGTTTGAAATCAGGAAATGTGATGCCTCCAAGTTTGTTCTTACTTGAAATTGTGTTGGCTATTCTGGGTCTTTTATTGTTCCATATAAACTTTAGAATTACGTTTTCTATTTCTGTAAGAAATAGAAACTTGTATTTTGGTGGGAATAGCAGTGAATATGTAGGTTTCTTTGTGTAGGATGAACATTTTAACATTATAAGTCTTCCAATTCATTAACACAAAATGTCTTTCTATTTATTTGTAGATTCCTTAATGTCTTTCATCAATGTATTATAGTTCTCAATTTATAAGTCTTCAACTCCTTGGTTAAGTTTTTAAGTTTTCCCCAAGTTTTTTATTCTTTTTGATACTGTTGTAAATAGGATTGTTTCTTAATTTATTTTTGAATAATTTGTTTAGTATATGTGCAATCGTTTTTTGTTTGTTGATTTTGTAAATAGTATTCTACAGCTTTACTGAATTCATTTATTAGTTCTAAGAGTGTTTTTGGTGGAGTCTTTAGGGTTTGCTACTTATAAGATCATGTCATTTGCAGAGGTAATTTTACTTCTTTCTACTTATTTGGATGCCTTTTATTCCTTTTTCTTGATTAGTTACTCTGGTTAGGACTTCCAGTACTGTGTTGAATAGAAGTCATAAGCATGGTCATCATTGTCTTGTTCCTAATCTTAGAAAAATAGCTTTGATTTTCAACATTGAATATAATGTTAGCTTTGGATTTGCCGTATAGAGTATTACACTGAGGCACATTCCTTCTATACCTAGTTTGTTGAGTGTTTAATGATTTCATGAATTTGCCACCAGAAGCACAGATGACAAAGCAAAAATAGACAAGTGGGACTACATCAAACTCGAAAGCTTCTTCAGCAAAGAAAACAAACAAGCAGTGAAAAGGAAACCCAAAAATGGGGGAGAATATTTGCAAACCATATGTTTGATAAAGGGTTAATTTTAAAAATAGATAAGGCACTCCTACAACTCAGCAAAAACAAAAACAAAAGTCTAAATCTAAAAATTTAAAACTGAGAATAGTGTTTAAATTGACATTTCTCCAAAGAAGACATAGATATGGCCAGCAGGTATTTGAAAAGGTGCTCAACATCACTAGTCATCAGGGCAATGCAAATCAAAACTGCAATGAGATATCACCTCATAACTGTTAAAATGGCTGTTATAAAAACAGCAACAGCAACAGCAAAAAGACAAGAAGTGTTGATGAGGATATGGAGAAATTAGAATCCTTGTATACTGTTGATGGGAATATAAAATGGTGCAACCACTATGGAAAACAGTATGGATGTTCTTCAGAAATTTAAAATTAGAACTACCATATGATCCAGCAATTCCACTCCTGGATATATGCCCAAAAGAAATGAAATCAGGGTCTCAAAGAGAAATCTATACTTCAGTGTGCATTGGAGCATTATTCAGAATAGCCAAGCTATGGGAATGATTCACATGTCCCCACTGACCTACAAATGAATAAAGAAAATGTGGAGTGGATATATGTAATGAAACATTATTCATCCTTAAAATGAATAAAATCCTACCATTTGCAACAACATGGATGGGCCTGGAAAACATTATGCTAAGTGAAATAAGTCAGCCACAGAAGGACAAATACTTCATGATTCCTCTTATATAAGGCAAATACAATAGTCAAACTTACAGAATCAGAAAATAGAATGGTGATTGGCAAGCATGGCAGTAAGGTGAAAGAGGGAGTTGTTATTCATTGTGCATAAAGTTACAGTTATTCTTGATGAGTAAGTTCTGGATATCTGCTTTACAACAAAGTGCCTTTAATTAACAATATGGTGTTGTGCGCTTAAAAATTTGTTAAGAGGTTAGATCTCATATCACGTGTTCTTAACATACACACAGACATATAAAACAGACACAAAAGGCAAAGGAACACAAGGAAACTTTTGAAGGTGATGGATACTTTTATTACCCTTAATTGTGGTGATGGTATCATGGATATATGTATATGTCCAAACACATCAAATTGTAAACATTAAATATATACAGTTTTTTCACCTATTAATTATATTCCAGTGAAACTGTAAAAAAGAATGTTTAAAAGGACAACAAAGTAATGAAAGAATGGGATAGGAACTAAATGTTGATTAGGAAGGAAGAAGGGCTTTTGAGATCTTACTGATTCAGTCATAGGAAAGGTCCTTTTAATACCTTACAGAGCTTACTCATTAGCCCTCTTTCCCTTCGTTGGCAGGACCATGTGTTTGGAATAAGACAGACCACTTATTAACTGTGTGAGTGATCAGCTTATTTAACTTTGGTGAACCCTAGTCTCCTCTGCTGTAACATGCTGATGAAAACAGCCATCTTATATTAGGGCTTTTATGGACCAAAATCAAGTGAGATAGAACAATAATAATAGTAATTAACAATTACTAATAATTAATATTAGCTAATTACTAACACTAATTATTACTAATAATTAATATTAGCTAATTATTATGATTGTTAATTACTATTATTACTAATAATTATTACTAATACTAACAATTACTAATAATTAATATTAGCTAATTATTGTTAATTACTAATAATTAATATTAGCTAATTATTATTGTTAATTACTATTATTAGCTAATATTAATTAGGTAATGATATTAGCATATCATTTACCATAAGCCAACCATTGCCATGGTACTTCACACAGATGAACTCATAAATTGATCAGAACTACTTTATGTATTCACCTTGTTCTTATATATGAGAAGATTGAGGTGCAAAGTAAGTAAATTGCCCAAGATCTTACAGGCAGTGATGGGATTTCAGCAGAGCTAGTATTCAACTCAGGCAATTTGGCTCTGGTGTCTGAGTTGATTTACAGAACTAAAAATTTCTAACAAAATGCCAAGTACATTGCAGACACTCGACAAATATTTTCTTCCCTTCTCCCTCCCTTGTCCTCTCTTCCATGTTACTTAGAATACTCATTTAGATTAATCAGTATCCATGAAAAGTACTTAACCTGAGCCATTGCTAGAAAAAAAGTGAGGAACCAGAATGGAGGAAACTGTGATTAAACTACTAAAAGATCTTATGGCCTTACATTATATTGTTAGTCAACTCAGTTTTAAAAATAATATTTTTGTTCCAAATTCTGCCTATGATTTCATGTTAAAACCTCTTATTTGGCTTTTAGGGCCCAGCAGTATGTGAAGGAAGTGTTAAGGGAGGAGGATGGAAATTGTAAAGGAAGATAGAAGAGCATAATATTTAATATGTAAAAAATGCGAAGCGTGTCAAATATCCTCAGTGGAAAGGGAGGATACATTAATAATTTGACCTGGCATAGCCCCAGAAGCAAAACTCAGAAGCCTTTTAAAAACACAAAAGTCCTAACATGTCAACATTAAGGAAAATATATAGTCAAGTTGGAATTTTTAAATGATGATATGTGTTCAAAATATTGGATTGAAGACATTTTCTTCATTATTCATCACAATAGGAGGGTGTTTTATTCTTCACTAAAATACAAGATGTTCTTGTGAATCAAATAACTAGAAGAATCAAGCCCCTACAAAGGGCAAAATGCCAGGAAGCTTCAAACATTTTATGAGGGCAGGTTGGGTAGAATTGGATCCCATCAGATAACTAGAGATCTTTTATCTGCCATGAATAATTCATGACTTCTAAGTCAATAAATATTGTTAAAAACGATGATGCTTTTTATAAATGCAAAAGACCACTGTCATTTATGGTTGCTATGTTTTCATTCTGTAATTGATTATTCAGAATTACATGATGATGGTGCTTTTTGGATGAATGATTGGCACACATAGCTTTGATGAAGAACTGGAAACTTTACCATACAGTTTTCTCAGGTCATTTTTTCAGGTTCATTAGAAAGGAAGTTTTGTTCACTACAAATTAAAAAATTCCTCAAGCCAAGCATCACTAAGAAAACATGAGCTCTTGTAAATGTGTTTTATTCAAAGTATGATGAAACAAGATTTTAAAAATTATCTTTAATTATGCAATGTAGCATTGCCATAGTTTTCAGTAAATAAACATTTCTTTTTTGGTCATCTACAGAGTATTCATTATAGTCTACCAAATGCCTTTGTCTACTCAGCCAAGTTTATTCTAAGTTTGTGCACTTCGTGTGGAGTTACAATATTGTTCCCAGTATTAATATGTTTTATTTCTAACGTGTATTAGTTTGAATGGCCCAAAAATTACTGTAAAATAATTTTTTTACAATGAAGGAGTTTCATTTTATAGAGGAGCAAATGCAAACGTACTAAAAGAAAGGAATTGCCAAGAAATCTGAAATTTATTTTAATCTTAGAATGCTTTCTCTATGAAGGTGCATTGGTACAGGTAGAAATAAAACGAAACTTCTAAGGCACTAAAGACACTGCATCAACTGCTATATTAAATTGTATAATTTTCAAATCCCCGCTGTTATTTGATGAATGTGTATATATGAGTGAGTGTGTGTGTGTGTGTGTGTGTCTGTATCTATATGTATGTTGGCTAAAATTACTATCCTAGAAAATCAGAACCTAAACCATCTATGGATTTTGATGTTTTTTAGATTTAAAAGATGGAAAACATTGAGATACCAAGGGGTTCAATATTTAGTCTTATGTTTAGCTTTTTCCTCCATATGTGGTAAATACCAGTCTAGAATATAGGAATGTAGGGAAAACAAGTGTCTACCTCCAACGTAGACTCAGAGTTGGACTGAGAATAGGAAGATTGAAATGACATACAGTAGACATATGGGAACCTGCAGAAAACAAAAAACAAAAAATAAAAGCCACGCATGGCACTTTTGATAAAAGTGCCTCAGAATGCCATAATCAAATGGAAACATTCGATAAAATGTGTAAACCAATAGAAATGATAGCAACTAAATTATTTCAGAACATTTACATTGAAAAAGAGTACCTCACGTTGCCAATTTGAGCTTCACCCATGCCTGATTTATATAAGGTAGATGATGAGATATAGGATTTTTGAGCTAATGAGATTTTGGACTTTGAGTAGACACTATTATGGGTTGAGAATATTGAGGACCTTGAGATGAATATATTTTGCATGTGAAACAGATGTGAATCCTTAGGGACCAGAGAGAAGACTGTGATAGGCAGAATAATGACCTCCAGAGATGTTCATGCTCTAATCTGTAGCACCTACAAATATGTTTCTTTACATGGCAAGAGGGACTTTGCAGATGTAATTGAAGTAATGGACCTTTAGACAGGGAAGTTACCCTAGATTATTGGGTGAGCCCAACCTAGTCACATGATTCGCTAAAGGCAAAGAACCTTCCCAGGCTGAGGTCAGAGGCTGAAGTCGGGGGAGATGTGACAAAGGAAGAATGGTCACAGAAATATAAGGTTACTGGCTTTGAGGATAGGGGAAAGGGATCATTAGCCATGAAATGTTAAGTGGCTTCTAGAAGGTGAAGGAGGCAGGAAATGGAACCTGTTTCAGAGCCTCCAGAGAGACCTTCATGACCTGTGTCATACTTCTAATCTACAGAACTCTATGATAGTAAATTTGATTGTTGTAGGCCACTAAGTTTGTGATAACTTGGATTCTTATACATAAAAATTGAATGTGGCTCCCAGACACTTTGATTTCATATGTATACTGAAATTAAACAAGAAGATATTGCTGAGTATCAACATATTCTATACAGAGTGAAGTTTCTGAGCCTATGCACACATATTCCCCCTTGCTCTGAGGTTCAAAATAGCATTTGGAAACTCAGGAATGGAGCCCCAATCAGATGGGAACACCAAACGGATGGAGCTGACCAACATCCTGAAGAGTCATAGCTGGTTAATTTCTAAATTTAAAGGATCACATTGAGTGATCACTTGGGTTAGGCATGGCCTGAATGGAGTTGAGTTCTGCACCCCTTTCGACCAAGAAGGGGGTGCATTGAGAGCGGTACACAAAACAGAGGAGCTCATAATAGTAAGTTGAACCATCTAGATTTATAAGTGAATGCCTCCTCACCAAGAGACAAGATAGGAAAAATGGAGAGAAAAGGAAATAGAGCCAGAGGTTGAGAACTAAAAAGAACCAATGCATCAAGTGTAGAGTGGCCAGGCCAGGTGATGTCCTTATAGACAAATCAGTTTGTGATTCTCAGGCATCTTTGCTTTATATGAGTCCTGGATGACACAGTTATTCTGAGGGCAAGACCTACAGGAAGCAAAGCTGGTGACACAGGACGAAAGAGCCAGTCTCCTTGGGCAAAAAGGACTCAGTAACCAAGACAGGCTGAGCTGAATGGTGCTCCTGGGTAATACAGGCCCAGCCCGTCCTTTTTCTCTGCACCACCCAGCACTGTGCTCACACATACTGAAGACAGGTGGGCTATAGACCAGTTCTGCTTCCTTCCGTATAGTCAGGAATTTATAAAATGCAAGGCTCACATTCCTAAAATAACTTAAATTAGGTTCTTATATTTTATTGTCTAGGTTTGAGGGCCCATAAAGGCAAATAATAAAAATGGCTTACTTTATACAATATCAGGCACTCTACCGACTATTTTATTTGATCTATCGCCTTTAATAGCTTACCAACATGCAATGAATTAAGTTCTGTTATTTTAAGTCCCCTATTTTATTGATGAGGACATTGAGGCTCACATAGGTTTAACAACTTGCCCAAAGCATATATCTACTAAGTGGCAGAGCTGGTACCTGAACTCATATGTGCTCACTCCAGATGCCAGATCTTTTCAGTTTCTGGCCTTGCTCAGACTATTCCAATCAAGAATAGCTCAGTCTTAGGAATCCAGTAATATCAGGCCCAGGACACAAACATCTCCCAATTGTTTCACATTGAATTGTTTATGATTTATGAGATTCTCATTGGTCTCCAAGAGAGACTGCATTTTATGATGCCTGCTAACTATAATAGTTTTATAATCCAATAGTCAGACTTCTTGGATTCAAATCTTGGCTTCTCTGCTTCCTGGTTGCACTACAATCTAAGTTACAGAAAACAGGCATTTTTGTGTGTTTGTCTGACATATTCTAGTTGCTCAGTAAATATTTGGAGAATAAAATACTGCTTCAGATTGTCATTGTAAGTATTAAGCAGAATAATTCATGAAAATGCTTTAGAACATTGCCTGACACCTAATAAATACTCAAAGTTAGCTCTCATTATACATGAAACTGAAGCCCAGGACCTGTGATTGAATAGACCTGTGGTCTCATGAGATGCTAACAATTAGGAGGTTTGGTTATTTTATGATTAGAATTCTCACTTCTCTTCTCATTCTCACCTAGGACTGTTTCGTTTCAGTGTCAGCAGTCAAGAAGGATTGCACAACATTTGTAAAAATATAAACTGCTATGAATGCTTAAGAATAGCCTTTCCTCTCTAGTACAGTATAATTATGTACAAAATACCTACCTCAATGAATTACTGACAGTAATTGTAGAATCACCGCTTCTAAAGTAATTTAGAAATGATTTCTCATCCCAGAGAGGTAGTATGTGTTTCATTTTTGGTGTAAACTAAATGCTCACCAATCACTAAAAGCTTTTCTCTCATTCATGTGTTTGAGTTGACCCCAAGCATATTTTTGGTGCAAGGTCTACAGTCTTGGGAGCTGAGGACCTGATTGACCTTCATACCAGGGCTTTGACCTTGAACACGGTTGTCAATATGAAGCCCTAGCTTGAGGTTGCATCTGTTTGAGAAATACTTCCTCAGGGGAAAAGAATGATTAAGACAAGGTGTCAATTTCCAGCATGTTTGAGTTGACCCCAAGCATATTTTTGGTGCAAGGTCTACAGTCTTGGGAGCTGAGGACCTGATTGACCTTCATACCAGGGCTTTGACCTTGAACACGGTTGTCAATATGAAGCCCTAGCTTGAGGTTGCATCTGTTTGAGAAATACTTCCTCAGGGGAAAAGAATGATTAAGACAAGGTGTCAATTTCCAGCATGTTTATGCCAGCCTTGTAATAAGCTGACAGTGTTAATTATCTCAGTTCAGGAAGCTGAAGCCACAGTCATTTCTTCAGTCAGAAGAGATGGTAAAGTGAAATGATTTTTCTTTCTTTTTCCATAGAGCTGCATCCATACTGTTAAACAGGGATGGGCAATGTGCTCACTCCTACGTATCTATAGATATTACCTGACTGCTTTCTCATTTGACTTAACATGAATCCAGTTCAACAAATTGTTGACCAGGCAGAGCTTACCCATGGAAACTTGAAGAGGAATAGAAATGCCTTTCTCAGATTTTAAATGGCCTGAAAGAGGGAGAGAAGTCATTGAATCATACTCTTTAGGCAGTCAAAGTTCCCACACCTAGCTTTGGGGTATTGTTTTGCATGGGGCACATATGCAAACCATGGAGCATTATGCTGGACACCTATGTCCCTTCCACATATGTTTGTCCGTATGGCTTGAAAAACTTTCCCAAGACACACAAAACACAAAAGCAGCTGACAGAGTGGCTTTTCACCTTAAGTTATTCATGCATTTGATTTCAGTCATGAATTGGAGATATTAATAGGGAGCAGGATGAGAACCAAAGCTGTGAGCCTTCCAGGAAGGTGGGTGGCATATTAGCAATGTAATTATTATTAGTGATGCAACTTCTAGGTATCTGCATGTCTCAGTTTGGTGCCATATGGCAGCAGTTACTGATTTCCTCCCATCCTTTGACCGCAGTTCAATTTGAGACAAATAGATGCTGAATGGATTTGGGTAATTAACTAAACCAACAGAATACAACACACACATGCGCGCGCGCACACACACACACACACACACACAGCCAAGGTTGCTGTGCCTTAAGAAGTTAAGTGGAAATTTTCCATGGGAAGTTATGGAACTGGAATACATAATCTTTTGTGGAATAGGGTGAAGGCCACCTACTTAGCAAGAGGAAAATGAGTGGGCAAGAAAGCAAAGATTAACAATGGCCTCTCTGTTGCTCCAACTCTTCGTTCCCTAATCAGGCAGGCACCCTTGGCATTCTGAGCAGTGCCACTTGTGTGAGAGGTGGAAAGGGGAGGCAGGATGGTCTTATAGGGTTTGTAAGTCATTCCATTTGTGACAGCTTGGGCTCATCCCAGTCGTTTTGGACCTTACCCAAGGCAGTATTCCTGGAGGCATTTGGGAAATCTCCTCAACTCTGCCATCATATCTCGTGGGCTATCTAGAATCTTCCCATGTCAGCAGTTATTTATTCATTAGCCATGACTATAATGATGTTCAGAAGGGCTTTATTCAAGCCACTTTGCAAGCATTAATTTGACAAGCTCTCTAGCTTTCTGGGTAGTAGATTAAACCTTTCCACAAAGTGTTTGCTGGAAGGTAATGTATATAGACATTTAGAAAACAAAACAAATGGAAAAAAACTATCAATTTTTGATGGCTATAAAGGACTGAATCCTTGGCATCAGTTACCATGTGCCATCTGGCAGCCTGGAAATTGGTCTTATAGAGATAGTGGATATTGACGTGGTTGTGGAAATTGCACCTAGAGAAACCATTGCCCCATGTAAGATTTCCTCTGTGAATTTCATTAAGTTCTCAGTGGTCAGACACGTTCAGCCCAACATCCTGCAGCAACCAGAGGGTGAAAAATGGACACAGCAAGAGATCCTGCTGTTGTTAACCAATAAAGCAAAATAGAACTCCTTTCTTGGCATCTGAACGCTGAACATCATGTTAAGCATTCTTGGAAGAGATGGGCTCCAAGATTCTAAGCAACACCAAGGCTCTATATACAGTGTATGAATCTGAGATGATGGAATGGCAGGAAGAGTGTGGCATTCATAATAGAGATTTCACTGAACACCAAGCTTTTTAGGGAGATCGGGCTCCTTCTTCCTCTTCTTTGTTTTTTAAGTTAAAAACATTCAGTCTAATAAAACTGATTTTCAAAAGCACATGTTCTAAGGGGAGAGTGTATATATTTTGAGAACCGAGGAGTAGCAGACAATATGTGAGAGAGTAGGAAAAGAGTGTTTCAAGAGGCCATTCAGTGACTTCTGAATGATCATTCACGATTATACTTAAATGTGTCTTGCCTTTGCTCCCTAACAGCAAGGCCTGGAATGTGCTGTTGAAGGAAACCAGTGTTTGTTATTTAGAGCGCAGCCTGAACCCTGCAAAAGTGTTTCATGCAAACATAGATGTCCCCCAGCTGCGCACTCTCCCCTTTTCACCTGTCAGCATATGATTTAGCACAATCCCCTGAAGGTTCTCAAAACAGGGAAATAATCTTAAATTCTTGCACAGAGTTTATGAGTCATTGTTTTGATTGTTCTTGTAAAGGTACTTACTTTTTTTTCCTGCTGTCAATGTGAAATCTCACATTCAAATCCTTTTGGAGGGAGGGATGGGAAAGTAAGAATAAAAAGAAGCAAGCCTCTTTTCACCAATTTGCTCCTTTCTATAGGATTAATAATAACCTGAATCGTTTACCTACCACTGAAACTTAGGAAATAACACATCCAGGGGAAATGATAGCCAAAGCGTTCTAAGGCAGATTTCTCTCATTTGCAATTATACTTGTACTTTCTCTTACTTACAATATTTTTCCATCCAAACCAGACCCAGAGTGAAAATACCAGATGATCAGGAATATCTTCCAGCTCTAAGTACAGCACTCTTGTTCCTATATTATATGGTCATGTGTTCATTATTATATTGTGGACCCATAAAAGTTTCTAAAGCTGTCATCTTGAGTTTATCTTTCTTTGAGGGAACCAGAAGTGAGACAGAGAGCCCCAGTGTGGGCAGCATGGGATGAGTGTAGAGTTAAAGCCATCACAGTGTTCTCAGACACAGATATAAATTCTCCAATAGAAGGCAGATGGAGTTTTTGGAGAAGTGATTAGATTCAAGGTTGGGGCATGGGATGAAGATTAGTATGGAACATCTTGTGGTGTCTGAAAGTAAGGAAGTGCTGAAAAATGAAAGGGTGGAGGCATGTCTACCAACCTCAAATAAAAACAGTTCCCCATGGCAGGAGTTATACAGTTTAAGCAAAATAAATAACAGCGTAAAGCCAAAAATATTACTGAATATAACTCAAGGGATAAAATGGATATCCCTGAGGCCATACCGAAACAAATAACTGAATAAAGGCAGTAGAAACAGCAAGTCATCCTTAGAACACAATTCCAATTAACAAATTATAGAATGCATGAGTGGAATAGAATATTAGAATACCAGAGGAATAATCACTAAAAGCAGCCATCAATAGATTTAGTGGGTAGAAATTTAAGCAGAAACAGGATATTTGCATAATCCCATAGTTCTCCCCTTAAATAAATATTTATTCATTACAAAGAGAAAAGTGGTAACTTTATGGTGAAAAAAATCTGGCAGACACTATGTTAACAATACTAAAGGTTAGCATAGCTAGGAATGAGACATACTGACATGATTATATGATGCACTGAGAAGGGCACGTCGCTTCTCTGGCATTCTTTCCAATAATGCTTATCCTCATTATGGGTTAACATCAGACATACCTGAAATCAAAGACACTCTGCAAAATGGCTGGCCAGTACTCTTTAAAAGTGTTAAGGTCATGAAAGACAAGGAAAGACTGAGGAACTGCCACAGATTACAGAAGGCCAAGGAAACACGACAAGTAAATACAGTGTGGGGTGTTGAATCATATACTGGAAAGAGAAAAAAACAGCATTATTGGAAAAAACTGGTGAAATCCAGTTGAATCAGTTGTTTAGTTAATAGTATTGCACCAATATTAATTTCTTAGTTTTGATAATTGCATTTTGGTTAAGTGAAGGAATACATAATTCTCTGTTCTGTGCTATTTTCATAACTTTTATATGTCTAAAATTATCTCAAAATAAAAAGGTATTGCATACGCAATATTTAGGGTTTTTTAAAATACATTTTAACCCTGTAAAAAAATAACTGTAAGGTGTTGTGTTAGGCTATTATTGTATTGATATAAATAGCTGAGACTGGGTAATTTATAAAGAGGTTTAATTGGCTGATGATTCTATAGGCTATACAAGAATCGTAGCAGCACCTGCTTCTGGGGAGACCTCAGGAAGCTTCCAATCATCACAGAAGGCAGAAGGCAAGCAGGCATATCGCATAGCAGGAGCAGGAGCAAGAGAGACACCGAAATGCCACACACTTTTAAACAGTCAGCTTTCATGAGAAGTCACTTACTATCGCGAGGCCAGCACCAAGGGGATGGTGCTAAACCATTCATGAGAAATCTGCCCCATGATCCAAACACCTCCCACCAGGCTCCACCTCTAATACTGGGGATTACAATTCAACATGAGATTTGGGTGAGGACACAGATCTAAACTATATTAGGCATCCAGGACAATGACAAGATAGTGCTTACCATGACACTTGGCATTTGTTCATTCAACAGCAGCTCAGCAATCACTAGGTCAGGTCACCATTAGCCTTAGGGATTTGTGGCTAACAAGTCAGGCAGATCCTGATAAAGCAGTAAGTGCCAGGATAAGAGAAGTGCATGGATCTATGAGAACGTATAGAAGCAACACTGAATTTAGGCTTGCAGGCATCAGAGGTCACAGAGCTGAAGATGAGTAGGAATGGGCCAAGTTGGAATTGACTGAGGAGAGAGGGGATAAATGATAGGGATGTCTTTAGAGTGGAAGAAATAGCATAGCAGAAGTGGAGACAAGGGAAAACAAGGAACCTTTGTAAAATGAAGAAACAGTTAACTTGGCTGGATCATGGCGTTCAAGGGGAGGCTGGAGAGAGATGAAGCTGGAAAGTTAAGTAGAGTGCACATCGTGTTAAGAAGTTTGGGATTTAACCTAAATACGATGGCAGCTAGTAAAGAGCTTGAATCAAGAGTGATGTTATTAAATTTACAGTTTGAAAAAAAATTCTCTGGCTTCCCTATGAGGAATAGATTATACTGGGAGGATGAGGCCCTGACACTATAGTGAGTGGCTTGGAGAGAAAGTGGACAGATTTCAGAGGTCTCAGAAAGGCATAATTAACAAAAGCTAATGCTTGATTGCATAGGGATGATAAGGGAGAGAAAGGATTTACTGTTTAGAATGTTCAATTCTACATCTAGAATTAGTAAATCATTTTAGTCTACACATAAGTCCATGCTACCATGTATGGCAGCAGCCTGTGACTGAAATATGATTGTCTGAAGATCTATGATCCTTGTGTGGGTGTGACAGGCACCCCTAACGAGTCATGTCCTCTCTCCTTGAGTGTAGGTAGAATCCGTAACTGTCTTCTAACCTATAGGAAATGGCAAGGGTGATAGGATGCCACTTACATAATTAAAAGTTACATTCCATAAGACTGTTAGCTGAGAGTGGCCCCGGCTGACAGCCAGCAAAACAGTGAAACCTTAATCTCACAACTTTGAGGAATTGAAGTCTACTGACAACCTGGGGAGGCTTGGAAGTAAATCTTTTCCAAGTCAAGCCTCTGAAGAGGCTGCAATCCCAACTGGGACCTTGAATGTCGCCTGGCAAGATGCTGAGCAAAGGACTTCTGACCACAGAAACTATGGGATGATAAAGGGTTCTGTTCAGACCCACTAAGCTCATGGCAATTTGTTATGCAGCAACAGAAAATGAATATACTTACTCCAGATACTGTGTTCTTCCTTCTTTTGTATTTCCCATCTTTGGCTCTGTCCATTATCAGGGTCTTAAACTGGGCTTTCTTCTTGTTTTTACCTATCATTTATGTTTTCAGCTACTTAACCTGTATATTCTGAATGTTGAAAACTCTCTTTGGCTCTATCAGAACTGGGTTGACCTACAAATCAAGGAGCATCTTTGCCATCTTTGGGTCAACCTAGAACTATGTTGTGTACATAACCCATTACCAATGACATTTGCTTTGGGGTGTCTGAGCACCCCAAGACATTCCCACTATTTACCAAACTTGTCTGACCTGCGGCCTGTGCACAGCATATAGCCCAGGACAGCTTTGAATGCAGCCCAAAACAAATTCTTAAACTTTCTTAAAATGTTATGAGATTCTTTTGTGATTTTTTTTAAGCTTATCAGCTATCATTAATGTTAGTGTATTCTGTGTGTGGCCCAAGACAATTCTTCTTCCAATGTGGTGCAGGGAAGCCAAAAGATTGGACACCCCTGGAACCATGAGGACCTGTTGTAGGCCCAAACTGGCTTCCCGTGCTTTCTTATGTCCCTTACCACAGAAGCAACAGGCCTAAGCTGCTTTAAGCCTTTAAGCTATCCTCATCTACTTTAATTCTTACGGAATTGAACTCCCACACCTGTAATCTTATTTTTAAACTGGACTTCATATACTGTACCCTTCTCTCTTATCTTACTGTTACTGAGAAGTGTAACATTGTAAACTACTACCTAGAAATGGATAGAGAATTATGAAAATAGCATATTTGGGAATGTGTAGAGTTTAAGAAATCATGCAGGTTTCTTAACGTCAAGCTCCCTGGTTTGTAACCTTGCTGACATAAGTGATAACCAGGAGGCTGTGGCCTTCTGCCTTTTCCATGAATTTTTGAGAACAGATTCAGTAAGCCCTCCATTTCTTAGTCCTCATGTTTGGTTAGGGTAATGCAAAGTCCTTTCTCAGAAGACACTTCTTTCTAATCCTCTAGCTGTAGAACCATCTATTCAACAAATGTTTATTTACCACCAACTATATGTAAGTCACTGTTTAAGGCTATGGGAATATAGCAATGAACAAAAGAGCTTTAAAAACAAAATTTGCATTATAAAGGGAAAGAGACATAATAAGAAAATTAATACTTCAATACACAGTGTGTCAGTAATAGCTATAATGGGGAAAAATGATGAGACTAAAAATAATATTAAGAGTTGCAATTTTTAACAGAATAACCAGAATATTTCAGTGAGAAGATTGCATTTAAGCAAAGATCTGAAAAGAGTGAGAGAGTGAATCATGTGGATATATGGACAAATGTATTTTAGGCAAAGGAAACAGCAAGTGAAAGGGCCTATTTCTGCAAAAAGAAGGCCAGTTTAGGTGGAGTAGAGTGGAATGGAAGAGAAGAAAGAGGTCAGAGAGATTCTTGGGGAGGTGAAACTATGTAGCTTCTTGCAGGTCACTATAAAGACTTTGACTATTACTGGAATAAGATGAAAAACCATTGGAATATTTTAAGCAAAGAAATGACATGTGACACATTTAACAGTCTATAATTTCTATGCTAAGAAAACAATATGATGTGTGTTTACAGGAGAGAGGTTGAAAACAAGGGTAGGAACCTAGAAACCAGTTAGGAGGCTACTGCAATAATCCAAGTAAGGCAGGGCAAACATAGAACATTACCATCACTACACAACATCGTAGTGGACTTATGGGGAGGAGAGACAATATGGGACACCTTGCATTTTTTGGTGACTGATCAAGAAATCCAGAAATCTGATAAAAAGAACAAGTGATCTCTCACCGTACTCTGAGAGTGCGTGGGCGTCTGAGGCATTCCCATAACTACTGCCCATAGAGAACAGAAAGCCATGGAAAGGACAGTTGATTTCATCCTTTCTCCAAGTAGCATATTTACTTATCTCTAAGGACTATAATTTCAGCTGAAAAACCCTTTTAAGGAAGAGCAAATAATCTCATACTATTGAGCACCTATTACATGCTAAATACAATTTTAATATGTTTTTGGTATAAGCACACATCATGTCCACCTGTTATGTGCTAGATACACTTAATTTTTTTAAAAAAGTTCATCTTTACATTAAATATGAAAAATATATTACATCTTTATTTCTGGAGTTCAGGGAAGATGAATGCCATGCCCAGGGCAGGAGTCAGAGTTGGAGCATGAAATAATCCACAAGATCATCACTTTTTGTTGATGTACTTGATGCTGCCTCCTCTTTGGGGATTTCTTCATGCATGACGATCCAAAGAGAATGTTAATAGATTAGAAAGCTTTGTGTGTTTTTGTAACTTTCTGAATATATCTGTAGAGACACTGTGACCTTCTCCAAGTAACAGTGGTTACCCAAGCTTGGGTCTCTGGACAGAGCGTTCTGTCTTCTCCTTTGTCAAAAACCTATTCTATTAGAGCATGCAAGATAAATATCTCTTCACCAAGGAGGCATTAAAGGCTACCATGTGAGAAAGAAACAAAACAAAACACTGCTGGAAA
Organism: Pan troglodytes; assembly: GCF_028858775.2. Classification (NCBI taxonomy): domain Eukaryota; kingdom Metazoa; phylum Chordata; class Mammalia; order Primates; family Hominidae; genus Pan; species Pan troglodytes. Next base: position 22,330,467 of record NC_072408.2, on the reverse strand, counting down.
TACATGAACATTGGACTGGTGAACAAAGAACAGGAGTTAAGGCCTTGGCTTTCTCACTAATTAGCCATGTGGCCTTGCAAACGTAGTAATTCATCTCTCTGGATATCTATTTCTCATCCTTAAGATACAAGTATTTCCTGTTGAAGGACCCATTCTAGCTCTGGAACTCTATAACCCAGTTTGGTGTTCTCTATAATTTACTCCAGTGGGAAAAAATTCTCCATGTCCTCCTATGTTCAGTATTTGTTTATTTCCTGATAATAAAAGGGAGAACAATATGTAGTCTCATAAAATTATAATAAAGTCTGTAATTCATCTAGTATAACTCAAGAAAAAGTTCTCAGCCAGGCACGGTGGTTCACACCTGTAATCCCAGCACTTTGGGAGGCCGAGGCGGGCGGATCACTTGAGGTCAGGAGTTCGAGACCAGCCTGGCCAACATGGCAAAACCCTGTCTCTACTTAAAGTACAAAAAATAGCTGGGTGTGGTGGCAGGTGCCTGTAATCCCAGCTACTCGGGAGGCCAAGGCAGGAGAATTGCTTGAATAAGGCAGGAAAATGTTGCAGTGAGCCAAGATTGCGCCATTGCCCTACAGCCTGGGTGACAACAGCAAAACTCCATCTCAAAAAAAAAAAAGGTTCTCAGAGCATTTATTTTGGCTATTAAGAATAGCTAAATGACTAAGAAAATGTAGTAAATATGTTTGGCCTTAATTCATGTTTGTAGCTGACATTGTCAAACTTAAGACCCATCAGTGTTATGGCTGGTCACCAAATAAAGTGTGAACAAGTAAGCAATTGTGCTAAGACCCCAGACTTAAGGAGTTTGCTGGCTTCTAGTCAAATCACATTTAGTTTGTATTAATATAGTTAGACTTTGGATGTGCTAAGTACTGCATTTACTCTTGGGCACATTTTAAGCTTTGCTTTCCAACAAGAGTAGTGTGTTTTACTAGTATTCAGCATTGTGCCTTACTCCTACTTGTTGCCTTGAGAGCTGGTTCTACCCCTCTGCTCTTGAAAGGTCAATTTTCAGAGTCTATTTCCTCCCACCATCTCCTCAAAGATTATCTTGGTCGTAACTTCCAGTTTAGCCTGAAATAGTGGAAAAGTTTTATCCATCGTTAAGATAGTTGAATAGTGAGTGAGATGAACTAGATGGTCTAATTATCTCTGTAGGAATCTTAATTGAAATCAAATTATCCCCATGTTAATTTCTTTCTAATAAGAAGAAAAAGAGGAAAACAAGCCAAGCACCCAAGTTCTCCTCCATTTTCTGCTTAATAGTGAAGTTAACAAGAAGCTTTTCCTGAGTATTATTCATTGACTGGGATCATATTGGCTGTCCCCAGGGCCATCGACTCTTCCCAGCTGCTCCATTAATCTCTGGGAAATCCCCAGTGCTGCAACTGTCACTGTATAATTAAATGCTTTGTTATTTTCTGCATGGTCCTGTACTTTGGCAGCTTATTTTCATTAAATAGCAAGGCCTGTTCTTTGTCATTTATCCCATATGGCTGTGAAGAAGTGGCCTCCAAGTCTTTCTTTGTTTGATTCCTTCTTCTAAATTAATGTTTTCTCCTCCTCCTTTTTCTCTTCCTCCTTTTTCTCTTCCTCCTTCTCTTCTTCCACCTTCTCTTCTCTTCCTCTCCTCCTTGCTCTTCTTCTTTTCTTCCTGGTCTCTTTGACTCAAAGCCAGACTATCTAAATAATATATCAGATTGATATGAACTATTTTTTATCTTCCTTTTAACCTCTTCTGAGTAGAGAAAATTTAAAACATTAGAATTAAATGTACATTTTTAATTTTTTAAATTTTTCCTGCAAAGGTTAATCTTTGACTGGAGCACACGGCCCAGCAAACATCCAGACAAAATGAATTGCTATAAATGCTGAACAGGAAAAAAATAAATAATTTCACTTCCTGATGTCATCATGCTACTGATTTATATATAATATAAAATATAATGTATTTTTAAATATAATTTGTATAGTTATTTGGGTATCCTCTGAAATAATGTATATAAGAGAAAGCTTATCTATTCCTCTAAGATTTGGTAAAACATGACTAAAACATTTTTCTAAGTCTTGTTTGTTCAACTTTTTAATTGTCATTGGTCACTGAAAAACAGTTTTCCAGGCTTTCTCAGTTCAATTTTTGATATTTTTCTAAAATATTGTCCATTTTTATATCTTAATATATGTTGGCATAATTTGCTTCATAGTATTCTCAAATATTTTTATAAATATCTACTCTATCTGTAGTCATTCCTCAAATTTTTAATTTTTTTCTTCTGTTCTTTTTTCTAATCAGTCTTATTAGTGTTTTATCAAATTTATGTTTTGTATTTTTTTTTCTTTTCAACTTTTGTTTTTGTTTAGGGGATACACGTGCAGGTTTGTTATATGGGTAAATTGCATGTCACTGAGGTTTGGTGTACAAATGGTCTCGTCACCCAGGTAGTGAGCATAGTTTTTGACCCTCACCCTCCTCCTACCTTTCCCCCTCTAGTAGACCCTGGTGTCTAGGGCCATAACCTGATAATATAGGAAGGAGTTTAAAATAATTATTTTCCCCCAGAGACCCCAACTTCAGAATTCTCCCTTAAAATACCCTACTGTTGCTAAAAAATGACGCAATTACTTTCATACAGGTTGGAGTGTTTCTTGACACTAACTGAGGTGTCTTCACCTAGCGGGAGGTAGGGGCATTCCAGGAGATCCAGGGGAGTGAGGGATTCTAAGAGCAGGTAGCCACTCTGTTCTGAATCACAATGCAAGCTCCCTAAAGAGCTTCTCTGTGAGTTTCTGAGTCCCCTGTCCATTGATTCTCAGTTTTGGGGTGTACATTACAATTATGTGAGAGCTTTAAAAATCTTGATGTCTAGGCCACGGTTAAGAATATTGTGAAAGAGGATTGATATGAGATTGATATCACAGGAGCAAAGGAACTAAATATTTCGTGTTCTATATTCTAGTTGTTGAAACATGGCAGAATTTGGGTCTGATTTATGTGTATTCTGACAATTGTGGCAATTAATCTAAGATTAAATATTTCAGGGGAATGAACATTATTTAATATAAACATAGCCATCAGAAAAAATAATTGGGGGTCTGCACCTGTCCCTGAGATCTTGCCTGCATAGGAATGAAGTGAATACTGGGGGAATCATATTGAGGCTATTTATGCAGTGCTTAGTCTGTGTTTGACAAATTACTGGAGCTGCTTTTTTGTCACTTTCCATTGGAATGTTTTATTAGGTTAAGGGAAAATAAAATTACAGGAAAATAGAATGTCCTTCTCTATGCCTGCCCCCATTCTTTCTTGTGGTGTTTCAAGTTATGCAATCTATGAGAGACCTCCTAAGTACCTCAGTTCAGATTCTGAAAGGACTCCTGAAGGCTGACCTTCTTAAAATGTTAGAAATACAGGGAAAATCACATAATTTCCCACAAGCTGACTTGGCAATATTCATGTTTCACAACTCGTCTCTGACTGATTTTATGACACACCTTCTGTCATTATGATTTGCTGTCATTGGACGCTATTAAATTCATCACTTCAAACACACTGTGTTCCCAGGTTTACAGCCTGTAATAATGATCCGGATCTCAGTGCATTCCTGATAAATAAGACCCATCCTGATCACGTAGCGTAAGTGGGGGGAAAAGTTTACTGGATTTAGAAATTTCAGACATTCTGGTTTATCACATATTCTCTAGAAAATTTTTCACTCATCATATTTCTTTTTTTTTTCTGTAAGAAGCAAGCCAGTTTAGAAAAGCAGAATACATCCACTTGAGTATAAAAAAGTCCTTCTTCCCTGCAAGACTGCTCTCATATACAAAGGAATATTTTTCCCTCTTGTTTAAACTAGGTTCATTTGGAATTACTACCTGTCACTACTGTATTAATATATTATTCACATTATGAGAAATATAAAATGTAGACATTTTGGAAGAATGAGATTAACATAATAGAAATAGAAGTTTGAATATTTTCTTCTTCTATATCTTTGGAGACTAGTGGTGTAGACGAGGATATGGACATAAAGACATTAAGTGATTGATTTCTTCCCTTATCTGATTTGCGTTCACCATCACATTCTGACTCGTGAGTGTCACTGGGTTTGATGTGTCCTGGAGAGTGACAGGGATGTAGAATGCATTTCCATAAATTCGCATCACACGTTTTACTTTTAGAAAGATTATCTGGCTTCCTGCAAAACTTTGATAGGCAAACAGAGATATTAAGTGTTTGTTTATAGGCTCCTCATTCTACTCTTTATGGAAGATGAAGAGATACATAGTTCTGATGAGACTGGGGACTACTCCCAGCTGGGTTCATGACAGGTTAACCCTGAAACAAGTAAGTTTAGGGTAAATCTGGATGACCCTTTGCTTTCCACACTATTCATGGGCCTGTGTAAAAGCTGTGCTTTTTCTGGATTTGGGACAAACTACAATAAAATTATTTTTCTAAAATAATATATGGGGATCATTTATTTAAAGAAAATATCCTAATAGCTTTCTAATATCTCAGAACGACAGATAGTAAAATAACATGTTGTAAGCATAAAACTTTACATAACTTGAGGGAAAATATTCGTCCTGGGTTAAAAATTGTATACCTGAACTAGAAACTTCGATTGAATACTGTATTTCATGTCTCCATTGATTTTCTTTCACTAAAAATTCAGATAAATGCCTTTTTTATCTAAAAAAGAAATACTTTATTAATATATATTTCAGGAAGATTACAAAGTTTTGAATTTATATACAAAATTATTTTAATTTTGCATTTACTTTTTAAAATTGAAACTAAATTGATTACTCAATTTCAATATTCTGGAGCTTTCTTGATTACAGATTATTATATGTTTGCCCATGTATCTCAGAGATTTGTGTTGAAATTTAAATGATATCATGCATGGGAAGATATATTCTAAACCATTAAAGACAATATAATAATGAGTTATTATTACGTTTCAAAGATTTATCATTAATTTAGATCTTACATCCCCATATTTTCTACTCCAACTTTTTATAATATTTGCATAGAAATCTCCCATTAATACTTTCTTTTCTGTTTTTGTTTTTGTTTTTCGGCCAGGGTCTCTCTCTGTTGCCCAGGCTGGAGTGCAGTGGTGCAATCGTGGCTCACTGCAGCCTCAACCTCCTGGGCTTAAAGGATCCTCTCACTTTTAGCCTTTCAGGAGCTGGGACCAATCACAGGCACACACCACCATGCCCAGCTAATGTTTTAATTTTTTTTGTAGAAACAAGGTCTCCCTATTCTGCCCATGCTGGTTTCAAACTCCTGGCCTCAAGCGATCCACCTGCCTCAGCCTCCCCAAGTGCTGGGATTATAGTCTTAAGCCACCACAAGGCTTAATACCTTCTTAGTTAGATAATGTCTGTTAAGTATTTTGAGATCATCAGGGAGTAAAAATTATTATTGTTAAGTCAGAATATAAAGATGAACAGTTTATATCACTTTACTTTGATGTCATTCTAGAATCAACACGAATATGTAGAAAGCATATGTTTTGCAATTTAACAATTGCTATTGCATTACAATTGGCTCATCTTTTTTAGAATTATAGAAATTTTTAATTGTTTTAGATGAGAAAAAATAAGATCTGTACTTTATAATGTGATATTATATCTTTGAGTCAATATTCGATTATTTTTAACCTTTGAAACTCTTCCTAGCTAACAGTTGCCCCTTGGTGCCATTATGGCTAAGACTTGGGAGGAGGTATTTGGTGAGGATGGAGAGTTCTTTTAGCAAGAATCCAGGAAACCTTTTAAAAGTTAATTATAGGGCCGGGCGCGGTGGCTAACACCAGTAATCCCAACACTTTGGGAGGCTGAGACAGGCGGATCACCTAAGGCCGGGAGTTTGAGACCAGCCTGACCAACATGGAGAAATCCCGTCTCTACTAAAAACACAATATTAGCCAGGCATGGTGGCACATGCCTGTAATCCCAGCTACTGAAGAGGCTGAGGCAGGGGAATTGCTTGATCCTAAGAGACAGAGGCTGCAGTGAGCCAAGATCGCGCCATTGCACTCCAGCCTGGGCAACAACAGCGAAACTCCATCTCAAAAAAAAAAAAGTTAAAACTTAATTAGTTTAGTGTTCCTTTCTGCTTCTGAGATAGGATTGTCTCGTGAACAGTAATTTAATTCTTCAAAGTACGAGAGAGAGAAAATGACTGAATTTTCAAATGGCTCCTGCCAGTGGTCAGTGGTTGTAATGACATTCTCCCAGAGTTTGTTCTATGAATAGCGAAGCCCTGCAGCCACACCTTTGCAATGCCCTGCAGGTATTTTCCACTTGGTTCTATGTGTGACCTCACTTCTCACTTTCTTTTCTCCATTCTTTACTCTCTCCTCATCAATATAAACGTAACCACCCCAGCAGGCTTTAGTCGTTTGCCTTCTTCCTCTGTAAATGGAGAAAAGATTCACCCAGACATAATAGTATCTCACATTTATTGAACTCCTATGATGTCCAGGGATTATTCTAAACAATTTACATATAGTAATTAATTGTCATAACAATCCTATGAAATAACTAACATTATCCCCACTTACAGACGGAGAAATGGAGGAGAGGGAGGTTAAGCATGATATCCAAGGTTATGTAACTAGTAAGTGGCAGGGCCAGGATTTGAAACCTAGCAGCCCAGGCTGCCAACACCCTACACTGTCGTCTTACAATATCTCATTTCTCACATTTTAAGTCTGCAAAGCCCAGCCATTAGCAATCTTGATGAATGGGGTATTTGTGAACACAAACAAAGAAAGAAATTTCATGCCAGTTTCTGAATTAGATATGGAATTTCATAAAAGTGCTCTAGCTTAATATTTCACATATTGTTTGGATTATTAAGATTTTTCAAGATGAAGAAGACTAGCTTGCTGGCTGTTGGGTTTCTGGGTTAAATCCGCATGACTCAGTCATTATCAGTCTCTCCAAGGGCCTCCACTATCCAGGGCTGGTTGAGGACTTTCTTTGGACTACTGCAATGTTATGTGCTGTGCTTATTCTAAATGAAACTAGAGTCTTAGCGACAGAAGGTGAACCAAAAACAGAGTTTTAAAGCTATTGATGTCTGTGTTTGGTTTCTTAGTGGCTAAATGACATTTCCCCGGCGAGGGGAGGGGGTGGGAAACAATTGGAAAAATGAATGTCTGGATGCAATAGAATTGCTATTAATCATTTGTACATGTTAGAAGAATTGAGTCTGAGAGCATATGAAGTATCTTTACAACTCATGGGGCTGCCTAACTAGAAGCCACCTGGCTGTGTGGTCTTACTCCCCAGTTTGGAGCAAGAGTATTAGAAAAATTCTGCTTCCTACTCACAAAGCTGGGAGATACAAACCCATGGAGTCAGAAGTGAGGCTTTTAGCCTGTGAGTGGGGCTGACAGATCCACTTCAGAGATCTCTTTATTGGTAGTGCATGGGACAAATGAGCATTCAGGATCACGTAGTTTCTAGGAGAGAAGGGCTCTACCTCGTCCCTATTTACTTCAGCCAGTGCACTTCCATCTCAAAGTCTGTGCCTCCAGTTAGAGGGTGCTGTGGATGATATATTAGATTTGCCTCATGGGTGTGGGGTTTTGCTTTTGATCATTCTTGGCTACAGTCTCCAGAGCTACTGCTTGCTGGAAGCTTGGCTGTGGGGCCTGTACAGAGAGATAGGGCTTGTTTTCATGTCAGAGCCATTGCCAGTAGCTCAAGCCTTTCAACTCAGGACCCCAGCTCTCCCCACCTCTCCAAGATGAGAAGGAAACTGTCCACTGGTTTGTGGACAGTTCTGGGAGACTGAATGACCCAAGACAGGGACCCCCAGGCACATAGTGGATGTGGCTTGTCAGCTCACTTCAGCCTGGAAATAGGGCTACATTTTTATTTTTGATTTTATAATTCTGATCTTTGTTCACTACATATGTCAGCCCTTTGCAGTAAAATTCCAAGGCCTTGCTTATGGAGTCATAGTCTTCTCTGTTTAAAAAGACACTATTATATTGTATTTCTTGGTTTTCCTTGTTTAAAAAAGTTAAATTTCTAACTAGGAATGCTCTTGTTCCATCTTTTTTTCTTTCATTTTCCTCCATCAAGTTTCTCCCAAATAAGTTCATATGTGTGAATTTTATATCTCTTCTTCATCTTTCTTCTGAAAACTTCTAAACTTGTTGTAATGCTTTTCATTACAACTTTGGCCTGGCCCCTGACCCAGATGATGTGGGACCCAGCTTGTGATGTCCTGTAACATGTGCTTCATGCAAAGTCCAGCTGTGATCTTTTGAAGCTCCCATTGTGCAGTGTACAAGCTGTGATAATGAATGACTATAACTAGAGCTGCCCACACTATATCCCTCAGTGTCTCCTTTTTTTTCCTCTGTTGATTGGTAGTTTTCTCCATGAAAAACAGTGAATCACTCTGTTGTGGCTTTCAGGGATGGCAATTGGAATACAAAAACCCGTAGGCATTTTCTCACATCTCTTAATGTCTTTATATTTTTAGATGTTACATGGCAGTAAGCAAATGTTTCCTAACAATTTTTGGGGGAAAGATATAACCTAAACCTGGAAGATAATACAATCAGGGGCATAAGCCACATACTGTAGAAAGTTTTGGTGGAAATTCACAAAAATTATACATTTGATTGCAGCACTGTGGGGTGGGAGATTGCCTTCCAGCAGGTACAGATCTTTTATCCTGGGCTTGAACAGTGATTGATGGCAACAACCTTAATGCAGTTCTGCACTTCAATTTAGAAAGAGACAAGCAGTGCAGAGCCCTGGGTTTCAGACTTTCTCCAAACTGCATTGGCTTTTGATATCCTTTGGTTTTGAACTGCTTTTGAGATTGCAAAAAGTGACTCTGATAACATAAGGAAAGAAAAATGCATCTGTCTTCAGAAGGGATTGTATGAATTAAAAGACAATAGAGAGATTTAGTTTCATCCTCAGATAGCTGAGAAGTAGCCACTCTTATCAGCACCTCCGCTACACACATATACACACATTGCTACTATCCATTTCTCTCCCCTACCCCCAAAACATACATTCTCTCTTGCGCTTCTCCTTCCCTTCCCTTCTTTCTTTAATTTCTATATTTCTGATGCCTGAAATCTTTAACTGGGGCATGGGGAAACAACCTGGTTCTAGGCAGAACAGCAGGAGAAAGTAATAGGTTAGGATTTCAATACAAAGTATTGACAATTAAGAAACTTTTACTTTAAATGCTCAATTCCTACAACAGATAAAAGAGTTGATGTAATTTTTAACACAGTTGTAACTCCAGAAAATAAAATAATTTTATATTGACAGGGGTAATCTCTTCAGGAAAACATTTTTTCACATCTCTAACGAGATGGTCTTTTATTGAATCTCCACATACATTGAGGAACTTGGAGGTTGTTCCTGTACAATGAATGTCTTAGAGGTTCGTAGGAGTCAAACTCTCCTTTCAATGCAGTCATTTAATTTATGATTTGGTCCTGCCAACAGGTTTTATTATCCGTATTTTACAGATGAGGAAATTGAGACTCAGTATATTTTAGTATATGTAAGTAACTTGCGTAAGTTCTCACAGTTAGTAAGAGATAAACCTGAAACTCAAATCTAGGCCACTCTGAACCCAAAGAATCTTCTCTCACCAAATAAAGTAAGTCTACAAAATTAAGGAAGAAAACCAAATGGATATTGTCTTGGACTTCTCCCTAGATAGTGTACTGATTATTTCTGATACCTTTTGCATAGTGTAGATCAAGCTCATTTATTAGTGCCAAGGTTCCATATTCATATTTTTAACAGAGGCTCAAAGACATATATAATAATGAATATTGTAGAAAAACTCAATGCTGCCATTTTAAGTGGGGGTGAAGAGGTCGCATGTTTTACTTAGAAGAAAGGTTGAAATGAATAAGAAGAATATAGTTAGCCATTTTGTAGAGAGCTTAGAGCTACTCTTGAAGTTATTCCATTATAGAATCAAGTTGTTAATATACATTTAAAATGAGAGGATTGCAAAGTACGCCTCCATTATAGCACATGGCTTTCTACTTTCTTATTCCCCTTTAGCAATAAAACTCCAATCTGTTCCATCAGTCATCCAGGGAAGGGTTTCGATCTATTTGAGAAAGAAGCTAAAAAGTAGAGCTCTAGGGATTATAAATTTTAAATATGTAAATATATGCATCCAGCTCCCCATTTCTGTGTGCTCTGTGCCTCTGGTTAACAACACAAATAGAAAAGTATAATATCCTTGTTATAAATGGCAACAATTATCTAATAAGTCATACAGCTAAAAAAAAAAAAAAAAAAAAAAACAGAGGGAGCCAGAGAGATATCAATTTTAGTTTTTCATGTTTTCTCTTGCTTCTGTGTTCCTCACATTCTTCTTAGACTCTGTCAAAACAATGTTTTGGTCTTTGCTCTAGATTTTTAGGTGGAGCCTAAATGTTTGTAAGATAGAAGTTTGATAACAAGTGTTCCTTTAAACTGACAGTTTAGTTGTCTTCAGTTTTAAAATACACTTTGATTATTTCTGCTGCTTTTCATGCTCAAATGTGGAGCCACTGGATTTATCAGAAAGAGATTTTGAGGTATTCTATTAAGCAATGGTATGAATTTCAGATGAACATCATAAATAAGAAGGCTAAATTATAGTGGGAGAATTGCTCTGTATGAATTGTAAATTTTTTTTTTTTCTTTGAGGCAGAGTCTCATTCTTTCACCCAGGCTGGCATGCAATGGCGTGATCTTGGCTCACTGCAACCTCCACCTCCTGGGTTCGAGTGATTTTCCTGCCTCACCCTCCCATGTAGCTGGGATTACAGGCATGTACTACCACATCCGGTGAATTTTTGTATTTTTAGTAGAGACAGGGTTTTGCCATGTTGGCCAGGCTGGTCTCGAACTCTTGACCTCAGGTGATCTGACCTCCTCAGCCTCCCAGAGTGCTAGGATTACAGGTGTGAGCCACAGCATCCAGCCATGAATTGTACAAGTTTTAAGAAACTAGAACTTATCATGCCAAAATATGGTCTTAAATTTATTTGACTGTTGACAAAGGATTATGCATACTGCATATCACTTAGATATAGATTAACTGAATGAGGACATCTTCAATAAAATCAATTATTTTCATGTCTTATGATAAGATTTTAATAAGATGCCAGAAAGGTTTAATGGCCAAATAAGTGTATTTTCCCTTTTTGTATTCTTGATATTTAAAATATTTTAAAAAGTGTAGGTGTGTGGCTAGTTAATAGGAAAGAATGAGCTCTTTTACCAAATGATCAGATATCAGAAATATATTTGAAAATAACGCATTTCACAATGGAAGAAGAAATCTTTTGTTAATCTACTTTAAATAAATTTTATAAAATAGTTTTAAAGAATAACAAAATAAAATAACAAGTAAATTTGTGTGCTTTGGTATTTTGCTAGCTTTTTTGGGTATTTTCAGATCTCACTGGACCCAAGTCCCCAAAGTCCAAAAGAGAAAAACCAACCTGTTCAGCATTTATCTTGCAATTTCTATTATCTCGTGTCTTTCTTCAAGTTGATTTGAATCTGGGTAGGTTTATATACGCAGTCAAGTGTGTTTGCTAACAAACAACAGCAATAAAAACATAATACCCTTAACAGGGGAAATGTGAAAGCCCTCGTATGTCCTGCAAAGATCTGATTACATAAAAAATAATATGTCTGGCTCTGGGTACCACATGTTAAAAAAAGCATAACTAAATTAAGGGGAATAAGAAGGAGAGTTACTTGGGAGATTCAGCCCTCTATATAACACGAGGAAATATGTGATATGAAGAAGGTGCTGAAAGAAACTAGGAAAATGTAGGCTTCTGTCACACTCTGTAAATTAATATTGAATTTTGAACTACAATATGCAATTGCCTAAATAAAATAGTTGAAAATAAAGATGAAGAATCATTTATAATGCATGAAAATCTTCAATTAAACTTTGTTTTCCTTTAAAAATAATACTAGTAGGAAACTTCTGGAATGGCAGTATGAGGACCTCTACCTCTATAATTTGCCCTGCCATAAAAGCCATGAAAACACTGGCACACTAAGCCATGAAAACACTAATAACGTTTTAGACTTCTAGAAATTAACAAAGTCTTGTAACAATCTGAAAACTGCTTATTCAGGAAAAACTGCTGAACCTCATTAAGAACTGCAGAGTTTGTGGTACTTTAACTTTATCTCCTGTTATCACTCTTTCCCCATCTCTGCAGTAGCCTGGAAAATCAGCAGCCTCACAATCATAGTAGCTATGAAAAACAGCAGCCGTGCAGCCACTGGCGGGGTAGATGGGGTTTGTAACTCCACAGAATGTTCTATCTGCAGAGCACTGTCACTGTTTGACCTATCTCACAGCCTCTGGAAAAGCCCACTCAAAAGGAGCAGTTGTTATTTGATCTGATTCACAACATATGTTAAAGGAAAAGCCCTATCCCCAGGGAATTTTTCAAAAACAATTAGTGGTAATTACTTAACATGAGAGATAAACAAGAGCCTGGCCAGAAACTTAAAACGTAGATAAGGGAAATGAGATGTCCCTGGGGCTTTTCAAGAGCTCTAAGATATTCCTGGGGATCTAGATGGCTGCACTTACATGCAAGGTTGTGTGTATGCCCGGTAAAGACCTGAGAGGGCCCCAGTCTCTAATCTTTGGCTGATCTTGAAGCCCTGTGCAAGCAGGAAATGAAGTCTAGGGTAGAGTTTGTAAACTGGCTGCCTGAACATGGAAAGCATGCCCCAACACACACACACACACACACACACACACACACACAGCCTGAGGGTAAAGGTTGAAAGATTTAATTTTTGGAGGGATTTAAGAAATCTCTGACCAAGCATTAGCTGATTAACAAGGTAACTGAACAGAGCCGTGGTTACACACTATGAAGAATATAGACTTTACAGGATTAGCTTAGGAAAGTTACAAAACAAAAAAACAACAACAAATACAACAAAATGATAGCAACCTTTCTCACACACACCCACACACCTTGGTTGGGAGGTGTTGATCTGATTTCCAGAGTTGCCACATTATATTATTTAAAATGTCCAATTTTCAATAAGAAATTAAGAGACACATAAAAAAGCAAGAAAGAATTATCCATACACAGGAAAATAGGAGTCAATGGAAACTGGCCCTGAGGGATCCCAAATCTTAGAGTTATTAGACAAAGATTTTAAATCAGCTTTTATGAAGTGTTTAAAGAACTAATAGAAAACGTATGAAAATAAATCAAGGAAAGTATGACAACAATATCTCACCAAATAGAGAATATCAATAAAGAGATAAAATTATAAAAAACAAAATAGAAATTCTGGTATTGAAAAGTATTAAGCTAAAATGAAAAATGCACCAGAGAGGCCCAAGAGCAGATTTTAGCTGACAGAAGAAAAAAAATGGTGAACTTTAATGTAGATCAATTGATATTATCCATTGTAAGAAACAGAAAGGAAAAATAAACAGAGATTCAGAGATCTGTGGGACCATCAAGTATACAAATGTATATGTGTAATTGGAATGTGAGAATAGAGGAAAGAAAGAAGCAGAATGATTACTTGAAAAAATTATGGCCCAAAACTGCCTAAGTTTGATTTTAAATGTATATATATATATATATACACACACACACACACACAACAAACTCCAAGTAGAATAAATTCAAGGAGATCCATACCTATACATTATTATAGTCAAATTTTCAACAGACAAAGGCAGAGAGAGAATCTTAAAAGCAACAAGGGAAAAATGATCTATCATGTGTAAAGAATCTTCATGAAGATTAATAATTAGCTTCTCATCAGAAACTACATAGGCCAGAAGGCAGTGGATGACATATCTATTTTTTTTTCCTCAAATTACTTTTTACCGGGGCTGATGTATCTAAAGTGCTGAAAGAAAAAGACTGTAATAGAAGAATTTCACATCCAGCAAAACTACATGTCAAAAATGAAGGAAAAATTAAACACTACCAGACAAACAGAAACTGAGAGAATTTGTCTCTATCAAGACTGCCTTACAAAACGTATTAAAAGGAATCCTTCATACAGAATTGAAAGGATGAAAGGACAATAGGGAGTGCTTGACTCCACAGGAATAAATAAAGAGCATTAGTAAAGGTAACTGCATAAGTAAATATAAAAGGCAGAATAAAAGTATTTTTAAATAAAAGGTATCCATATTAGAAAGGAAAAAGTAAAACAACTATTTGCAGACAACATCATCATGTATATAGAAAATATTCAGGAATTCAATTAAAAATTATAAATGAGTTTATCAGGGTTTCAAGATGCAAGATATTTACAAAACTCTATTATATTTCTATATACTAACAATGCAAAATTAAAAATGAAATTAAGAAAATAATTTTATTAACAATAGAATAAAAAGATTAAAATACTTAGGTATAAATTTAACAAGTGTCGTACTTATACAATGAAAAGTATAAAATATTACTGAAAGAAATTTTAAAGGACTGAAATAAGGGAAAAGCCCATATTTATTTATGAATTGGAGGAATTAATATTGTTAAGATGACAAGATGGGAGTATTCTCCAAACTGATCTACAGATTCATTGCAATCCCTATAAAAATTTTTTTATCTGGAATTTTTGCTGAAATTCACAAGCCGATCTTAAAATTTATACGGAAATGCAATAGACCCAGAATAGGTAAACAATCTTGAAAAAGAGGAACAAACTTGGACACTCATATTTCCTGATTTCAAAACTCATTATAAAAGCTACATTAATCAAAACAGTGTGGTACTGGCACAAGGATAGGTATATAGATCAACAGAATAGAATTGACAGCCCAGAAATAAACCCATATATTTATGAAGAATTGATCCTTGGCAGAGGTACCAACACAATTTTGTAAAGAAAGAATAGTACTTCCAACAAATGGTTCTGGGATAACTGAATGCAAAAGAATGAAGTTGGACCTGTACCTCACACTATCTGCAAAATTTAACTCAGAATGGATTATAGACCTAAAAATAAGAGCTACAATGATAAATTTTTAGAATAAAACCTAAGAGTGTTTGTGACTTTGGGTTAGGCAGTGATTTTTATAGATATAACACAAAAAGCATAAGTGACAAAAGAAAAAATTGATAAATTGAACTTTATGAAAACTGGAAACTTTTTATGCATTAAAGGACATTATCAAAGGAAGTAAAAGAAAAACTCACTGAATGGAAGAAAACACTTTCAATTCAAATATATGAGAAGGGATTTGTAGCCAGAATTTATAATGAACCCTCACATAATGAAAAGATGAATAACCCAATTAAAAATGGACAAGGGATTTGAATAGATATTTATCCACAGAAGATATACAATGAATAATAAGCACATAAAAAGATGTTCACATTGATTAGCCATTAGGGAAATGCAAATCAAAACCACAATGTGATCCACAATGTGATACCACCTGCACCCACTAGGATAGCTTTAATTAAAAATAGTAACAAACATTGGCAAGGATGTGGTAAACTGCCACATCCTCAAATAATATTGATAGGAATGTAAAATAGTGTAGCTATTTTGGAAAACAGTTTGGCAGCTCCTAAAAATGTAAAACATGGAGTTACCAGATGACCAAGCAATTCTGCTTCTAGATACATATCCAATAGAAAGAAAAAATATGCCTACATAAAATCTTGTGCATGGAAGTTCCTAGGAGAATTATTCATAATAGCCCAAAATAAAAACAACCCAAATGTCCATAAATGAATGTATGGATTAAAAAATAGCTTATTCATATAATGGAATATTATTCAGTATAAAAAGAAATACATACTCAAACATGCTATAACATGGATGAATCTTGAAAACATTATGCTAAGTGAAACAAACTAGTCATAAAAGACCACATATTGTATGATACCATTTTAATGAAATGTCCAGCATAAGCAAATCTATAGACACAGAAAGATTAAGTTACCTAGGGCTGGGGATGGATGGGCGTGGAGTGAGAATTGACTGCTAATGCATATGGGGTTTCTTTTTAGTGATGAAAATATTCTAAAATTAGACTGTGTTGATGGTTGTACAACTCTGCAAATTTACTAAAACCATTGAATTGTACACTTAAATGGCTGAGTTTTGTGATATGTTAATTATTTCTTTAATAAAGCTATTTTTAAAAAGCTGTATGTAGCTTTAAAGAATAAGTAAAGATGTTAGGTCTTAACACATGTTTAAATTATTTCAAAAAAGTCGGAGAACTACACATAAGCTTATTAACTATTAGTATGATTCTCATTATTAATATGTTTAACCAATAACCTCTATTATTTTAGGTAGCATGTAGTCAGAGTATGCCAATGTTCTTTTCCTTGGAAATACATCACTTATGAAATATTCTTTTGCATGAGCTCTGGGAAATGGAATGTTTTAATTTTATTGCAATTTCAAGACCTTTTCAGGTTAACTTAAAACCCACTTAAAAATAATTCATTAACAACATGAAAAATAAGAAGAGAAAATTGTTTTTTAGGTATGTCTCTCAGATATTTACTTTGACTCATGACTTCTAATCACAGTCATACTAAAGCATGCTTTGATTGTGCTCCCGCCCCACTCAGAAACCTCTGGAGGCTCCTCTCCTCCCACCTCCTCAGCTGGCATTCAGGATATCCTACACTCTATCTCCAATCCACAGTCCAGCCTTATCTGCTGTTCTTTCATGAACCTTGTAAATCATCCAAATTATTTGGTCCCTGAACTCACCTTGTGTTAATTAAATCATTTATTCAGTTAGTCATTCAGTTAAAATATTTGTTCAAAGTCTACTAATCGTACTGTAAATTCAAGGTACTGATATGTGGGGAAAAATCAGAAGACCACAAGGTGGAGTAAAAATTCATGCTATTAATCAACTCATACTTGGCAGTAGGAAGGTCCAACACCAGCTCTGACCACCAGCTTTGATTATAGCCTCCTAAATGGGTGGATGCACACATCCCTCAGCACGTGGGTGCATCCTGAAGGAAGACAGTGGCATCGCATTGCAGTGATCCTTCTAAGCCAGACAGAGACCTGAAAATTTTCATTCATGTTACTACAGTGATAAACACAATAAATGCACCAATTAAATTCTCCCTATTGGTAAATCAAAGAGAACAATAAACTATGTAGATACCTGGGATTTTCTAAAGCTCCCTTGAATTGTCTGCAGAGCTTTATTTATGCACACAGTCATGTAGTAGAAGAGGAAGTATTAGTAGTTGGTTTTATATTAACTGTGATTTTTATTTCCTCTGGTTTTTAGGAAAGTGATTTAGACTTTTAAAAGTGGTTGTTTAGGGTGATTTTACCTTTTGGGAACTTAAGTTGGAAGGAGATACAGTATATGCAAGAGCTGTGGCATCTTCTGTGAAAACTGGAAATGCCATCTCTGCTCAGTGTGCCTTCACACTGCAGAATTCTGCAGGCTTCCTCGAGCTCGGCTGCCCGTTGCATGTTCTATAAAATATGTTCATTCAGAACCAAAGTCTGGATCCAAAAGGTAAACAGAGTCTATCCTCCAGACCAACATATTATACTCAGAGATTGGAAGCCACTGGCCTCTGCATGTTTGTAAAATGCAATTGCTAGCAGTAATCCTGAAGATCACAACTCCAGAAAATGTGCTTTTAAAAAATTAATTTTTCTTTTTTTAAAAAAGCACTCTATTTTTAGGACAGTTTTAGGTTCAGGGCTAAACTGAGCAGAAAGTACAGAGTTCCCATATGCCCTCTGTCCTCCCACTCCCTGCCCCCTACACACACCCAGGCTACCCCACCATCCGCCTCCTGTGCCAGAGTGGTAAATATCTTACAATTAATTATGAACCTACAGTGCACATCATTATCACCCAAGTCCATAGTTTACATTTGGGTTCGCTCTTCTAATATTTATTTTAAAATAACTCAAAGCATTTATTTTATTTAAATAAAATTGCACTTTTATTTTAAAATAGTCTTAAGTTTTATTCACTTTGGAGTTGAATTCATTTATGAGTGCCATTTCTATATCTGTATTTCTCACTTACTTTGAATCTGGCGGGCTTTATAACAGTTAGAAATACAAAATACCTTGTAAGCTGGGTCTCATCATCTGGTCTTCCCAAACTCATGCATTGTTGATCCCTGATGTTTCACACACACACACACACACACACACACATTTTTAGCAGATGACGTGTGTCCTTCTTGTTTCATTGCTTGTGTGGTGTTTGGCTTCTGTTAATGTGTCCCCACATTGTGGTTTCCCTAAAGAGTGTGGTTTAATCATTAAGAGTCAAAGTTTAGTACTGGCCAAGAATTGGTATCACATGAATGCCTGGCTAGAAACTCATAAAAATAAGTTTCTATACATATCTGAGAGGGAATCCTTTGTATTAGGGTTCTCTAGGGAAACAGAACCAATAAGATATATACATACATGTAAATAGATTTATTATAAGGAACTGGCTCACATGATGGCAGAGGCTGTATGGTTCCACAGATCTGCTGATCTGATTTTGCAGACCTGCTGTCTGCAAGCTGGAGGCCCAGGAAAGGTCCACAGATGGTGTAGATTCCAGTCTGTGTCTGAGGCCTGAGAACCAGAAGTGCCAAGAGGAGGAGGAGATCAATGTTCAGCTCAAGCAGTCAGGCAGAGGGGACAAATTCTCCCTTCCTTCTTCTTGGCTTCTGGTCCGGGCCTCAAAGGATTGGATGATACCCAACTGCGTTGGTCAGGGCAATCTTGACTCAGTCTATCAATTCAAATGCTAATCTCTCTGGAAACAGCCTCACAGACACACCCAAAATAATGTTTAGCTAAACATCTGGGCATCCTGTGATCCAGTTAAGTTAATGCATAAAATTAACCATCACACCCCTGTATAGTCAGAAGGAACACTACAGACCTGTTTTTATAGGTTGGCTCTTATAGAAGTTACTATTTAAACTTCACCTCCTCAATCTTGTAGGTTTAAGTTTGCACTTATCATTCATTTCACTGGCAAACCAATGAGAACGTGTTTTATTTTCTTAACTTGGGATTCCCTTGATTTACAACCTTTCATCTCCAGAGTCATTAAAACAGAAAAACAAAACAAAACAACAACAAACCTTTAGTGTATCAGCAGACCATACCCTTGAGTTGCCTATGTACTTATTTCTTTAAATCTGGTTTTCCAGAAGAAAAGGTTCTGCTCCTCACTATGTACTTGAGAAGACAATAAGAATCTGCATCTTTGTTTCCTCATCTGCGAATTGAGAGAAATAATATTAACTGCACAGGGTTATAAAGGTTAAGAAACATCATGTGCTTGAAAATGACTTTATTACCTTTACAGTGGCAGAGAAATGTTAGGATTATCATGGCGAGTTGATATGGGGCTGTCATCATTTTTCATCAGTCTTCAAGTAGGAACCAGCAGCACACATTTGAGAAACTGCTTGCTGGGAGCAGGAATGAAACCTGCGGACACAGTCCAGGGCAAACTAACAATCCATCACAGAGAATACACTGAACCCACAACATGACACCAGGAAGAAGGAGATCTTGACTCTTTCAAGACTTATGAATTTCCAAAGTGCTCTCACTTGCGTTATCTCATTTTGATTTTGATCATCAAAACAACCCTCTGAAGTAGTCCAGGCACAGGTTATTGGCCCCATTTCAAAATTGAAAAACCTCTGGGGAGTCAAAGGGTTTCCTCAAGGTCCTGGAACCAGTAAGCGTTTGAGCTGGAATGGAAATTGAGTCTTTAGACTCAGTGCAGAACTCTCTCGCTGTTGTGTTGCTCTCCTGCTAATAAGGCAGACCGCAACGAAGAAGCTAAATGGTGCTTATATTTCACCTCTTATTTGTGGTGAGTGATTAAAGCTGCAGGGGACCACATCCAAATCATTAATACTGAACTTGAAAACAGCACATAAATCTCAAGAAATGCAATCTTCTTTGGAAAGTAGGGAATTGCACACATTTTTATGATGACGGAATGTACTATTAAAGCAGAGCCTTGGACATTTGAGTGTCCCAACAAAAAGGTGAAAAGCCTAATTGGTTAATTAGATGAGAGGCAATCATAAGCCAGACTTGTAGGCATAATGAAAGGAAAAACTGAGGTGTACAGTTGACATTACCTTCTCTCAGGGCCATAGTTCCCAATTGTTATTCAACTTTCAAAGGGCAATTTGTAACTGTGTCACCAACCTGAAAGCCTTTTGCCTCAATTTGAGCAAAAAACCAATTAAAACTGTTCACTTTTAATAGCCAGAGATGGGAAAAATGACTAATCCAAAAAAGTATGATTTTTTTGTCTTTATTAGAAATGTTAAACAGGGAAGTCTATGCAAAAAAAGGAATGCTTTATTTGGATGTAATTTATATAACTAGATTATCTATTTTTAAAGTTAACACCCACTACTACTATCTTTTTTAAAGTATCTCCATTCCAGCTTCCATCAAAAACAGCTCACAAAACTGCCTGTCTTTTTGGCATATTTAAAGGGTCAATTTAGATACCAGAATATATGATGGTTTCTCCCGAACATTGCTTCTCAACACATGGTCCTAAGAGCAGCGGCACCAGCACCGTCTTAGAAATGCAGTTACCCATGCCCCACCCTAGACCAGCTGAATCAGAAACCCCGGGGCTGGGGTCCAGCAATCTGGGTGTTAACAAGCCCCTCCCCAGGTGATTCTGCTGATGCTGAACTTTGAGAACCGCTTCTCCAGAAGAGGCAGGCATTGACTTAGAGCTGGGGTGGAGTCTTTCTGATGCAGAACCTAAATCCCCTTTAAATTCACTACAGAACAAAGAGGGAGGGCCAATCTAGAGCCTGGACTCCTCTCAGGGCAACCCAGCAGATAGTCACATTCAACCCAGGCCAAGTCTAGTGTCTGGGACATTCTGGTTTGCTCAGGCCTCCAGGCAGGCTTAATTGGGAAGGCCAAGTCAGATTAACCCTCAGTAATTTTTATACATGCCCTATACTTGGTAAGAAAATGTACCCTCTGCACCAAGGCTTGCCTATGCATTGTCGGCTTAATAAGACCTGCCTTGCTTGTAAGACATTATATTTTCATTGACGTTTTGACCTTAGAACATGAGAAAGCACGTGAACATATAGCAAAACTGAATCTTAGGGTCAGGAAAGTTCTTAAAAGTGATCTAGTCCATCCGTTTGTCAGGCAGTATAGTGGTTGACACAACATTCTGAATAACAACAACAATGAAAGCAACAACAATAAATACTTTCAAAGCACCATATCTTATCATAAAGTCATTTCATATATGCTGATGTGAATTTCACATAATGTATGCATTAGGGAAGGTAAGCAGCTGCAGTGGCATCACCCCTACCACCACCACCACCACCAACACCACCACCAACACCACCACCACCACCACCATCACCACCATCACCACCATCCCCATCATCATCATCATCATCATCATCAATTATCATGAGACTGAAGCTCAGAGTGCCTTGGTGACTTGTCCAGAGTCCCAAAATTAAAAAGGAGACACTGAAATTCATATTTTCCCATTCTTTTTGCATAACACCTTCATAGGATTAAGGAATTTGATTCAATTGGATGAATTGTATGAATATTATGTTCTAGTTCTAAAAAATCTTGCAAGCCCATGAGGGTGGCTATTTATTTTCAATACCTTTCAATCTAGAAGAAACCCTGGGCTTACTCTCTAGGCCTCCTTGCTACTCTGCCCTTGGCAGCCACATCCTGGCCAAGGCAGACAGCAGGGCTATCTCATGCTTTTAAGAAGTTGATAACAATAAAAATATCTTTGGAATTTCTTCTCAAATTAGAAATGAGGGTTCTCATGGAGTTAAGTCTTTTACCCTGTGCATATGGAAATGAGGGTTTTGAATTATCTCTAGTAGTGATAATGATTATACATAACCTGCACAACCTCTCCCAGTCTCTTATACTAGTGACCTAGGTGTACCTAGGAAATGGTCAGGGGAGCTTACAGTCATGGAGCCAATTGTGATCGAAGCACATACATGCTTAGCCCGTCTTCCATCTCTAAAAGGTTGACAGGGAGAGTTGGAGAGGATAAGATCCTAAGATTGGCAGGTTTCAGAATTAAGAGTGAGGCCGTTAGTTGATCTCAGAAAGTATTTAACTTTCAGGGAATTTAAAAATGTGCCATAATTGGAGTGTTACAGTTAATAATATGATTGTTTAACCTCTTTGGCTCTCCCTGGTACCTACTCCAGGGCATCATAACCCCATTTTAAAACTTCATTCTGCTAACCTGCCAGGCTCATCTGGGGAGGGTTGTTAGTTAAGGCTACTCCAGTCCCTACATGCTGTAAATGAAGGTAAATTTCTCATGGTGAGTCTTACCACCACCCATACCACCTAAACAACTTGCCTAAGGGCAGGCAGTACATGAAATGAAGGAGCTGAGAATCCCACATCACCCATTTGTGGGTTCCCTTAGGGAAGCATAAAGTGTATATTTTCTGGAAGTACAATTTATTATGTTGTTTGAAAATGTTACTCTGAGCAACAGATGTTATTTTTGGAGCTTGAGCAACTTTATTTTAGTTAAAAAAAAAGTCTTGGCAGAAGTTAAAAGATTGTTGGCTAGAAGAAGTGTTTGGTACATGAGTTCCAATCTAGTTTCCTTAGTTGTACGGAGACAGTTTACATGCAGAGGCAGAAATCCGTAATTTGCTGTCTTTGAGTGGTCGCCGCTCAAAGACATGCTGCTATGACTAATGCAGCCAGGGCTCAGCAGGAGTCCTTCCCTTAACCTTCAGCTTTAAAGTGCCACACGGACAAGGCAAATGACTGAGAATCTGATCATGTCCTCAGAATCAATTTGGGTTTTGGTACATTTTGTTCCTACTCTTCATTTAGCTCTGAGTCTGCTCTGGAGAGCTGTTCGAGACCTCAAAGAGAGAGCACAACCTTTAGTGCCAAGAGGATTATTGACAATTTGCTCTTACATTAAAATTTCCAGAGCGGCACCCTGGCTTAATGAAGAGAGTGCTCCACTGGAAAGCTTCAATAACACGCTTTGGATTCTCTCCAGGTGCAAAAGGTCAATTTTCCAAAGGAAATTTTGTTTTAACTCTATCTTATTCTCATACACCTTTGACTATTTTGTGCTAGTTAACACCTTTTGTGGGTGGCAAATTTCTGAGGGAGAGATAAAGAAGGAAAATTCAATGTGACTGCTTAGTGGACCATGGGTAATCCAAGCCCAATAAACAGTGGTTCTGTTGGCCCCTAAGACAAAGTCTATACAGCTCAGGGTATGGCAACTCATAGAAAATTCTGCTGTTGACTATATCAAGGCGGTCCAATGGGTGGGTGGAAACAGAGCCTGGAGAAACTTGCTAGTGGTGATACAGGACATCTAATAGGTGGCTGCACTGAGGCCCCAGATGATCAATCCTTTTCGGATCAATATTCTAGCCCAAAGTTGGGGGTGCAAGCCTTGTTCATGTCCCTTGGAAGTGGGAATTAATGAGCTTCAGAGGCTGTCAAAGTCTCAAAAGAAGGGAGTAGTTTCAGAGAAGGCTCATGTGGTAAGCTGGACATTAGCTTTATGGATGTCCCAAATACTTTGATTGTTTAGGGGAAGTCTAAAGTTTGGTGAATAGGCAGTGAGTTTTGAGCTTACTTCAGAAGCTCTAGAGAGGAGGATGGATGAATCTAGGCCCCACAAATGGTAATGGAGCCCCTATGTAAAACTTGCTCCAGTCAGGACTGGCTCAGTGAGTCTTCTGGAGTCAGACTTTATTAACTGTGCCTTGTGCTAGCCAATTAACTGAGTAACCTCATCCATTCTTGCTCTTTCCCTGCTTTGCTCTGTTTTAAATAGAACTGCATTTCCTTGTCTCTCTTCTCCTCTTCATTTCTGGCACATTTGGCCAATGTGAGGTAGTAGCAGAAGACTGCAATATGGAAAGGAAAAACCACAATATTTCTCTCTCTCTCCTCTCTCCACTCTCCTCTCTCTCTCCGCCCTACCCCTTCCTGTAGTATTTCCTGTGATGTTTCCATTCCTGTGGAGTAATTGGGTCCCATCTAGAGTTCTAATTACCTTAAGAAAGCTCCTCCTTCAATGATCGTCTTTCCCACTAGGCAGTCTTCACTGACTCCAGCTTCTCCTGGACGGCTCCAGATGCTGGGCTCTGGTTACCTATTTCCTCCTGTTGTTTCATCACCTCTAGTTGTGGTTACAGTTTTCTCCTGTTGCCTTCCATCTCCTAACTGGCTTCTCAGGTTTTTCATCATTTTGGATAATAATTTCCCTCGATTAAATGCATCGGTTTGAAAGACATAGAGTGGTTTCTGTTTTCCTGGCTAGACTCTATGATACACTCTCACTGAGCAGATCTGGAATCGCAGCAGAGACCATCTGACTATTAAATTACTTTCTTTCCTCTATTCCACATGTATGTCTTATCCGCTACTGGAAACACTTCCCCTATGTAACCCAATTCTTCACATTCATGTCGAATCTTAGTTCTTTTGGGTCATTGTTCCTTTGCTTTCAAATCTGTATATTCATTGGAAAATTAACAAGGGCAACGTTTGAAATATGATCCAGGAAAAATGACTCTGAGTCACAAAATGATGTTATCAATTTTAATCTTCATCTCTTCTTCTTCCGTGCTCCCTGAGTCATCCAATTTTTCTAGCATATTATTTATTTCTCTTTTTTCAATATCAGGCCACCTGGCAGGGGTAACATCTGCTTGGCTTTTGTGTAGTGCTTCTGGCATTGTTGACTCACTGCAAAAGAAAGTGCTATAGTCTTCACCTACATTTTGTGATGTTTCAACAAAAGGTTGAAACTAGGGATCCTCGTTAACACAACCGGGGGCTCAAGGGCAAATAATACTCATATTGCTTCAGCAAAGTTCATCAAAATTCTTAGCAAAAATCTAGGCTTAACATGAACATCTCCATAAAACCTATTGCTAATAGGAAGAATGGAAACTCTTCACAATATAAACGTATGTTATAGGACTCTAAGGTCTAGAGCAATATTGTAAGGAGGTCTAGGTTCCATTTTTCACAGTGGCAGGAATTAGCTATGTGATGATAGGCAAGTTTATCTTTCTGAGATTATTTTCACATTTGTGAAATAAGGGAATTGGACTAGGTCATCTTTAAGAGCCCAGAAAAATAAAGCTGAAACCACACCGTAAATTTATTTGGTTGTGTTTTTAAAAAATTCTTCATGCTTTATTTTCCTTCCTTGAGAACAAAAGAGCTCTTCATGTATGTAGAAGAAGGCCTTCTCTGCTGCCTTTTCTCACTTCAATACTCCCATCCATTGTATTACCATTTATGTTTTGACCAATGGATGTATAATGCTTATGTATAATGGGACATGTATGGTAATTAGGGATCTTAATTATTCCTTCATCATAAAAGCAATGCTATAGGACCTGTCTCTAAGAATGAGAGAAAACTCTAATGGGGTTCTTAATTATGGATTTTAAGCCTGTATAGTTAATATTTATGTGCCCAAGCTCTCCCCAGTCCTCTTAGCTGGAGGATTTATCTGATACATTGGAATATTTGATCTCCTGATTTCTTTTTTTATTCTGATTGACGTAAGACATACTTTCTCCTGGAGGCAGTCCTTGGCCAGGGCTGTGCCTGGGCCTTGGTTCACTCAGTGCATAACCAGAGTGGTCTGCCATTTCAGCAATGAGATTTAGGTCCTTCGGCCCTCAAACATTCCTCTTCCCATTGCTTTGCTCTTGTTCTGTGTAAGTATTCTGAAATTCATAAGAGATTCATTTTGATTAAGGCAGTAGTCTCATTTTTCAAGTCTTTCTTTAGACAGCACTTCGTCAGAGAAACTTTCCGTTCCTACCACTAGTCTAAGTTACAATATATTTCTACAATGCTCTCGAATCTCCTTACCAGGTACTGAAGATACTGGGTTTAAATTTTGCCTCCACCTCTTAGTAACTGTATGAAAATTATTTAAGCTTCATAAGACTTAATTTTTAAACCTGTGAAATGGGAATAATAACAGAATATACTTTGTATGTTTTGGGAAGAGGATTTTTAATGCAAAATACTTAGAACAGTGCTTGGCACATGGTAAATGGTCAACAATATGGTTTATTATTATTATTATTGTTATTGGTAGTATTGATTCTTTAGTTATATATCCTTACCACCAGATAGTAAGCTGCATGAAGGCAGAGACTGTAGGTCTTGTGTATGGTTCAAGTCCAGGCTCCTAACATAGGTTCTGATTCAAAATAGGTGCTTGATAAATAATCAAGTGAGTGAGTGAGTCTCTAAAATCATTTTCTAAAATGCATGTGCTTCCAGGAGAATTAATTGAGTGCACCAGCTATTCATGGTGAGTGAAGGTGATCTGGCTGGTTCCTGAACAGGCAAAATGTAAATGGGAAGAAGGAGGAAGGAAGGTCCAGAGTGTTTGGTGAACAGGTCTGTGCACTGTACAGGGGGCTTTCAGGAACTAGCTTATTATTCCTGAGACCGGAGAGGACCTAAGGAGAAGATAAACATTCTCCAAAGAATACACTTGTTGACTGATGTTTTCCTTGGGATGGTCCATATGTACAGATTATTTTGTGTGACACAGTGGCCTACTTTATTACTTTATTTGTACTAGATAGAGCAAAACACTAAGTGATGCCCCTGTTTCTTTCTTTCTTTCTTTCTTTCTGAGATGGAGTCTCACTCTGTTGCCTAGGCTGCAGTGCAATGGCGTGATCTCGGCTCACTGCAGCCTCCGCCTCCTGGGTTCAAGCAATTCTCATGCCTCAACCTCCCGGGTAGCTGTGACTACAAGCATGTGCCGCCACACCTGAGTAATTTTTGTATTTTTAGTAGAGACGGGGTTTCACCATGTTGGCCAGGAAGGTCTTGATCTCCTAACCTGATGATCTGCCCGCCTCGGCCTCCCAAAGTGCTGGGATTACAGGTGGGAGCCATTGCGCCCAGCCGATGCCCCTGTTTCTAAGGAGTATTATTCCCTAAGGCTTTAATGCTTATTGAGCAAACCCTGATGTATTTTTCCAATTCAATTCTTACATCTCCATCTTCACTATGCTGCCATCCAAGGTGTGGGGCTGCGTTAATTCTTGACTTCCAGCATTCTATGTAATGCCTTCAAATGTCTTTGGACAAAGCGTGATCATAATTAATATAATTATTTTTCATATGCAAAGTATTTTATTGTGGCAGTATCTCTTTGGATCACTAAAATTATCCTGTGGGATAAATAATGTAAATATTACTGTGTTTTCTATTTTAGACATGAAGAAATTGAGATTGAAAGGTTAACAAATCTAAGGCTACACTCCAAATTCTGCATACCTTTTATGGTGTGATTTCTTCTTGTTTCCTTTATAGATGGAGCCCTTAACAAAAGTTTTGAAAAGCCCTTAACAAAAGTTTTCTAAAAAGCCATGTTTCAGCGGCACCTGAGATGCTTTGCACCTGCTGCAATCCCTGTGTGCCTCATTTCAGCTTGTCAAGTGGCCGGTACCCGCGCATGGTTACTGTGCTGCCCAGCGAGGGTCACAGTGCTTTGTACTTAGAATTCGTGAAATATACACAACCTAACACTACTGTTTTCAGTACAATATCAAGACAAGGATTCAAAACAAAAAAAAAAATGACCAAAATGTGCACATATATATATGCACATATATAGAAGTGTACAAATAAAAACTGCTCAACTGTGGAGAACTGTACTTAGCCATTATAATGAAACAGATTTGCTGTTTTATACAAGTAGAAATTTGTTATAGATACTAAATATTCGTGTTCATTTTTCCCTCTATTTTCCAAAATGTATGATAATCTCTACTGTTTTCTTCCTTCTTATATCAACTATGGAATATCAAAATTTTCTTAATTGTCTTAGGCCAAGATGCATTAAATCTCACCCTTTTCCATTGTTTGGAAGATAAATTTGGTTGGGATTTTTTGTTGTTGTTTGTTTTGTTTCCATTAAGATTTTTTTGTTTGTTTGTTTGAGACGGAGTCCTGCTCTGTCGCCCAGGCTGCAGTGCAGTGGCACAATCTCGGCTCACTGCAAGCTACGCCTCCCGGGTTCACACCATTCTCCTGCCTCAGCCTCACAAGCAGCTGGCACTACAGGCGCCCGCCACCACGCCCGGCTAATTTTTTGGTATTTTTAGTAGAGCCGGGGTTTCACTGTGTTAGCCAGGATGGTCTCGATCTCCTGACCTCGTGATCTGCCCGCCTCGGCCTCCCAAAGTGCTGGGATTACAGGCGTGAGCCACCGCGCCCAGCCCTCCATTAAGATTTTTTAAATTGTATCAATAGATATAAATATGTCCAAATCAATAACTTTTATTTGAAAACTAAAAATCCTGATAAGCCAAATACAATGTTTAAAATATATAGTTAAATCAATAATAATTCTCCCTTCTGTAAAAGTAAATAATTATCTTTATGTGAGAACTAAAAAGGTATTTCTGTACTAGTAAGGCAGCAAATTATGCAAAAGCATGAACTACTATTGTGGTTGTAGGCCACAAATGGTAGGGACCTATCAAGAGGACACAAGAACCAGCTTGAAAGGGCTCTCCCTGGTGACTTCTGAGACAAAGTAATGTCAGTAATGGATTACAATCCATTGAACAAAAAAAGAATACATGGTTCCCTGTTGATATAAACAGTAAGTGTATAAAAAAATCAACAGGGAGAAAGACAAGTTCTTTTTTACAATAGAATATCAACCAATAAATGTAGAAGAAATGACAAGTTAGAAAACTATCATTTGGAAATTATCAAAATAATTGATTCAGGCAGGAGTCACCAGTGGAGGCTGAAACTAATGAGTGAAAGTGTGGTGAGGATCAGGATATTTACATAGTTTCAGAATATCTTCCACAAATTGCTCATTAATTGTCAGATAGAAAAATAATAACTTTACAGTGGAAAATTCTAAAAAAATGCCACCTTAATAAAATAAAATAAAATAAAATAATGCCACCTTAATAAAATAAAGTTCATGTCACCAATGATGGGACATGAACCAACAACATATGCCTCCTGATATGAAGCACTAAGAAGGACACACATCGTTCTGTAGCATTTCTGCCCCAAAATACCTAATCCGAATCTAATTATGAGAAAGTATTAGACAACTGAGGGACATTTTAGTCTGTCTCTCTTCAAAAACTGTGTACTCTTCAAAATTCCTTATACTCTCCAAAAATGTCAAAGATGAAATATCATTAAAAAATGCTGAGAGACCAGGCACAATGGTTCACACTTGTAATCCCAGCACTTTGGGAGGCCGAGGTAGGTGGATCGCTTGAGCCCAGGAGTTTGATCCCAGCCTGGGCAACACAGTGAGACCCCATCTCTTAAAAAAATGCAAAAATTAGCCAGGTGTGGTGATGTGTGCCTGTAATCCTAGCTACTTGGGAAGCTGAAGTGGGAAGATCACATGAGCCCAGGAGGTCGAGGCTGCAGTGAGCCAAGATCATAACACTGTGTTCCAGCCTGGATGACAGAGCGAGATTCTATCTCAAAAAAAACAAAAAAAACAAAAAAACTGAGGAACTATTCCAATTTAAAAGAGTGTAAAGAGTTATAACAACTAAATGCTATGTTCAGTCCTAGATTAGATCCTGGACCAAGGAGAGGAAAGTAACTAGAAAGGGCATGATTGGGACAATTGAAGAAATTCAAATATAGACTGTGGATTAGATAATGTCATTGCATCATGTTAAATTTTCTGATATTGATAATTATACTTTTGTTATCCTACAAAATGTATTTATTATGAAGTATAGATATTGAAACACTTAAATATAAGGAGGCAAAATGTCTCCAACTTATTCTCAGGTACAGAAAAATGTGAATGTGTGTGTGTATATATATTTATTTATACATAAATATTTATGTATAGAGAGAAGGGAGAGTGAATGATAAAACAAATGGGAAAAATGTAAACAGTTTGTGGATCTGGATAAACAGAATATGAGAGTTATGTAATCTTTTCTCATAGCTTTTTTCTAAGTTTGAAAATATATACAAAAGAGTGACAAAAAAATGTTGAAAAACAAAATTTTCTCATCAGTAAAGGCAGTCATTTACATTTCACTGTGATGAAAAAGAAAAGCCTGGCTTATTCAAATAAGCAGCCAAAGCTCTTATTTCCTAGTCATCAGTTATCTTTGCATGCTTTGAAGTTGGAGTTCTCTTTCGTGTTTGTATTGTTTTTATTTGTTTGTATCTGTAAGTATAATGTGGGAACCAAAAAGAGTGAAAATGGGACACTCTGGTAAGTTATCTCTACCACTTTAGGGGACAGGAAGCAGCTGACAAGCTTTAGCACTACATTTTCATGGTCGTTTCCCAAGAATGGCCATAAATTACATCCTTCAAGTCAGTCCCAACTAGTGGGAATTCATATGAAAAATTACTTGCTGGTTCTCAAGCTTCTTGCACGTCCCTCTTGACATTTTGTCATAGGAAAACTGGGGGTGGATGGATTGTAAAATATTTCTCAACATTACAAAACATTTTAAAGCTGATACCAGACCTACACTCATATCTGCTGATTACAAATAATTCTAAGCTATTCTGGTATGCCCTGAGCATCTGTCTTATATGCAAAATAAGTGGCCTCTTCTGTTTTCCCCTGTCTTCTTGAACTGTCTGTCTCTTTTCAAAAACTGTGTATTCTTCAAGATTCCTGCAATGCAGAATGAAAAACGGAGGCCATCCACTACAGTGGAAAATATAGAGCAACTCCAAGAAAAGAGGCTGAAAGAAAAGACAGGCTTAGAGATGTCTGACAGACTTGAAGATGGTTTCCATTTTCCCATTTTGCAAGAGGGGCAATGGATCCTATAACAACAGAGCCTGAGTTAGCATTTTATCATGTATTACCTCGTTTAATCCCCTCAATATCTCTATGAGATAGGCACTATTTTTATCCCTATTTTGTAGCTCAGATACAGGTTTAGAGAAGTAAATAACTTGTCAAATGTGAGTAGTAGGGTTGAGATTTGCATGAAAATGTGCCTGACTTCAGGGTCTGACTAAGCTTAAACTGCCTTGTTTTATTGATTATATTGATCACTCTATTTCTTTCTCCTGAGGACTCACAAAGCAATGATAATACCATTCTGCTCTTGCATCATTTGTTGCACATTCTTGTTTAGAAAGAAAATACTAACAACTATTAGAGATTTTCTGAACCTAGTAATTTCATTAACGAGCATTCCCCAAGTCTACAGGGCAAATTTTTTGATACTCACAATGTTACTTCTTGTGAAAATTTTGAAGTGATTTCTGAATCATCAGAGAGATAGAGATTAAAGTGACACTGTTTTAAACGTTGGTAATTATCATACAATTGCATGAAAGCTGATGTGGTATTTGTGGTAAACTTCCGTATCAGGATGGGTAAGCCTGTATGGCAGGGTTCTTAACCTGAACTCCAGATCCAGCAAAGGGTCCACAGATAGATTTCAGGGGGTCTGTGAACTTGTATGGGAAAACATTTCATCTACATTTTCATGCACCCTTAAATGACATTTGGCACTGCCTTCCATGATGAATGTAGAAACAAATCACAGTGTTAGCAATACCTGTGACTTTGTCCCTAATAGAAATGATGGATATTTCCATTCGTATCAGTTGTTGCTGATATCTCAAAATGTTATTTTTAGTCATCATTAATGTGAAATCATAATTAATAAGCTCAAGACCAGATTATATTGAACATATTAATAAAGAATGTAATTACTATATCACCTATTTATTTTAAAAAATGTTTTTCTAACAGTATATCAATATTTATAAATATTTTTATAGATATTTCATCATAGTTGATTTTATTTGTAATGACATATATTTTATATATATTTAAAAGTATTATTATGAGAAATAGTTCACAGGCTGTGCACAAATGGTTTACAGCACAAAAGTGGTGAAGGATCCAGCTCTATAATATAAACTTCATTGTAGCCCTAGTGGAGAATACCCTTGCTTAACAACTGGCTGTTTTCAGAGTCCCCTGGGGGCCCTGCAGTGACTCCAGGAGTAGAGAAAGGCTGTAAATGCTAGAACAAGATAATTATCAGGTACTACCAAGAAGCCCTACCCAGCCTTCCCAATTAGAAGACAGGAGTCCCCCAATCCCAACCACTTTCAGGTCCTAGTTTCTGCCCAACCCCATTACCTGTTCTTCTTACTCAATTTTAATGAAAGCAGCTCTACTGGCAGCAACTTCATTGTGACCCCAGTGCTCTGGCAAGCTGGGCCTGTGTCAGCAGGCCACAGGGGTGGATGAGAGCCAAGACTTTTGTGATTGCCTCTACCCTCATTTTCCTGTGGAAACACAGTTCAGAAGGACTATGCTGGAGGGTTGATCAGCTTGGTTATGTATTTGCTTTGCGGAAACCTTAAGTTGTCCTTTTATGTGTCACTTTCTCTCATTTCATTTTTTTAATCCTTTATTTTCCAACAGGCAGGTTCTGGTCACACCTACCCAGGTGGCATCAGGTGTGTGCATGTTTTTCCAAAAGTTACAATGCAGCATAGACACTGGAAAATGAAGATGAAAAAACACAGTGGTGTTAGATTACTTTATATACTTCAACACCATGCCTGTTTTTTCCCTTTTTTAATTGCTTGTTTTATATTCTTTATTTAGTTTTTTCCAGTCTGAATATCTCTTAGCTGAGTTTCTTATCCCAATTAATCATTTTATACATACACTGGTTTCTTTTCCAAGTCTCTTTGTAAAGCAAGAATCAATATGAGGTGTCAGTGTCTAAAGCCTTCACACTTAGCAACTTAACATTTTAAAAAATGAAAATATATAATACTACAATTTCATTTAAATTAACTATTCTGAAGCTCCTCCATCAAATATTAGGAAAGGCCCTTTTGAAGTTTAATACATTTTTAAAATTCTAGGTATGAAAATTCTGTTTGCATAATAGTCTTTAAGTTGCTGTCTCACCTAAATAAGACACAGAGGCAGTGTTTATGAATATGATTGCCGAGTGAGATTGAGACAAATTTCAACCTACATTGATTGTCCTATTTGGCAGGAGACCAACGAGCTCCCACATAATGTACGCACCAGAAGACTGGCTATGTTCTTTGGCCATCAGCGGATGTCCATGGTTGCTGCCTATAATTGCAGTGTTTTTCCCATTCTGCAAATTTCTCATTAATCAGGTTACTTTAGCTATTTGGCCAAATTTTCCTCGAAGAAAATGAAATACAATCAATCCCTGATTCTTTTCTGATTATTAGAGACACTGCTCTCCTTCATAAGGAACAATAATCAAAGTAGAATTTATATTTGGCTTCATAATGCAATATGTGAGTTTTTCCAACAGATTTGCCCTCTTAATTGCTTTGGTCTGGCAAACTTTAAAAGGAACTTGCCTTATGTGGATGGCAGTATGAGGTTGTCCAGAACTGAACCGGGTGGTTGGCAATCTGAACAAAGCTTCTGTGCTTTATTGATTGCCAGGGAGACTCGGGGGCTAAACGGCAAGCCAAAAGACAAGGATTCAGAATATATAACTGTACTAGTTTGCTAG
Source organism: Pan troglodytes (assembly GCF_028858775.2). Classification (NCBI taxonomy): domain Eukaryota; kingdom Metazoa; phylum Chordata; class Mammalia; order Primates; family Hominidae; genus Pan; species Pan troglodytes. The sequence goes on along the minus strand of NC_072408.2, from coordinate 22,296,820 downwards.
CACTGCCTCAACAAAATACCACAAGCTGGGGGGCTTAAACAACAGAAATTTACTGCCTCATGCTTCTGGAGGCTAGAACTCCAAAATCAAGGCATCAGAAGGATTGGTTCCTTCCAAAGTCTGTAAGGGAGAATCTGTTTCCTGCCTCTGTCCTAGCTTCTGGTAACCTCAGGCCGTCCTTGGCTTGCAGATGGTGTTCTCCTTATGTTTCCATATCATCTCTCTGTGTGTGTCTGTCTCTGTGTCCAAATTTCCCCATTTCATAAGAACATAGTCATATTTAATCACTTAGGGCTTACTCCAGTGAAATCATCTTAGCTTGATCATCAACAAAGATCTTATTTTTAAATAAGGTCACATTCACAGATACTAAGATTAGGACTTCAGTGTCCTTTGAGGGGACACAATTCAACCCATAACACTATCTATCTTGAAAAATCACCAGAGAGGATAATTTATAGCCATTGGTAAAATTTATGCAAATCATACAATTTCCCTTCAGTCAATGCATTTATTCTGGGTGCCATATTTAGATGATAGGCTGCCAAAAGTAATGCACCGTGAATATTCTTTTTCTTTATATTATAAAAGCTATTCAATTACTCCTGGATTTTCCAAGAACTGTGGTTCTCTAGTTCCTTATAAATCTCAATGGTATTTTTCTGAATATTACTGCTTTCCTTTTATTTATAAATACTAGACTCTCCCACTTTAAGCAAATGTCTAAAGACTGGGGTAAAAGATCTCTTTTGTGAGCAAAGTGCATGTCTAGGGCCCTGTTATTTAAGAAATTTAAGATCATCAATTTCAAACATTCAAAGCCTATACTGCTGGTTCATATTTTTCACTATCCGGAACAGTAATCTTCACAATGGTTAGCTGTGTTCTCTAAAAGTCGCACATAATTGTTATCACATTTAAAATCAAGCACCCATCACAACTCCCCAGTTCTTTCTTTTAGGAAAACCTAAAGAAACCTTGGATGACCTTAAGACTCTATGGAAAAGCTGGAAAAACACTGACCCAGAAAACAAATGTGTAACAAGTCACAGTTTTTCCATTACTTAAGGGAAATTGTGGTGCGAATTTTTTTCTTAATCTCTCTGCTAAGTGTAAATATGTGACTCACCCGAACTACCTCATTCTTAGACCATAAATATTAGGAGTGATGACTTGTAAGGGGCTCATGTTCGTGTGTGGTAAGTAAATACTTGTCTGCACATATTAATTTAACAAGAAAATGGCATTTTCCTAAGTAGCATAACATCAGAAACAGTAGAGAATTTAATATAAGTAAAAAGCAGTGTTATATTTTAAGAAAATTACTATGATGAAAGAATTCATTTTTCTCAAAGAGCAATATAATAATATTAGGCTTTAATACCTAAGAACATGCATGCTAGATCTGGTTCCAATCCAAAAAAGTTCTGTGAAACTTCAAATACCATGTGAAGGTTAACTTTTAAAAATACATTTCTTCAGAGCAAATTTATATTCCTAGTCCATGCGAAACCACAGGGTGGTGCTCCAGCTGGACTGGTTTCCTCAATTCAAGTTATCCTTGTCCAGTTTCCTTCTTAGGGCACTGCTACATGAAAACCTGATGTGTTCTGTGTTCTTGCAGCAAACTCCTACTGTGTCCTATCTTGGCTCAGGCAGGACAAAATGAAGCTCTCCATCTCTAGGAGGTGGCTTGCTTCAGAGCCTTCTCTGTCCAAAACAAGAGTTTTTTCCATATTGTTTCTCTCTAGGCTTTTGAAATTAGAGGGGAAACACTATGGATAATAGCTTCAGAAAATATGAAAAGCCCACCTATTACAGCAGATGGGACTGAAGTATCAGTCCATATCTAAGGCAGGTGAATTAGTGCATTTGAAGCATTCCAAGTCAGTAGGACAGCCAGAAATATGAAATGAAAAGCACTAGTTTTCCTTAGCAATGAAATTTTGACTCCTATGACTTTGCTAATGCTGTGTTCTGCTTTCCTTTCTGCCTATTCTATTTGTACAACTTTCTGTGCCTTCCTCAGATGGCTTTCCAAAACATCTGTGGGCAATATTCCCTTCACTGAACAGCAATGGTACTTTAAGTGCAAAACAAAACAGAATTTACCTTTTGCAATTTATAGTTCCTGGGTTATTTCATGTGCCTTGTGGTTATCGCAGAAGCCCTTTATTAATCTCCGAACTGTAGGCAAGAAGGTGGTCTTGTTGTCATGGTAATAACTTCAGTACTTAGCACATGGAACGCAGCATTTATTGTAAAATACTTTTCCAATCAAATGGTTGCAGCAGTTTTAGAAGTCATAACAGTAAGGGTAGCATGCAGTTCATGAATTCCTTCATCAGGAGGAAAAGACTGACCTGATTTATAAAGGAAAAGGAAGCATAATAAAAGTGGAATTCTGTTAACCTAACCATATTAGTTCTCTTTGCTTAGAGTTAGGGGGTGTCCAATCTTTTCCAAGAAAACTTTGTATATTCTGGCAGTGCCCTCTGGTGGATGATTTACTATGATCCACTACCATTCAGTTCCTGGACATTACATTTCACCTGAAAGATTTCTACCTTTTGTTACCACTTAGCATTTCCCCCCCCATCTCAAGATGAATAGTTTTCTTTCAAAGTTTCTTGAATATCTACATCTACAATCTACAACAAATGGACTGGATTGTGGTTTGTAAGGAATATCTAAGGTGAATTCTAGCAAAGTGAATATCAGTTTCTACCATTTATTACTTTCAAAGTCATTAAATTGCTAATATGGGTGCAATTTGGCTGTTGCATGGAAACACTTGGCTTGGGTATGTTTATGTAAATGGTTCAAAGCTGTGGACTGTGTATCTGGCAAGCTGCTTCTAAGAAACAAAGGAGAAATAGGCATGTTTTCCATTTAAAAGACATGTGGTTCTTATTGACTTACTGAGATTGGTTTTTGTTTTTGCTTTATTTTCAAAGTCAGTTTTCCACTCTAAGATTAAGTGTGTTCATTATAGAAAACGTAGAAAATACAGAGGAAAAAAATCACCCATAGTCACAACAAAACCAAGATTGATTTTGGATGTAGCCTACGGAGGTAGAATGCTCCCCTGGGGTAGATTTTAGAAACAGGCTGTAGTGGACCAAAGGGGAGCATGGCATTAACTTTCCACAAGCTGTTTTCTCTATTTATAAAGTACAATAACAATATTGCATGTATTATGTACTTTCATTTTCTGTCTCAAATTAGGTATGGAGATTGCATAATAATAATAGCAGCCATTTATTTAGCACAGAATTTCAAAGCCTAACCCTAGAGTTGCCCTTTGCCTCCTGGAGAACAGCAGTTCAGCCCACACTCAATTCTTCCCTATAACCTCCCACATCTCTGCCAGGATTTATTCTTGTAATAGTAATAACTGTTGTTTAACAGGTCCTTATTACACAAGAGAATGCAGCGATTAATATGCAGCCTGTTTGAATTCCAATTCTGGCTTTTCCACCTAATAGCTGAGAGATCTTGGATGAGTAATTAAAGTCTCTGCTTCAGTCTCCTTCTTTGTAAAATAAAGGCCCTGCCACGCAAGGTTTTTTGGAGAAAACTAAGTCCCTAGAACAGATCTGGGAACATAAATGTTAGTTATCATTGTTAACATATTATGATGATATATTAGACATGATACTAAGTTCATTATTATGCCATTTACTCCTCATAACAATCCTATGAGTTAGATATTCTTTATCCCTGTTTCAGGTAATGAAAATGAAACAGAGAGCTCCAATGACTTGCCCAAATCACACGGCAAGTTACAATGTTGAGCCTAGATATGAGCCTACATTTGACGGTCTATAAAGTTTCAGCTCGCCATCTTGTTTTGGCTCTGATAGGTTAGCTATTATTTTGCTTGTTTGTTTAATTTGTATTGAAGTATAAAATATATTTAATATATAAAAATGCATATTACACAGTTTAAACCTGTGTAAATATTCCCAAATGAAAAACGCCTGAGATATCATCACTGCATCTTTACCAGATCCCATCCAAAGGTGACTACTAAGCTCCCTTCTAATATCATAGCTGTGGTCCAAAAGTGAGCAGTCTTGGCCTTCTACCTACTCTCCCTCCCCGTCCTTTCCCCTAGTAGCCTTCAGGGGGTTTCACAGACCAAAGTAGCATAGTAGGAGAACCACCGTCTATACCCTGCGTATGCAAATGCATTCATCTCAGTGGGTTGTAACTCTCAGGAAGGAAGGATTCTAAGGCCATAGAGCACAAAGGAAAGTATGCCATGATCGATTAGTAATGTCTATCATAGTCACGAAACGAGGATGGTGGAGATCTGTAGGCTGGTCCTAGACACCATTTATGAACAGAAACAACTTTTCTTTAAAGTATTTTATTTTCTACCATTTCTAAATCCAGTATCCATGTGAATTGGCATGTTGGCATAATCATGCTGTTGGCTATTTAGTACAAATAGGCTAAATATTAACCTAGGAATCATCTATGTGCATGTAACTTTCTGCATTTGTCCAATAGATCTTTTGAGAGAAATTACTGGAAGTGGAATTCCTTTCATTAAAGTCTCCACCCTCTTCTATAGAAGTAGCACTTTTCCCCTCCAGTATGCAACACAGGTCACATTCTGCCATGAACTAGTATTGTTAGTGAACATCTTTCTCCCCATCAGAACTGCAAAGCCCTTGAGTACTAATTCTGTCTTGTGCTTTCATGTATCATCCACCTCCCCTCCCACCAGTGCCTAGCACTGGTGTTTTCTTTGTTCATAGTAGATGTGGATACATTTTTTTGGCTTTAAATATAAAGATACATTTTACTATTAATATTTTAAAATATGTTAAGAATTAAATATCAGAATTCAGACTATATAAGGAAAGCCTGAGATGAAGTGATAAAAAATAGATGAAAAAGTCTTGATTTTTCAGAAAGAACAAATAAGCAAATAAACACAGCCCTGTTTTTCTCAGTCACTATTAGATATTGAACATTAAGAGTTAAAGGACTGCAGGCTGGGCGCGGTGGCTCACGCCTGTAATCCCAGCACTTTGGGAAAGAAACCGAGGCGGGCGGATTACGAGGTCAGGAGATTGAGACCATCCTCGCTAATACAGTGAAACCCCGTCTCTACTAAAGAATACAAAAAATTAGCCGGGCGTGGTGGCGGGCGCCTGTAGTCCCAGCTACTCGTGAGGCTGAGGCAGGAGAATGGCATGAACCCAGGAGGCGGAGGTTGCAGTGAGCCGAGACGGCGCCACTGCAGTCCAGCCTGGGTGACAGAGCTAGACTCTGTCTCAAAAAAAAAAGAAAAAGAAAAAAAAAAACAGAGTTAAAGGACTGCAAATGAGTTTAATGAAACTGTTGCCCAAATGATTGATGTTCATGTACAGACCAAAATTTCAGTGCTAAATAGACATGTTAATAATGATGCTGGAATATATGAGTATTTAAAAATCTCCAAATTCCTGGGGAATTAGTAGTTGTAATAAAAGTGACTTCTTCTCATTCACTTCATGACCCCTTAATGTCTCTGCACTTGCTTGGTATCAGCGGCTTATTTAACAAGTCACTGCACATAACTTGTATTCCTTAATAATTAATACACTTAAAGTTTCCTATGCTTACATGGATAGAAATATTTTCCCAGTGTCTTAAGTTTGATTCTTACAACACTCAGCTCCGTGTTCTTTCAGAAACAGGAGGCTCACTGTAGCTGACCAGCACTGGCATGGTCCTTCATTTGCTGTTTGTTTTTTAGGTCATTTTCCCCCCATTTCTACCTTCTTTATTCACACCTTCTTGTTTTATTCCAGTTAACATTCCGAATCTTCCTTTTGAAAATCCCAGAAGTCCCCATCATGGCCAGTCTGCCTTGCCTTCTCGGTGTCTTCTGACTTTATTACTTATAGTTCACTTGTAATTTGTTTTGTTTTGAATCCACCTACATATAGCCTTGTATTTTGGATGTTTTCTCTCTCTGGCTTTTTTCTCTCAGGTCACATTATCTAAGAATATATTCCACTCACTCCCTGGGCTATAAGGATATAATTACACTGGTCAGGAAGACTCCCTGGCTTTGGTTTGCAGAATATGACCTTACATAAATATTATATATCAAAATGATTAAAATCTAGGTCTGCAAATGAACATCATTTCAAATTTGCAGTGTTTTCTTGCGTCTAACCACTCTGTAAGTGGAGATTCCAGATTTGGACACTCTTCCATGTTATTCTGGGAGAATCTGATATATGTTTTACATGTTTCATGTACATGGATTAGTATTATCCATTAAGACTCACAGATGTGCTGTCCAATTCCTGAGACTTATTTTTGATTGTATAGAACTGGTAGAAGGATTCCTTTGAATTTTAAATAAACATACATTTTCCCAAGTAGTAAACAACTCCATGGTCTCTCTCTTTTTGGTTCAACATCTAAATACATAAATTTCTTATAATCTACCTTTTAGTTTGCTCAGCTCTGATCCTTAATTGAACATTCTGGGTTAATATTGTGTTTGCTGTTGAATGTTCCTAAACAGGTTGTCACGTTTTGAAACAGGTGTTCTAGATTAGTGGGCATAATTTCAGATACATGTTCTCTATGTATATGTATTTTAAAACAAAGTTTCAATTTCCTTGCTGCCCTTGGTATTCTTAAAAATAAATATACTTATGTAGAACTACAGTTAGAAAGTGATTCCAGTTTTTCTCTGTCTTTATTCAGATTGTTTTGTACTGAATTAAGTAAAAATTTTTCCCCCAAATGCCCATCTCATTTGGCTTGTAAAGACTGTTTTAGTGAAAGAATGTTACAAAATGCTTTTCTGCTGAAAGCGAATTTTACAGCAGAAATGATGTTCATTTGCAAAGCTAGACTTTAATCATTTAGATTTCTAATATTAATGTAAGGTCATATAATTCTGCAAACCAAGGCCAAGGAGTCTTTCTGGTCATCAGTATAATTATAAGTTTCATCCAATGTTTACTAGGGGATGGTGAATTCATTTTGTTAAAATGAAATCTGGCATGAACCTTTACTCCAGGCTTAACTGAAATAAACATAGCTTTAAATTTTTTTTTTTTTTTTTGGCTTCACTGAATTAGATTTAGAAGCTGGACACAATTAAAAGCTTTAGAATGTCAAAGAGAAGGCGTGTTTGAAGGAGATGTAGGCTTTCCTTTTAAGAATATTTGAATAAAACCTAAATAAAAATGAAACCAAAGAGAGGGATTGTTAATGTAATATTTCCAAGTTGATTTGCTTAAGGCTAATCTGCATACGTTTGTACTGCTCTCCAATCCAATGCAAAGGCCAAATCGCTGAAAGTAAACAGGACTTGGGAAGCTGCCTGCTCAGGAATTCAAAGACTAGCTTTCATTCTGCGCTTAACTCACAGTTGTCAGTTTAGATGGGTCCCATGCTCTGTGCCTGGGAAAGAGTGATTCACTTTACATGCTTTGGTTCTAATGCAAATGCAAAGAGTCATATTGCACCTTACACAATAGTACAGTAAATTGAATAGCCTGACCTTTCAAATTGACAGTCCCAGATTTGATTTCCAATAGGGCAGCATGACTAGCTGTGAGAGCATAGGTTAGCTACTCAAGCCATGTAAACTTCAGTTTCTTCATCTGTGAAAAGGGAATAAAATACCGACCTTATTTTGCAAGGACATTGTATGGAAAGAATGTATAGAGTGACTATGTAATTTATCATGCAAATCAGAAGTTTTGAGAGTGAAAAGGGCATTATTAAAAATTATGCTGGGATAATGTCTGTAAAATATGGCTATCCCAGGCCAGCCAGGAATATAATATAAAATAACATAATACAGTATTACTATAAATTATTACATTAAATGTAAAATACATATCATGTTTGCCATAAGATAAGGAGCCTGGCATATTTTAGCACTTGGTTTCAGTTCCTTCATTTTTTATTTTGAAACATTTAAAGTTTATTTATCACTTTTGTGTATTATGGCATTTGATAATCACGACAGTCTTGTAAGGCATTTCATTTTATCAAGTGTTAAGACTCAAAAAGCGTTACTACTTTTCTTGAGATTCTAAAGAGAATAACAGAGCTAGGAGAAATCTAGTTTTATCTTTCCAAGCATAGTGTTTTGCTTTTCCCTGTACCACACATTTCTCCCAAAGGGCTTGTAAACACATTATCTATGCAATTATGGGTTCATGTGTCTGGTGCAAATTTCTCAATCAACCACCGTAGGCATGGAAAGCAACTGTAACTGTACTTTTTCTTAAAACGAACTGGTTTCTATCTTAATTTTTATTCTGTGTTCTGACATGAAAGTTGAAATAGTCCATTTTACGTGAATTCAGCCTAAAACTTCAGATTTTTCTTAGTGGGTTTACAGCCAATTCAGCCACCGTGGGGTTCTGCTGTTGCTTCTTTACTCCCTGGTGTGAAATCTAAGATACAAGGGCTTACGCCTAGCACTGGAAGTCTTCATCATTTGGTCAGGCACAGCTGCCCCTCTGTGCTGCCATCCACTGAGGCACCTGAGCACACCTGCTATTGAAATCCCCTTGTCAGATTGTAGCACGTGCACAGGTCCCGTGACTGATGGCACACCTGCGACACTCTCAGAGCCAGGGAGCTAGCATCGGACACACCCCGGGCCCCATTTGCAGAGTGGCTCTGCCACCCTGTTTGAGATCCATCTGCCTGGCCATCCCATGAGTGGTCCTTATTGTTCCTCCTTAATCAAAGGGGATTTGGTGAGATCTCTCATGGCCCTGACAGGCTGTGAAGGAGAGGTTCCCCTTGTTCCAACTTCTTCAAAGCTAACCAGGGATTGCTCTGTCTCTCTCTTCTTCTTTAATTCCAGGTCACTGGCTCAGCCTAAGAGGGAGGGGGTATAAGTCCACACCAAAATTTATCTCCCTTGCTTTTCTAACTGTCCTCTCTTCCTAGTCCAGAAAGAGTGTTTATCTCAGGCCTCTGAGAATGGGGTTGTTTGGGAACTGGGGGAGCAGAGGGTTCTTGTTAGACTCCAATTGTTAATGCCAAGACATTGGTCTGTTAAAACGTAGGAATGGCTGTGATTTCTCTTTGCATCTGTGTTCTGGTTTACCTTCCCTGTGGGGAGTGGAGATCAAGGTCTAATAGAAAGAGAAGGAATGGAAAAAAGAAAAGGAAATTTTTCTGTTAAAAAAGACTTAAGTAAATGCTTCTCCACATTATTGCTCCCACTCATTTCACAACCTTCTGTCATTTTGTTCTAGTTCTGTTTCTCACAGCATTGTGCATGTAAACAGTATTTGGTACACTACTAAATAGTAGCTGGATATATCATTAGATTTGTGTGATTCACAATGTTATCTTCAGACCAAATGATGACTGATAAATGTTCATAATGGACCTGTCTCCATGAATTGTATGTGATTCAGAACCATTTGATAATAGCTTGAAAGCCTAGATTGACTCTCTGCATTGCCACCCCTCCCTATTCTCTTAAGCCCACTCCATTCACGCTGTCATCCACACCACTCGGCCACCAATTTCACACTGCCAAATCCAGTTCCCAGTTCTCATCGTGTTTATTTGCAACATTTGAAACAAGTGATCAATCCCTTTTCCATGAAAAACCTTCTTTGCACAGTTTCCAGAATTCTAAACTTTCCTGGTTTTCCTCCTACTTCAACTTTCCAATTACCGTCCCTCATTTTTACCTCATCAGCCGAACTGTTTAAAGTGCCTCAGAGTTCAGGGTACTCCTATAGCTATGCTGCCTTCAAGTGACCTCATCCAATCTTGTGGCTTTAAATAGCATCTTTATACTGACAAATTTGCAAATTTGTATCTCTTTCCTCAATTTCTGCCCTCAACACCAGACTCTTGCACTCCATGGTCACTGAGCATCTCCATTGCATGTTTAAAAGATATTACCAAGTTATCTTGCACAAAACTGGCTTTCGATCCCTACCCTCCAACCTGCTTTTCCTGCAGTCTTTCTTTATCTCGGGAAATGGAACTTCATTCTTCCAATTTCTTGGCCCACAAACCTTGGAGTCATCCTTCACTCCTCTTTTCCTCTCATACTCCACACCCTTCTTCACCTCCTCACTCACCTCTTCTTCTTCCACTTGCCCTACTTTGTGCTCTCCATTCCAGCCACACTGGTGGCCTCCTGTTCCTTAAACAGGCCAAGTGCATGCCTGCCTCAGAACCTCTACACTTGCCCTTTCTTCTGCCTGGAACATTCTATCCCTAGATACATGGATGGCTCACTTCGTCACCTGCTTTGGGTCTTTGCCTCGATGACATCTTGTTAGTGAAACCTTCCTTGATCACCTTCCTTAAAATAAGATACCAATCAAATCCCTCCAACTCCTCCTTCTTCTCCCTGCTTTACTTTTCTTCATAGCACTTACCACCATATAACATACTATTTATTTATTGGGTTTTTGTTTTAGTATCTGTTTGCCTGTACTAAAATCTAAGGACCATGAAGCTTGAGGGAAGAGATTTCATCTGTTTACATCTCTAGGACCTACAGGAGCCTGCCACATTGTAGCTGCTCAATCAATATTGAACAAAATGAATGAACTCAGGGCCAGTACAGTTACTCAACAACCAGCCCATTGCCATGCACATAGTAGGTATTAGTAAATATTTGTTTCATGAATGAATACAATGGCTTAAATCTATGAGCAGTTGTCTTGAACTCTAAAACTCACAGAAAATAATATATATGTATTATTACATATGTGTGTTTATATAATATATACATTATATAAACACATGTGTGTATGTATATATTATATTATACATATATTATATGTATATATACATATAATATATGTATATATACATATAATATATGTATATAATATATACATATATTATATGTACATATATGAGTGTGTATATGTATATTTTAATTTATATTATCCACAGTTTTTGTCTTTGTTCTGAGGTTTTCTAGGGAAAATCTCATTAATTACCGTCAAATTTTCTTTTAGTGTGCTTAAGCAAAAGCCTGGTACCTGTACAGGGTAGATGTGTTTGGTAATAGTTACTAACACTAACCTATTACATTAACCTACACACCAGCCCCCATCCTCCAGCAGAGCTTCAGACAGCATGTACCAAAGATCACTAAGCCAAATCCTTTGGACTTGAAAGAAGGGTTCTGGGAAGTCACTTTTATTCTTTTTGTCTCCAAATGTACTCCTCCCTGTGGTGCGATTTGCTTTTGTAACTCACGCTGTGAAGAAATGGGTTTGGAATAGCTAGAAGAAAGCTGGCTAAGTTGTGTGCTTTTGCCAGTATATGTATCAAGACTTGTGCCAGTTATTTCAAAATGAGAATATAACAGATGATGATAGTTTCAGAAACTATGTATAAAGATATTTCAGGGTTTTTTTTTAGGTGGTTTACCTAAAATATCTTATGAGGGAGACTGGTGTTACATTTTTATTTCTTCTCTCCTACCCCCTCTCTCTCTTCTCTTTCTTGAGACCCAAAGTATTATTATTATCCAGATAAATGCTAGAAAAATCAAAAGCAAAATAAAGAAGAGGCCAATTGATAAGTCGCCACCAAACAATCCAAAATTGATGCTTAAATTACAGTGCATGAGCCATATCAACCATGTAGCTATATTAGGATCATGTGTAAAATAAATAAGCAAAACAATCTTTGATGAGCTTTTAAAATTAGTTTATTTCCAAACAGAGAGAACAAAATAAATGAGGTATAAAGTGAAATTTTCCTATAAAATACTCCAGTGTGCTACATGGAAACATTGACCTATACCCATGTTTGTATAGCTGTTAGATTTTGGTTTTGTCTGACAATTTACTAAGAAATTTACTCTTAGAGTTGCTAGCAAGAGAATATTCCTGTGGCATTTGTGTTGAAATGAACATAAGATTGGCAAAGTGAATCTGAAGTGGAATCTTCTAATTTGAATAAGGTAATGACTCTTGGATTATTAAGGCTAAAAGATAACATATGTAAATATTTGAGTCTGTGAAATAATTTTTAACACATTTATTAATGGAGAATAATCAATATTTGGTGATTAAATATATATGTATTAATCAGATATGTGTTCTTGCACATTCTTTAAAGTTAAGCGAATATGAGTAACTTGAAAAAGTTAGAAACAAACCAAATAAAACTAATAGTAAAATGTTAAACGCTTGTCAATTGAGTTCTACTTCTAGACCTACAGTGTCAATGATGGTAAGATAAATTCCTCTTTGTATCACACACTTTAAAATGCTGAAGTATATATAACACATGGCTGAGCCAAAATAAATGTGAAAAAATATTGAAGACGCAAGAATAATAGCTGGATAAGGGAGCTCTAGAACATTACTGGAACAGTAAGCTGGAACAGACTTCTAATTTCAGCCTTGAAATGCAACGAGCTTGTAAGTCATCACTTCCATTCTTACAAAAAGAAAAAGCTAAATAAACTGAATAACAATCACTTTTCTTGGACCAGTCAGAATATTAAAGTTCCCAGGGAATCTATCATACTTTGAAACCTGGAAAGAGACAGACAAATACAGAAAATCATAGGCAAGATCAGTTCACCTGAACAGAAGCTGATGGGACTGTGAAATGTTCTCTAATATTAAAAATAGGCAACATTCAAGAACAGACAGGTAATATAAGCAGAAAAATATAAACTTTAAAAAATGAAAAGGATATTATGCTAGAAATAAGAAATAAACAAAACTAACAGAAAGGAAGAATGTGTTTCATGGCCTCATCAGTAGCTTGGACACAGCTGAGGAAGGAATCAGTGAGCTTTAAGGTATGCCAATAGGTAAAAACCCATCTCTACTAAAAATACAAAAAATTAGCCGGGCGTGGTGGCAGGCACCTGTAATCCCAGCTACTCAAGAGGCTGAGGCAGGAGAATAGCTTGAACTTGGGAGGTGGAGGTTGCAGTGAGCCGAGACTGCTCCACTGCACTGCAGCCTGGGTGACAGAGTGAGAATCCATCTCAAAATAGAAAAAAAAAAAAAAAAAAAAAGTGAGAATCCATCTCAAAATAGAAAAAAAAAAAAAAGATACATCAATAGGAACCTCCCAAAATAAAATGTGAAGGGAAAAAAGAATGAAAAATATAAAAATGAACACTCTCCACACTGGGTATCTAAGAACTGTAGGATAGTGTCAAAAGATGTACACATAGTTGGAATACCATAAAAAGAAGAAAGAGAAAGAAGCAAAATAAATATTTGAAATAATAACTTAGAATATTCCAAAACTAATGGCAACTACCAAATCACACATCTAAAAGCTCAGAGAACACCAAGTAGAGTAAATACCAAAAAAGCTACACGTACACATAGGAAAATCATAGAAAACTCCAAAACAAAACAAAGACTAAAAACATATTGAAAGCAGCTGGCATGGGGGGAAGATTTTTCTTAGAGAGAAGCAAGTATAAGAATTACATAGTGGACTCATCAGAACCCAAGCAAGAAGAGAGTGGAGCGAAATATTTTAAGTTCTGAAAGAAAAAAAAATTACCTAGAATTATGTATCCAGTGAAATTATCCTTTAAAAGTAAAGAAGAAATGAAGATTTTTCTCAGGCAAGCAAAAACTGACAGAACTCATCGGTAGCAGAGCTGCCCTACAAGAAATGTTAAAAAAATTATTCATGGAGAAAAAAACATTACATAGGCCAGAAACTCAGATTTACATAAAAAGGGAAAAAACGATAGAGAAAGAATAAATAAGGTAAAATAAAATCTTTTGTGTTTCTTATTTTTTAAATGATTTAATTATAACTGTTATTCAAATGATAATAGTAATGATGTATTGGGTGATTATAGCATATGGATAAGGAATATGAATGACAGTAATGTAAGAGATGAGAGAGAAGAGTTGGGAGTATCTGGTGAGGGCCCTCTTCCTGGTTTCCGGGTAGCTGTCTTTTTGCTAACCCCTAAATGGGAGAAAAAGAGTGAGAGAACTCTCAGGGATGCCTTTTATAAGGGCATTAATCCCAGTCATGAGGGTTTCATCCTCATGATCTATTGTCTCCGAAAGGCTCCACCTCCTAATATTATCAACTTAGGGGTTAGGATTTTCATATATTAGTTTTGGAGAGACACAAACATTCAGTTCATAACACCTTTTAAAAAAGAAAGCAGACAGAAGTTCCATTAGAGAATTCTACCAAACATTTAAGAAAGATTGAGACAATTTTCTACAGAAATAGAAGCAGTGAACACTTTGTATAAGGCCAGCATTAGCCTAGCAGCAGAACCAGATGAAGATAGTATACTTGACGGGTGAAAAACTGGATTTTTCTCCTAGTATGGTCATAAACAAGGCAAGGATATCCCCTCTTTCCACTTCTATACAACATTTCACCAGAAGACCTAACTAGTATAATAAGACAGGAAAAGGAAATAAAGATATGCAGATTGGGAAGGAAGAAATACAACTGTCTTTGTTCACAAATGATATGATTTTCTATGTAGAAAATCCCCCCAAATTTGCACAAAACCCCTGGAATTAATAAGTAATTATATCAAATAACAGCATACAAGTTTAATGTATAAAAGTTAATTGCTTTTCTTTATACTAGCAATGAACAGATGGAATTTGACATTAAAAACACTGTACCATTTAAAACAGCACAAAGAAAATTAAATGCTTATGTATAAATCTAACAAAATATGTACCAGATCTATGCGAGAAGCATTATAAAACTCTGATCTAATAAAGAAGATCTAAATAAATGGAGAGATATTGCATGTTCACAGACTGGAAGACTCAATATTGTTAAGATGCCAGTTCTTCCGAACTTAACCTATAGATTCAATCCAATTCAAGTAAAATCCCAGCAACTGATTTTGTAGATATCAACGGTCTGTTTCTAAAATTTATATGGAAAGGTAAAAAAACCTAGAGTAGCCAACACAATATTAAAGAGGAAGAATGAGTTCCATCACTAACACTACCAGACTTCAAGGCTTATTTATAAGGCTGAAGGACAGCATGGTATTCATGAACAAATAGACAGATAGTTCGATGAAACAGAATAAAGAGCTCAGAGGTAGACCTACACAAATAAAGTCAACTGATATTTTACCAAGGAGCAAAGGCAAGTAAATGTAGAAAGAATAGCTTTTTAAAAACAAATTTATGTTGTAAAAAGCAAGCGACCATAGGCGAAAAAAAAAAAAAAAGTCTAGACACAGGTGAACAACTTTCACAAAAATTAATCAAAATGGATCATATACCTAAATGTAAAATGCAAAACTGTAAAGTTTCTAGATTATAGTATAGGAGAAAATCTAGGTAAGCTTCAGTTTCATGAAGACCTTTTAGGAGTGACATCAAAAGAAAGATCCATGAAAATAAAAAAAGGTTGATAATTGGACTTCATTAAAATTTAAAACTTCTGTTACGTTGAAGACACTGTGAATAGAATGAAAAGATGAGCCACAGAGTTAGAAAGTTATTCACAAAGCAAATAACACATATGTGCAAAAGGACTTACATCCCAAATATACAAAGAAGTATTAAAACAACAATAAGAAAAAAATAAACTAATTTAAAAATGGGTAGAGTATGCCAAAGTCTCTACTGGAAAAAAGTAAACAATATGCAAAAGCTCATGGTTAATGTAAATAGAAATTCTAAGAAAGACCTCTAAAGAAATGCTAGATATTAAAATGTCTATAACAGAAATGAAGAATGCCTTTAAATGCCTTTTTCCTCAGTCTCTTTGCTGATGAGTCTGGGCACAGCCAAAGGAAAAAAATCTCTGAGCTCAAGGATATGTCAATAGAAACTGGCAAAACTGAAAAGCAAAGAGAAAAGACACTGAAAAATATAGAACAGAATATCCAAGAACTGTGGTACAACTGTGGTACAAATGTATGTTATTTTCCATGCAACATACATGGAGAGGCAATACCAGAAGGAGAGGAAATAGGAAATAAGAGAAGTATTTGAAAAAATAATGGCTGAGAGTTTCCCCCAATGTCAGACACCAGACCACACATTCAGGAAGCACAGAGAACACAAGCAGGATAAATGCGAAAGAATGACAGCCAGGTATATCATATTCAAACTTCTCCTCAGAAATTATGCAAGCAAGAAAAGAGCGAAATGAAATATCTGAAGCATTTTGACAAAAAGAAAATCCACCGACCTAGAATTCTATACCCTGAAAAATTACTCTTCACAAGTGAAGGATAAATTAAGACTTTCTTGGGCAACAAAAATTGAAGGAATTTGCTGCCAATAAACCTGCCTTGAAAAAAAAAATGATACGATACATTCTTCAGAGAAGGGGAATGATACATCTCAGAAACTGGATTGTACTTAAAGAAAGGAAGAGCATTACAGAAAAAGGTAATTTTAAAGGTAAAATTAAAACTTTAATTTTTCTTACTTTTAATTTATCTAACAAATAACAGTTTGTTCAATGTAGTAAAGGAAACAATGTATTTATAATTGCTCATGTATAAGTTGAATGAGTGACAACGAAGATACAATGGACAGGAGGGAGGAATTAGGATTATTTTATTATTATAAGGTATTACTCTACCCATAAAGTGTTGTAGTGTTATTTGCAAGTGGACTTGGATTAGTTGTAAATTCATATTTTTTTGCAAACTCCAGGGCAAGTACTAAATGAAGGAAAAAAAGAAGTAAAATCGATATAATAAAAAAGGAGAGAAAATAGAATCAAATAAAATGCTCAGTTAAAACCAAAAAAGGTAGAAAAAAGTAAAAGACAAAAAATAGAAACAAAGAAGAAAGGCAATGAATAGAAAACATAACAAATATGATAGATATTAATTTCATATATCAGTAATCATTTTAAATATCAATGATCTAAATACATCAATTAAAAGAGACTGTCAGATGCATCCAATATAAAATATATTTTAAATATAAAGACACATATAGATTAAAAGTAAAGGGATAGAGAAAGAAATATAACGTCAATAAAAAAACTGGAATAGCTATATTAATATCAGACAGAACAAACTTCAGAGAAAGGAAAATTATAATGGATTAAAAGGAACATTACATGATGATAAAAGAGTTAATTATCCAAGAAGTCATAGTAATATTTAATATATATGGGCCTAAAAAGAGAGCATTAAAATGTGTGAGGTAAAACCTGATGGAACTTTAAGGAGAAATAGACGAATCTGCCATTATAGCTGGAGACTTCAACACCTTGCTATCAGAAATGGAGAGATCCAGCAGATAGAAAATCAGTAAGGACATAGTTCAACTCAACAGCACCATAAATAAACTGGATATAATTGACATCTATAGGCTACTTCATCCAATGACAGCAAAATACACATTTTTTCTTCTTCAGCTTACACAGAACATTCATAAGATAGACCACGTTCTAGGTCATAAAAAACACCTCAAAAATTTAACAGAATACAAATCATACAAAGCATGTTCTCAGACCACAATGGAATTAAGCTAGAAATCAACAACAGAAAGATTGTTGGAAAAATCCCAACATACTTGAAGACTCAACAACACACTTCTAAATAACATATGGGTGAAAGAAAACCTCTTGAGAAATTTAAAATAATTTGAACTAAGTGAAAGTAAAAATACAACTTATCAAAATTTGTGTCATACAGCAAAAGCAGTGATTAAAGAAAAATCTGTAGCATTGAATTCATGTATTAAAAGGGAATAAAGATCTAAAATCAATAAAATAAGCTTCCGCCTATTTCTAGGAAACTAGAAATAGAAGAGTGAATTAAACACAAAATAAACAGAAGATAAGAAATAATAAAAACTAGAACAGAAATCAATGTAATTGAAAATAGAAAATCTATAGAAAAATTAACAAAACTAAACATTAATTATTTGAAAAGATCAATAAAATTGACAAGCCTTTAGCCAGGCCAAGAAAAAGAAGATGCAAATTACTAACAGCAGAAATGACAGAGGGGATAGATATCACGACAGAGCCCATGGACATTGAAAGGATAATAAAGGAATACTATATGGGCAAATATTTCAGCCCACAAATTTTAGAACCTAGATGAAATAAACAAATTCCCTGAAAGACACAATCTACCAAACTCACACAAGAAGAAATAGACGAGAACAGGCATATACCTATTAAAGAAGTTAAATCAATAATCAATAACCTCCCAAAACAGAAAGTTCCATGCCCAGATGGGTTCACTAGTGAGTTCTCTCATTTAAGCAAAAAATCTTAGCAACTCTCTGTAATTTCTTCCAGAAAATAGAAGCAAAGGGAATACGTCCTAACTCATTCTATGAGGCCAGTATTATCCTAATACCAAAAGCAGGCAAAGGTATTACAGGGAAAGGAAACTATAGACCAATAAGGCACATGAACATAAATGCAAAAATCTTCAATAAAATATTCACAAATTGAATCCAACAATGTATAAAAAGGTGTATATGCCATGACCAAGTGGAATTTATTCCAAATATGCAAGACTGGTTGACATTCAAAAATTAACTAATGAAATTTATCAAATCAAGGCTGAAGAATGAAAAATCACATGATCATACCAGCTGACACAGAAAGAGCATTTGACAAAATCTTAACACCCTAATGGGTGATAAAAACTTTCAGCAACCTAGGGATAGAGGAGAACTTTCTCAACTTGATAAGGAACATTTTACAAGAAACTTATAGCTAACCTTACACTTAATGGTGAGAAAGCAAGTGCTTTCTCTCTAAGGTCAGTAAGAAAGCAAGAATGTCTCCTTTGACCAGTCCTTTTTGACATCATAATGCTTGTCTTAGCTTATGGAATAAGACAAAAAAGGAAAATACAAATTGGGAAGAAAAAATATAACTGTCTTTGTTCACAAATTATATGATCGTCTATGTAGAAAATTTTAAAAGAATAGACAAAAAACTCCCAGATCAGATAAGCAATTACGGAAAGATTACAGGATACAGGTCAATCACTTTCCTGTATACCAGCAATGAACAAGTGGAACAAATGTTGAAATTTAAAACATTCTACCATTTATGTTAGCACAAGATGAAATATTTAGCCACAAATCTAACAATATGTGCGAGACCTATGTGCAAGACCTCTATGGGGAAAACTACAAAATTCTGATAAGAGAAATTAGAGAAAAACTAAGTAAATGGTGAAATATTTCATGTTCATGTATAGAAAGAATCAGTATTGTCAAGATGTCAGTTCTTCCCAATTTGGTCTACAGAGTCAATGCAATTGAAATAAAAATTTCAGCAAATTGTATCGTGGATATCAACAAATTGATTCTAAAGTTTATATGGAGGCTGGGCATGGTGACTCATGCCTGTAATCCCAGCATTTTGGGCAGCTGAGGTGGGCAGATCACTTGAGGTCAGGAGTTTCAAACCAGCCTGGCCAACATGGTGAAACTCCATCTCTACCAAAATACAAAAATTAGGGCATGGTGGTGCATGCTTATAATCCCAGCTACTTGGGAGGCTGAGGCAGGAGGATTGCTTCAACCCAGGAGGTGGAGGTTGCAATGAGTCAAGATCACGCCACTGCACTCCAGCCTGGGCAACAGAGCAAGACTCCATCTAAAAATATATATAATAAAAGAAAAATAAAAAGTTTATATGGAAAGGCAAAAGATCCAGAATAGATAACACAATGTTAAATGAGAAGGACAATCAGAGGACTGACTTCAAGTTTTATAAAGCTACAGTAATCAGAAGACTGTATAATATTGGTGAAAAAATAGATAAATAGACCAATGGAACAGAATAGAGAAATCAGAAATCGACCCACACAAATAATGTCAGCTTTGGTAAAGAAGCAAAGATAATAGAGTGGAGAAAATATAGTCTTTTTAACAAATGATGTTGGAACAACTGGGCATCCACATGCAAAAAGAAGAAAAGAAAAAGAAAAAAATGAACCTGGATATAGATATTATGCCAGTCACAAAAATTAACTCAAAATGAGACACAGAACTACATGTAAATGGTAAAACTATGAAACTCCTGGAAGGTAACATAGGAGAAAATCTGTGTGACCTTGGGTATGGTGGTGACTTTTTTATACAACACAAAGTAATGATGCATGAAAGAAATAATTTCTAAAAAAATTATTAAAATTAAGAACTTCTCTGTGAAAAAAACACTGTCTAGAGAATCATAAGACAAGCCACAGACTGGGAGAAAATATTGGCCAAAGACATAATTGATAAAGGACTGTGATCTAAAATAGGCAAAGAACTTCTAAAACTCAACAATGAAAAAAGTCAACTAAAAAAATGGGTAAAACATCTGAAAAGACACCTCACCATAAAAGATATACAGATGTCAAATAAACATATGGAAAGATTCTCAACATCATGTATCATTTAGGAATTGCAAATGAAAACAACAGTGAGATACAACTACACATTATTAGAATGTGCAAAATCCAAAACACTGACAACACCAAATGCTGGTGAGGATGTGGAGCAAAAAAAAAAACCTCTCAGTCATTGCTGGTGGGGATCAAAAGTGGTGTAGCTACTTTGGAAGACAGTTTGGCAGTTTCTTACTAAAAGCTAAAGGTACTCTTGCTATATGATTCAGGAATCAAATTCCTTGATGTTTACCCAAATAGTCTGAAAATGTATGTCCCTACAAAAACCTGTCCGTGGAGATTTGTATAACTTTTATTCATAATTGCCAAATCTTGGAAGCAACTAAGTTTTTCTTCAGTAAATGAATGGACAAACAAACTGTGGTACATCAGACGATGGAATGTTATTCAGCACTAAACAGAAAGGAGCTCTCAAGCCATGAAAAAACGTGCAGGAAACTTAAATGCATATTACTAAGTGAAAGAAGGCAATCTGAAAAGGCTTCACACTACATGATCCAACTATATGACATTCTGGAAAAGGCAGCACTATGGTGACAGTAAAACGATCAGAGATTGTTAAGATTTAGGGGGAAGAGAGGGATGAATAGGCAGAACACAGAGAACTTTTAGACAGTGAAACTGTTCTACATGATACTATAATAGTAGTTACATGTACATATATATATATATAAATATATATATATATATATATATATAAAATCTCCACAGGATATACAACCCCAAGAGTGAACCATAGTAAAAACTATGGACTTTGGTAATAATAATGTATCAATGTAGATTCATCATTGTTAAAAAAAAAAAAAAAGTTACCACACTAGTGTGGGATATGAATAATGGGGGAGGCTGTGTGTTGGGGGGCAGGGTGGGGGCAGGGAGGGCAGGGAGTATATGGAAACTCTGTGTGCTTTCTGATCAATTTTGCTATGAACTTAAAATTGCTGTAAAAAATCACGTCTCATTTATAAAATATGGGCCAAAGATCTAACAGACACCCCATCAAAGAAGATACACGGATAGCAAATAATCACATGAAAATATTCCCAATATCATGTGTAATTAGAGAATTACAAGTTAGAACAACAAGACACCAATACACCTATTAGAATGGCTAAAATCCAAAGCCAAAAACCTGACAAAGCTATATTCTAATGCTGAGAAGGATGTAGAACAACAGGAGCTCTCATTCGTTACTGATGGGAATGCAAAATGGTGCAGCCAGTTTGGAAAACAGTTTGGCAGTTTCTTACAAAGCTAAACAAAGTCTTACCATAATCCAGCCATCACACATCTAAATCTTTACCCAACTGATTTGATGACTTATGTCTACCCAGTTACCTGCATGCACATCTTTACTGCCAAAACATAATTGCCAAAAACTGGGAGCAACCATGATGTTCTTCATTTAGTTGCTGGGTAAGCAAACTGTGGTATATCTATACAATAGAATATTCAGCAATAAAAGGAAATAAGTGATCAATCCAGGCAATGGCATGGATGAACCTTAAATGTGCATTGCAAAGTAAAAGAAGCTAATTTAAATAGGTCACATACTGTATATTTCCAATTATTATTGGACACATTTAGTAATGGTAGGAGTGAAAGGGAAACCTTTCAGTGCTACTTTCTTTCCCTTTGTAGTACTGGAAATGATTCCTAAATAAGCCTTTTGTCTCCAGTCTTACCTTCATCCTCCTAGTTCATCTTGGCAATGAAACAGCAGTGACCTTTATAAAACAAAAAGATGTTCATGTCATATTTTGGTTTATAACACTTTAATGGCTTCCCAGCATCCTAAACATAATTGGAAATTTCTTAGGCTGGCTTATAAGCTTTTCATAATGGGGGTGCTTTTCCAGCTCAAACACCCATAATTCCTTCCACTGACACCCTTATTTCACCAGGCCCTGGTTCTCCATATGTTTAAGGCTTCCTGTCTTCTTATGGGGTGTAAAGGTAGCCATGGGAGTGGTGTTTGGTCTGCAAATGGAGACACCCTACTGTTAGAGGTTTTCCCCCTGGACTAGAATCCGTGGGCACAGCCTATTTAGGAATTGCAAATGAACTGTATGTGTACATATGGACAGGAAACCAGAACAGTCTAGAGAAAAGGACATGATGAAGAGAGTAACTTGTAAGATCCTAGGATCTGTATAAGGAGGTCATCCAGCGAGGTTTATGCCAGATATTCCTCTGCTTCTCTGGGATACTTAGTCACTCTGAGTCACTTTTATGTCCACAATAAAGTCCAAATGTTTTCGGTTGTCAGTTTCTTATGTGCCCTAGTAACATAAGTGTAGGAAAAAAATTTAGGCATTAACATCATAAGTATTTCTTTCTCCAAGAAAAAGTAAAAATTGAAAATCTAAATTTTATATCCAAATCCCTTGACAACTTAACAAAATGCTTAATACCTTACAAATAATTCTGTTTAAGCATGATGACTTGGAATGAAATATAAGTTATTAAATTAAAAACACTGACTTGGGAAATTTAGTAATTTATTTATTAACAATCACTTTTAAAATTAAAATAAATAATATTTTTCAACTTATATAAAACTGGTTTGAAATCTTGGACACAAAACCCTTTTGATTTATTAACCTTCAAGACTGAAACAAAAAGATAAAACCAAATTAGTTGATTACCATATTCCAAATTTATTTTCTCTTGTTTTTACTTTCAATTTAAATTCTTCAGCAAAATAGTGTCATTTAATTATACAAGTTAATTTTCTATAGAAAATTAACATTTTTCTTGATTTTGCATTATTTTTAAGCATTCCAATATCTCTACTGCTTTTCAAACATGTTAGGAATTAAAAGCAATGATTCTGCCATTTTTCCCCTCATCGTGTGTCAGCCTAAAACCAAATTACCAGGATCAGATTAACCTTTACCTTACCATTTCCAAGTTAAAAAAAAAAGTCAATTTTCAGGACTTGAGATGCACTGAAGCTAGACTCCCAGGCTAGATTTTCAAAAACAAAAATGTTTCCCTAATAATTCTTGGAGATTACACCACTTAGCCTTAAAAAATGATTTGTACAGAGAACTGATGTGTTCTCAGTGATATTTTTGTGAGAATGCAAGACTGGTCAAAATTTTCAGGCTTAAGCAAACACAGTAATTTAAAAGCAATCCCTAGACCCCCATCTGGAACTAATTTACTTCTCATTTTAACTTCTGGCATTATAAAGCATGCATTTTATATAGCATTCATTTTAAATTTCCATTAAATTGCTCAATTTTATTTTTTATAAAGCCAAATGGTTTTTTTTTTCAATGTCAATTTATTTTGACCTTCACAGGGAATAGAAAAAGGGGACAGGTGAAATAAGGGGTAAGAGAAAGGGTTCCTTCAGAAATAATCACTATATGAAGAGATATTTGTCCCCTGGCTTCATCTGTTAACTTTTTTAGTTTAGCTAAAACATCTGAGGAGTTTAGGTGGAGGAGAACATAAAAAGCAAGAGATGCCACCATGAGATGAATCTGAAAATAGAATTATAAGTTAAGTCCTCTTCTACTTAAACTATCTACCTGGACCATGTTAACCATGCCCACTGCATGCCACCACCCACCAGAAAGTGGCACTCTGGCAAGGATCACTCCCTCCAGCTTCAGGCTTTGATGTCCACTGCTTATGGGGCAGTGCCTAGCACAGTACCTGGGGCATGATAAACATTCAATAATTGTGTATGTATGATAGATAGGCAGATGAATGGCAGGATAAAGGATGGATGAATGGATGGATGGCAATTCTCTACATTATGTTTTCATTAATGTCTTATGTTCAACATGTTCAAGTCCAACATCATTTTTAATTTGTTTTCCCATTATATTCTCAAAGAATAATGCTACCCCCAGACTTTTATTTCATGTGGAGTCTTTGCACTAATCCCTCTCCCTCACTGTCCACTTCTAATCAATGAACGGTCCCCAAGATGATCAGATCAAATTGAGCCATTCTCCTACTCAGAACCCCTGTATGCTCAAAAACTTCAGAGTAAAATTCAAGCTCCTTAGTGTGACATAGGAGCTACTTTATAGTCTGGGCTCTAAAGAACCTCACAACCTGACCCCCTACCAACATAGCTCCCCCTACATGCCACTCTACCCACCCTGAACCACATGTGATTCCTAACTGAACTAGCTCTCTTGTGTCTTGGCCCTTTCTCTCTGCTTGAAATGCTCTTCCTAAAATAGTGAGCTTCAATCTTCTAAGACTCAGCTTATGGCTTAGCTTTAATATAAAGTCATTTCTAATATCATGCCTAGGCATCCTCTCAGTCTTGCTTTCTTTGGTGCTTTGCACAGTGGTCAATAAATATTTATTGACTAAATGAATGTGTGTGAAAGTCACATGTGTGGAGAAAGAGAGATAGATTTGATAGGAGATCAAAATGGATAAGCATTTGAAAATTATTGCATTCAATTATCAGCAAATATATCTGAAATCTAGTTTTTGTGTACACATCTTTGCTCTGAGCCCCCTTTTTTTAAAGATCCGACATTTCAAATCACATAATTTTCTGAGGGTTTTTTTTTTTTGACATCTTATTTCCAATCCAGCTCATTTCCATTCCCTTCCAGAACAGCTCTTCAGTACAGAAATAGTTTTTCATCTCCTTTGACTAGGGGCTCCAATATTCCAAACTGGCATAATCTTGGTCTCAGCCATCACCAACAGCTGTGAAAGTGAAGCTTCAACTAGCTGTCATGGTCCCCATGTGGCTTTCTAGGCCGGGACTCACTCGGTCCTGGGATCTCATACTTCACATCTCCTTCTGAGGCACAATGACCCATATTTCTTGGAGGACACCAGAACGGTCACAGAAAAGAGAGTAAGGACTGCTGTAAAAAAGAACATGGACTTGAGGGTTGGTGATAGAAGACCCAGGAACAAGGTATGAAGAACTAAAAGTGTTGGACCCAGGGGACGAGGAATTGGAAAATTCGATTTGGAGGCTTGATTTGACAGGAGGTTGCTCAAGGTGCAGGTGAGGGAGGGAAGAAGAAGGAGCTGAATTGCCTCTTATTTAGGGAGACCCACTGCGTTGTTGTCCCTAAGCTGGAAGACAAACCATTATAAGGCTGACACACCATACACACATTACTCCTATTTTATCTGCTAGAGTTTTTCCAGAAAACACAAATTTTGCTCCCTGTGAGGCACTTGAGTGAGTCCAGCTCACCTCAATCTGGCCTCCCTTTTACCCAGTCCTTGCAGTAAGAATTCTAGACATCATAACAGGACTTCAATTGGATACTATTCAAAATTACCCACATATCTTTATATTTTTCCTGGGACATGCAAAGGTGCAAACTTACAACACTTTATGAATAGAAACTGTATCTTATTTTCTTTGCTGACTTCCTCACTGCCTAAAATGGTTCCTGGTATGCTAATTTTTATTGTTAATGACTGAGGAAACTCATAAGAAAACATTTGCTTTTCGCATACTGCTTCATCGCCTACATCTTCAGATACTTGTTTTCCTCATCTACAGCATTCTTAAAGACGTTTTCAAGAAAAAAACAAAAATCTTATTTATCTAAAAGTTTTCTTCTTGCTTCACGAAATTCATGTTCTCTTTCTGTGTTGCCATGGTTTCTGGTCATGGATATTTTCTCCACTAAGGAAGAATAAATCTAATCACAAGCAAAATATTCCCTTCTCAAAGCATGCTTCTCCGTAAGATGTATGCTCACGTTAAAAAAAAAATCAAACATGTAGAATTATATCATCTACATAGAAATATTAAAATACAGTGGAAAAGTACTGTATATTGGAAAAATTACGGGTTTTAAGGTAAACAGAGTTGGGTTCATATCAGTTTTATCACTTAACCGCTTTGTAAATTAGACAAGTTTATTCACTTTTCTGCTTTGGTTTCTTATATGTATAGTGGGAACATTAATTTCTACTTTTAAGAGTTTTTATGAAAATTAAATTAGCTTAAAGTCAGTATTTAATATATACTTAAGCTTCCTTTTGATATTTAACCTTCAAGAAATCCCAGTAGTGTTTTTATTTAAGATAACAGCTAAAACTTACCTAATGGCATTTTCTAAAAGCATATACACTTTAATCCAACAACTAATATGATTAATAAATGGATACTTAGTTCCACAAAATTAATTCATTCAATAATAAACTATCTCCACAAATCTAGGGTAGAGTCTTCTCTATTTTTGTGAGTAATGCTCATTTTTACTTCTCTGAAGTCTTTTGACCACTTAAGAGTTGGAGTTAAATTTAGGGCTGATAGTGGTGTGAGGTCAGGGGTAGCAATTCCTCTGGCCTAGGAGAGGAAGAGTGATGGGTCTTGCCTTTCTCAATCAGGTTTGCAATATAGATTGACCAGACTGGCATCCGACCAGAGAAGTGGTCAATATATTTTCAAGCAATGAAAGTTCCACTTTAAAGAACATGCCTTTCAAGTAACAAAAACATACTAGAGTACAGGCCCAAGCACAATGGTAATAGTGGAGCCACATAGCTTAAAGAAATTTTCATTGTTTTCTCATTCATTTCTTAAATACCTATTGGGCACATATATGTCAAGCGCTGTGCCAGCCATGGGACATAAAGATGAACAAGGCTTAATCTCTGACTTCAGATCATTCACCATTTCTAAGACATACAAGAATATAAATAAATGTTTACAAGGTAATTGTACACATTATATAACAGAGAAGACACAAAAGACAATTTCATGTCACAGATGAGTGATTAATGGCTTGGAAAGGCCAAGGAAGACTTTAAAGAGGAGGGGATGCTGCTTTAGATACCGCAGGTAGAAATGCTATCTGGGCCGGGCGCGGTGGCTCACGCCTGTAATCCCAGCACTTTGGGAGGCCGAAGTGGGCGGATCTCAAGGTCAGGAGATCAAGACCATCCTGACTAACACGGTGAAACTCTGTCTCTACTAAAAATACAAAAAAATTAGCCGGGTGTGGCGGGGTGCGCCTGTAGTCCCAGCTGCTGGGGAGGCTGAGGCAGGAGAATGGCATGAACCCGGGAGGCAGAGCTTGCAGTGAGCCGAGATTGCGCCACTCCAGCCTGGGCGACAGAGCGAGACTCTGTCTCAAAAAAAAAAAAAAAAAAAAGAAAGAAAAAGAAAAAGAAATGCTATCTGGATATGAGTTAGTACATTTTAAATATGTGTTTCTTTTCCCCTTTCTTTGACTTAGTTCCATTCTGGGTTACCTGCTTAAAATACTGACAAGCTATTAGTTTATTTGGGCTTTTAAGGGCGCTAAGCTAAACTAACATCAGCTTGTAAGTATTTATGGAACATTCCAAATATGTAATGATCCCTGCACTATATTTAAAATAATAGCAATAAACCCTGTAAGAAATGTACAGTCAAGGAAATTAAGATGGTGAAGCAAAATGGTATCATGAGGATAATTACATTGTCTGTGAGTGTGTGTTAGCACATCACGTGTGTTAGAATTAAGGGAATAGTGTTGGTGCTCCACACCGAGGCAATAAAAGAGGATAATAAATGTTCAGAAGTTTATGTCTAAAATATCAGATTTTAATAGACATTTCAGGTTTCATTTTCACCAGGGTTTTTAGTCTTTTCTTTTGTAACAAAAGAAGGTAGACTAGACGATGCATTTTTTTCAAATGGAAGAATGTTTATATGTGTAAAAATGTATGTGTGTAAATACATATATATATATGGTATATACAACATTCTCCATGGAATTTTTCAAATTAAGGGTTTAGACAATAGAGGAATACACTAGTAAGACTCTTAAGCTCCCTGGTAGCAAAGCCCTCATCTGTAAAAAGAGAATGTAGTTCCTGAGGCTAGGAAAGAGTAGGCTCACATTTTAGGAAGAAATGTAAACAACTTGAGCTTTGGTTTCTTCACCAATATACATACATCGTATTCATATCCGTATCCATATATTCCACACTATAAGGAAGTGAAGAGTAAAGATACATGTGTAAATATTTACCATAATGCCTAACTGAATAGAGCATACACTAAATGAAGATGAATAATTATAACACTACTGCATTACTTTTAAACTTTTTCCATTATAATTTTAAAAATATTATTTAAATTGAGGTCATGCTTAATGAAATGAGAAAACAGTTCCCATGTTGTATTAAATCCTCTCAGTCTTCTCTTTTCCATTATTTTTTAGACACTTGCTTTATTTATTATGACATTTTAACTATAGATCACAAAAACTAAACTGAAAACAATTTAGTGTTGATTTTACAACCTTTGTGGGCTTGGTAATGTATGTCATTGCCTCCTGAATTTTGCTGGTCAAGGTAAGGTCAAGTAGTTAAACTGTAAGTACTATAATGAAATGAAAATGGAGGAGAAATTAAGAGAGCTACTCTATCTCCTGGAGGCATCTCAACCTTGAAAAGTTTCATACTTAGGATACTATGTAAGTTTATTATAATTTATTCATGTAGTTTTTAAACTTTAACATTTCTAACTTTTTTATTATAAATAAACATAGGAAAAATAATTCAGATAACAAGTGGTAAATATACATATCACAACCCATAACGGACTAAAGTTGTGCTAGTATTACCCACATTTATCTTCTCTTTATATACCACAGATTTTTGTTTTTCACAAAATATTTGAAACCATTTGTGACAGAATTGTCCCAAAGTTGGCAAACTTTTGTAGAAGTCCCTTGAAAAGTATTTTAAAGTTACATGTTTCTACAACTTATAGGTAACTATGTATTTTTTGTGAAGGTACTGCAGGTTACAGAATGAAAATGATATAAATCACTTAATATACATCCATAGTAAGTTTTCATTATTATATGAATGTTGTACTGTTGTAGAGTATATATTAAATATCAAGGGTCTTTATAGGGTATGTTACTAGGATTATAGACAAAATTCAAAAGGCATTCATGATGTGAAGGTTATGAGTAATATTCCTTGAAGCACTTTTAATTGGAGCAGAAATTCTTTTCCTAACCAAAAAAAAATCTGTCCTGGCCATTTTAAACACTTTTAGTTACATTTTTCCAATGCAATCAACTCACCACAGTCCCATAAATACATAATACTTTTTCCAGCTGGAAAAAAATTTCCAGCATTTTTCCATAATAAATACTTATTGTTGTATGCTACAAAGTTTTGGGGTGGATTTGTTATATAGCAATAGCTGTATGCCTGGGGACCTATAGAAAAGAACAATCACAACTGTGTAGGAGGTTACATATGCTTAAGTATCTTAGAAAAAAATTGCATTATATACATTGTTAATCAAGTTACTTCATGAATTCTATAAAGAAAAGTAATGACATATTTTTCAAGTATGATACTGAAAGGTAACATTTGAAAGTTTTGCCTGAATCTCTCTTGAATATGACTCTCAAATAAGGAATAGCATGTGTGTTAGTTTACATTTACCTTGAAGAGTTCATTTCTTGCTGAAGCTGATTTATTGTACGGATCATACCTAATTAATTTTCATTTTAAAATATTATTCTGAAACTAAATCTGGCACTCCTGATGCCTGCTTCTTCTTGATAATGATGTCAGGAATTATTTTGAGTAACCAGCATAGATTGGTTAATTTTTAGAAATAACGTGACTATTTTAATGTAATGGTTTTACCTGTTAGCTCTTACTTATGAATGGAATATCATGCCACTGAATGATTACATTAAGTGACTTTTAAAAATATTTTATTGGATTAAATATTTCTTTACCAAATTTTCCATTTTGTTAGAAACCAATTTTCATTAATAATCATAAAATTCATAGTACCAGTAATACTAAAACAGAACCACAGATGATGAAGAATTAGCCAAGTAGGTTGTAAATTAGGCAAAAG
The DNA here is from genome assembly GCF_028858775.2 of Pan troglodytes. Taxonomy (NCBI): domain Eukaryota; kingdom Metazoa; phylum Chordata; class Mammalia; order Primates; family Hominidae; genus Pan; species Pan troglodytes. The sequence continues at coordinate 22,266,608 of NC_072408.2, read as the reverse complement.
GAGGAAAACAGTCTTCCCTACATTAGCCATTGGACATGTTTGGCTTGTTTAATGGAAAGGCATGGGTTGTTAAGGCAATGGGAAGAAAATAAAATATTTCAGAAGGCAAAGACTCAACAGTAACTACTAATCAAATATGTCAAACCTTAAAACTTCTGGAGCAACAAGGCCTTAAATCAATACCACCATTTTATTTCAAAAGACAAACTTTGCTCAAGATAGTTGGGATGGAGAGGGAAGGGAGTCAAAAGGAAATTAGGTCAATCTTTATAGTACCCATTTTCATTAATTATAGTTAAATTAGATTATTAATTTATTAATAATGTAATAAATTTTTTAAAATTTAATAAGTTTTAATATTATATAAATTTAATAAATTATACAACTGGGATAGAATTTTATTATTTAAATTTAATAAATTATATAACTATTTTGAATATATATTTATTATTTAAATTTAATAAATTAAACAACTTTTGAATATATATATTTATATATAATAGTTTATATATATAACTTTTTTGAGTTTTTGAGCATTCATATGCATATATATGCTCAAAAACTCTAGCATTCTAGAGTTCTTTTGCCTCTTCCACTCTACAGCTTCAGAAAGTATTGCTGCATAACTGCACAGGCACTAACCAAGGTTCTTAACTGACATCCAGGCATTTACAAATGATTCAATTATGTTCAGTATACTTGGTTTTGAAAGCCGATGGACTGTCTAATACATTTTTTAAAGATTTTGAGAAATGATTCAAATTTAAATGGTTTTGGAATTGAAGAACTGTAAACTTCGCTCATGTAAAAAATTAAGCTCATTTTTTCATCATGGCAGATAATTAAGTTTTCTAGGTTGCAGCCTTTAGTGTTAAAACTACATAGTCTGGCCGGGCGCGGTGGCTCACGCCTGTAATTCCAGCACTTTGGGAGGCCGAGGTGGGCAGATCACGAGGTCAGGAGATTGAGACCACCCTGGCCAACATGGTGAAATCCCGTCTCTACTAAAAATACAAAAATTAGCTTGGTGTGGTGGCACGCGCCTGCAATCCCAGCTACTCGGGAGGCTGTGGCAGGAGAATCGCTTGAACCCGGAAGGTGGAGATTGCAGTGAGCCGAGATCATACCACTGCACTCCAGCCTGGGCAACAGAGGGAGAGTGTCAAAACAAAAAAAAAAAAAAACAAACAAACAAAACAACTACATAGTCTAACAAAAGATGGAACTCTTTAAATCGTGCAAGCTGTTAGGTGTTTATTAATGTTGCTAATTGTACAAAAGAAAAAATATATTTACTGCTTACTGCTTACTGCATCCTGTATGTAAAAATAAAAGTTTCAGTCTCAAGAGAATGACAATGACAGACTCTGAAGACTGCAGATAAAACCACAAGTACAGTCACTGTGGGAAGTATTACAGGGTCAGTGGCCTTGCTACTTTAGGCACTGCAAATATTTTGGCTCGAATTCAGCCTCACACTCTGTAATTACAAAGAACATTGGTACTTTCCATCTCCAGCCCCCAGTCAAGAAGCCACGTTGTGCTCTGTTTTGCGAAGTCCTCATGCAATTTACGCTGCCATCTCCCATATAAAACTTTGCAGGAGGAAGGTTATACCTCTGTTTTTCCTAAAAGTGAGACTAGGCAAAGACTGACAGTGACCTTCCACTAACTAGTTTTATTTCTTCAAAGAGTATCTTTTGGCTGCTACATTCAGGGCATTTCAGTAAAAATAAAAATACACATTATAATGGGTATTTTAAAACTGTAAAATATGATAGACAATGAATCTTTCATTAAGGTCAGTGGGATCCCTGGGAGGCCATCAGGGGTCTATGGAGGGCTCATGAGCCTGCTAAATTATATGCCAAATGTGTGTATGTATATTTTTTCAGGAAAAGGATCCAATGCTTTCATTCCATTTTTTAAGTGCCTGTGACATCCCGCTCCAATTTTTTTTTTTTTAATTTAAAACCACTGTTTTCAACTATACTACAAGTGTAAGAAAATGTTTGGCATATGTCTTATCAATTTATAAGGACAATAGAGTCCACATATTTCCATGCTTTTCTCCAGCCCATCTTCCAGTTAAATATTATCCAGATGGCCTAGGACTTAAATTCAGTTTGATACAATGGATAAGTTACAGACTTCCTGGATTCAGATCCTTACCAGGCCACTAACTAACTAGATAAGCTTAATTAAATGAGTTAACCCCTCAGTGCCTCAGTTTCCTCATCTGAAAAATGGGAATTAACATCGTACCTGCCTCATAAAGATGACGTGAGGATTGAGGAGATCATGCAAGCAAACTGTGTAGCATCGTTCCAGAACCTGACTCTGACTGTATTCTATCAGTGCTACTTTTGATGAGTTTTCACAGATCTCTAATAAAAATCCTTAATTTTGAATATCTACTTTTTTAAAATGCAAATGACCTGCTAGTGAGCTTTCATTACACTAAAAATTATCACATTTTAAACTTGCCTTTGCCAATCCTTATCAATATTCAAACTTGGGATACCTGTATTTTGACCTTTTATATCTAAATTCATCATTTTACTAAAAATTTTATATATAAGCATTTTCACATTATACTTTTGTTTGTTTTGTTTTTAACCTTGTGACTAAAGCAACAAATCTAATTGTTGACTAATGCACAATAAACCCATTCAAATATTACAATGGTTTTTTGGCCATAATATGAAATTGGAAAATTACTTGAATAAACATAAAAAAATTTATTTGTTTTATATACCAAGGAAATATAAAGCATTTATAGGGTTGTGTGGAGCATTTCGCTTTCCTTAAAAAGATAGGTGTGCTAAGCAAATTAACAAATTATTTTTTGAAATGTTGCTCTTTTCTTCCACAGCTCTTGTAGTGAGATTTCTGACCAAACGGTTCATCTGGGAATATGATCCCACCCTCGGTAGGTCAAATTTTGTTTCCTTCTCCTCTTCAATAAAAATTTATGGCCCCAAAGAAAGAATAATATTTTCTGTTGCAACATTTTTAAGCTCTTTTTAGCTGATTTGGAAGTGCTTTTCAAATCATGCAAAGCAGCCCTCTATGAGGCTAGATGTGTGTTTCATGCTGTCTGTGCTTAGAACCCTGCAGGATTTTAGTGCATAGATGAAGAAATTAGGTCAAGCCTCAGCCATGAGGAAAGGAAGTGGGTACAACACACTGCCCTCACATAAGAAAAATGCAGTATCATTCTAATGGGAGAGAGAGGATAAAACGGACATGGAAAATTTGGTGCGTAATAGAATGGTATCCTGAGAAGAGTAACAGAAAAATAAAACTACTGAATATGGATTTTAGGGAAAAATAAAATATGTTTCTCTCTTTTCTTCTCTCCAATACATCTGACTAAAGCCTGTTACAGAGAGAGAAGGAGAGAAGCAGCAGCAAAATATGATGTCTGTGGATCTTAAAAATAGTAATAATGTTGATGTATAAAATGTAGGCAAACACTCTTCCTGGTTTTTTTTTAATTTCTTTGTTTTGTTTTATTTTTGTCACTCCAAGATTTTCAGTTTAAAAGGGAGCAAGACTTCTTTCATTATTTTTATTCATTCATTCTACAAATGTTTATCAAGCGCCTTCTGTGTGTCAAAGTGTTCTGGGTGCTAAAGATAAATCAGTAAACAGAAAGAGAAGGCCTTGGCTTTTTTGAGTGCACAGTCTAGGAAAGAGAGAAGAGTCAATAAACAAGCAAATATATGTGAGATAGCGATAAGTTTTGTGAAGGAAAACAATAAGGAAGGGAATAGAGAATGATCTTATAGTTTACTTAGTATTTGACTAATAGTTCTGAAATTTATTTTAGTAAGAAGTACAAGGTGAAAACCCAACATTTTTGTCCAAATTGTTGACCAGTTTTCCTCCTGTTATTTATTAAATACTCTCTACCTTTCTCCACTACTTCCAATGCAATCTTTTCATATGTTGAATTGTTTACACCAGGACACCATTCTAGATTTGCTTTTCACACCAAACAGAAGCAGCACAATTTTTCGTTAATTATATGCTGTACAGAACATTTTGATACTTTGTAGAGAACATCTTTCCTCATTACTTTTTTACAGAATTATTTTGGCTACTCTGTTCAGTTGATTTTTCCAGATCAAGTTTAGAAACTCTATAATAATATGACATGATTTTGATTGGAATTGTACTAGAACTATAAATTACTTTGAGAAGATCCACATCTTTATGTTATTCCACCTTTTAATCTAGGAGAATAGCATGTTTCTACATTTATTATTTATTCTTCTGTTTTTGCTTTTAAATAGGTCAGAGTTTTCACATCCAAATTTTTCAACATATTTTTAAATGTAGCCACACTAATTTTAAGACGATATATTTGGATCTAAAAATGCACCCGATTTTTTTAAAAAATTATTCTTTATTATTTTACCCACCAAAGTGAATACTTATTCTTCTCTTATATTTTTATTACTTACATAAGTTTTACATAGATTATCTGAGAATCTTAATGATTAATGGGAGTTTAATTTTAAAAATACAAATTTTTTATTGCTGTATCCGTATATCTCAATGAAAGATGAAGCTTATAAAAAATGGTCTCATAAAATGAACTCTCCCTGAATGTGTTCCAGTACCTAATCTTATTATTCTTAATTAGTCTTAGTTTAACCATTTTCCCTTTTGTTTTATTCATCTGAAAAAAAAAACTGCTATTAATAGTAATCTGCCTGCATCAGTTATGTATAGTGCAGGCTTCCTTCAGTAAGAATAATGAAACTTTATTGAGTGACCTTGTACAGTACTTCTCAAAGAGGATGGCAGCAGCTGCTAAGCAACAAGCACTTTCATCAGACTTCAGGAGTAATGGATACATGACTCATTCCCAGGTGAGGGCTTCATTAATTCTCTCACACTGGAGGCTGGATTTGTGTGTCTATATGAGTGTGTGCAAGAGGTCACTTTTGTTCCAGCACAGAGGGGTTCTCCATCCATTTGATTCAAGGGAAATTAGCATTTCCTGAGTTTAACTTCATACTACCTTGGGGAAGACAGAATTCTTTGTTGAATACATGGCTACTGCATTAGTCCCTTCTCATAATGCTATAGAGAGATACCTGAGACTGAGTAGTTTATAAAGAAAAGAGGTTTAATTGGCTCATGGTTCTGCAGGCTGTACAGGAAGCGTGGAAGCATTGGCTTCTGGGGAGGCCTCAAGGAGCTTTTACTCACGGCAGAAGGGAAAGTGGGAGCAGGCATCTTACGTGGCATGACCATGACTGAGGGTGGGGGGGGCATGCCAGACACTTTAAAACAACCAGATCCCACTAGAACTCACTATTGTGATGACAGCATCACGAAGGAAGGTGTTAAACCATGAGAAACCACCTCATGATCCAATCCCCTCCCACCAGGCCCCACCTCTGACATTTGGGATAACAAATGAACATGAGATTTGGGTGGAGACACAGATCCAAACCATATCAGCTACTTTAACTAAAAGTTTCAAAACCACCACCAAAAGAGATAACTACATTTAAAAGCCAAGTAGCTTATATACAAGAAGCAGTCTTGAATTCTGAAGTCAGTGCTTTCCTGAGAAACATGGGGCAGTTTTTTTTTCAACCTGGAACAGAATTGTTACTCCACAAGAAGCTGAAGACTATGAACATCGTTCTACATATTAACTCAATTAGAATATTTACTGCTTTGAAATAATTCAACGAAGAAAATGCTTGCTACTATAGTAGCAAGTGACTCCTAAACTTTTTGGTTTCAGACTCACTTTTTTTAATTTGATTTTTATGGAGAAAGCCTATCCTAATAATTCAATTAGGGATGCAGGCAAGGGAAAGAAACGGGGGAGGGGGAACTAAACCTACGCTCCACTTGCACTTCATAAAAGAAAGAAATTGCTTTAACATCTGAGTGTTTCGAAGGATACAATGTAAAAAAAATCAGTTCCTTACATTGAACAATTTTAGTTTTATTTTAATTTTCCTTATTATACTGTGGATCGGTGAAATCTTTGTGGGTGGCCAGCACACGGATGTCTATGAACCACATTTGAAAACCACCACTGAAGCTCATAAGATGTGGGAGTTGGACCATCTAACCATGAAAACCCCCGATGGTGGTGGCAGCAATTATCCGATTGTAGAACAACAGGATCCATGTTCTGAATGGATCCCAACCAAGAATTGAATCCCTATCTCCAAGAGTCATATTACCCTCTAAGAATGCTGGTCACCACAGAGAATACAGATAGAGGCTTAGAATGTGTGTGCCTGTGACTCTGTGTGTGTGTGTGTGTGCGCGCGCGTGTATGATGGAGGCATTTGGAGAGGAAGAGAGAGACGGTATTTCAGCCTCTATCACTACTGCGACTGTTACCTTGGAGGCACTGTGTTTGAATCTGCTTAGAAAAGGCTCAGATGAGGATGGGAATGAGGAGACGTTAGACCCACTAGTTCTTTGGTTCTGTGATTGGTTCTTCTTGCCTGCCTTACAACTCCTGCTGCTTGGAATCATTCATACGAAAATAGATACACCCAGAACAAATTATCTTAACCAGATTCTAAAGCAGAAGTGCTTAGCCAACTCATAGAATTATTTAATTATTTAATATCGGCACGGCAAGGAGCTTAGAGATTGTCATTTGACAAATAAGGAAACAGGTACCAAGAAGTAAATTTAATCAAAATTACATGTCCAGTTGTGGTTAGACTAGGAATAGAACTCAACTCAGTACAATTTCCATTCTGGCATAAATCAACATAACTAACTGCTGCTGTTACTGTGCTGGCTAAGTGTCCATACTAAAGTGTTGAAATTCGCAAAAAAAAAAAAAAAAAAAAAAGCTAAATCAGTAAAAAGATTAACCACATGCAACATCCCTTTGAGCACCAACTCCTTTTTGACTACATAAAATATACTTCTAGTTATTAAACTACTAGTGAGTGCAGATTTTAAATTATACATCTCTCACAGTGAAATTCAAGTGTAACTTTTAATGCCTCATTCCATTTTGAAACTCATATTTTTCTTACAGTATACAATATTTTGGTTCATTTGGAACTATCTCCTAAATAATCATCCCCCCACCCTTCACAAAAAAAGGCTCAATTTATTATTTTTGTTTAGTATGAACAAAATCAAAAGCAAATCCACCAAACAAACACATACACATTTTCTTCTATGTATTAAGATGCGTAGTGGAGTCTAATTTCAAAAACTACTTAGTACATTTTTTTAGAGTTAACTCTGGAAAAGTTAGCACGTAGATGCACAACACTTTACCTTTTCGGGCAATACTTCCATTGTTTTACACGTAGAGAAAATGGGCTTCTAATGAGAGAGAGAAGCTTAAAGAAAAAAAATGCTTAAAATGGTATGAACCCAGTATTCACCTTAGACAAAATCACGCTACCACACGCTGCTATGTCTGGGGCAGACATTCTCTCATTTCCTGCATTTTATCCTTTTTGTTTCAGTTAACAGCCAAAGAATCACACAACTTCATATAATTTTTATTATATTCCATTTCCCTCCTACTGTGGCATTCTGTGATTGAAATACATACCCTATTTATCATGGAAGCAACACAGAAAAATGTCCCTGTCTCTCAGACAACTTTTAGTGCAAAGAGATGGAATAGAGCCCAGAACTCTGTTTTCCAGTCTCTGGGGCTGATGCCAGTCTTTTCAAAAGGGAAGTTGGTACAAAGGACACTAAAGAACAGCAGAGGGAGAAGCCAAAGGGCATGGCTCCCCAGCATGTGTGATGCAGAATGGGCTGCTCTTCCTCACGCTGCAGCACTGAAGATGAAAAAAGAAAATCGTTGGGAGAACACTTGGAGACAAGTGGCTGCTGTAAATAGTATTTTAGAGCATTAAATCATACAAAACTATAATCTCTAATTTAACATAAAAGAGTAGGGGGATGGAATATTCTGAAATTGCGAATCACTATGCATACACCATGTATGGATTACATATTCTAGGAGAATGACAATAACATAAAATACACTTATTAAAATATTGAACATAATCTAATTTTTAAATTTTACTTTTTGGAAAATACTTGAGCAATGTGCCGTGCTTATGGCAATGATCACTACACAGTACTGATGGAAGTAGAAGGCAAGGATATGGCTGGCGAAGCTGCATTCTACAGTTTGTATTTTGGACAGGAGATTATATTTACAGTAAAGTAACAGAAAACAGTGGTCAAAAAAGGACTGCAAAATAGTTGATGAAATGAAAGTCAGAAACATGAGGTAGATAGAAAAAATAATTACAAAATCACCGGCTTACAGGCTACCCCCATGACAACAGAAACTTCTGAGTTTATTGTGTTGGTTGGTTGGTTGGTGGGTTGGTTAATGATTTGGGTAGTTTGGGTACAAAGAATTGAGTTAATAATCATATTAATCATACCGCTCTTTTTCATGGTGTTATGCTATTATTAGTGTATGGGAGGCCTTATATTATTCCACTTTCTTTTCCCTTTCATCCCTTATTTTGACACCCACTGCCTTCCTCTTTCCTTTAAGTGCAGAGTCTAATGTGTTTGAAACTAAGCATGGTATTTAAAAGCCTGAACTCCAAAGCTGGTCTTCCCTGACTCAAATCTCGCCTCTACCATTTATTATCTGTGTGACCTTGTTATTTATTTAATCTTGTTACGGCTCAGTTTCTTCTTGTAAAATGGAGCTAATAGCAATATATACTTCATTGGATATTTGTGAGGATTAATGAGTTAACATAAGTGTTTAGAACAGTTGTTCAAATAGAAGCAGTATGTGCTAGCTATTATTATATATTTACTTAGGAAAAATAGTGTTCTGTGTATATATATTTTAAATTTAAATAACTTTTATATATTTATATATATACACTTCTAATCATTATAACCAAATCTGATATTTTTAAGATCCATGCATTTTTCTATATTTACTTCTAGTCTTCTACACGGTATTCTTTACTATGCCACATTTAACTAATCTCCCCAATGATAAACACCTAAGTTGCCTCTAATATGAGCTACTGCTAACATCACTGGGGAAAACATACGTTTAAATTGGTGGTTCTCAAACTTTAGCATGCACCGTAATCACCTGGGGGACTTGTGAGAACACAGATTGCCCATAGGTCTGGGGTGGAGCCTGAGAATTTGCATTTCTAACAAGTTCCTAGGTGAGCCAGATGTTACTGGTTCAGGCACTACACTTTGAGACCCACTGCTGTAAGAACCTGGACCAGGTTTTTTCTAGTGCATGTACCTGAGAGGGAGATTGCTGAATCATAAGTTACGCCCACACCAAACACTAGTGAATTGCTCTTCAAAATGATGTACCACAGTCTACACTCTCATTGTCGGTGTAGAGAAGCTGCCTGTAACCTAGTCAGGCATTATATTACCTAGCTTTATAACTTTACAATTTTTGCCAATCTTATGGTCATAAAATCATCTTATAAGCTTCTCTCTGGTAAGTAAGCAGGTAGAACATCATTTGATATATGTTTTTGCTAATTGGGCATCCTCCTATGTGAATTTCTTCTTTGTATACTTTGGCCGTATTTCTTTCCTGTTCACTTATCTTTTTAATTTCTAAAATTTCTTTCATACTTTAGATATTAATCAACTTTTTGCTTATCATGTTTCAAATATGTTCTCCAGTCTTTAGCCTATTTAATATTGTACAAAATTCTTAATTTTAATGTAGTCAACCCATTTATTTTTTATCTCATTTTTTTTGGTCTGTGCATGAGCTTTTATATTTTCTTTTAATTTTTTTAACTTCAGGTTTCACTCTTCAAATCTAGATGAGTTTAGATCTCTAATTCATCCAGATTTACTTTTAATATATGCCCTAGAAGCCCAACTTTATTTTGTGCATTTAGTGGCCAATTCTTTTCTTATTGGTTCTAATCCAAATGCTACTGATTGAACCATTCATTATTTCCCTAAGTGACTTGTGGTGCCACCTCAGTCATATACTAAGTTCCTATATAAATATGAGTCTATTGTTAAGGCCTTGGTAAATTTGTGCATTCTGATATTAGTACCACACTGTTTGGAGTAATGTTATATAGTATTATATAATTTTAAATAAGTTTCTTGAGCGTCTCAAAAAGTCCAGCTGGACATTTCATTTGAATTGCATTAAATTCTAGATTAATTTTGTGGAAAACTGACATGTTTTTAAAAATGTTGTTTCTCCATTTTCCTAGGATTTTCTTATGTATTCAAGTCTTCATTTTCTGTTACAAATTTCTAAAATTTTCTATTCTAGAAAATTTTTGTTTTTGTTTTTGGAGGGTTTTGAACGGTTTTGTTCATTTTTATTACTTCCTAAATATTATTTATTTTACTACTATTGGAAGTAGTTTCCTGTTTTCTCTTACCTTTCCTACATGGCTTTTGCTGATACAGAAGAATGCTAGTGATACTGTATTTTTCTGCAGAATTTATGGGTTTGAAATTATTGCTTATAAACTTTGTATTATTTTATTTTTATTTCAGCAGAATGTACAATTTCTTCTTTTAGTGCTAAATTTTAATTGCATTGTCTCTCTTAATTTAATGGCAGTATTGTCAGATCTTTATAGCTCCGCCCTCTTTTTATATCTTTTCAAATACCATGCTTTGGTTTTGTTTTCTTTTTCGTGATGTTTTTTCTTTTATTTCTTTTCTTATATTGTCTTGAATTTATTCTGTTTCTTCTCTTCTAATTTATTGAGTTGAATACCTAGTTGACTTTTTCTAGATTTTTAAGAGTTATAACATCTTCTGGAATCAGACAAGTACATTAGTTCACACAAACTTGCTTCTGGCCTTTTCCCCCATCTTCACCCTGATATACTGATAGAATCATCTAGAATTGTAATGCCAGGATTGATGTTGATGTAGTTTTATTGTTTTGATGGACGTCTTGAATTCAGTTTCACTGGCAAAAAGTCCTACATCAGTCTGAGTCGTATCTTTTTGTAGGTGATGTGCTTTATTCTCTAAATCCCTTTAGACTTATTCCTCATTGATATCCTTAAATTTTGTCGTAATAGGTTTAGATATAGAGCTTTTTCCTCATGCGTCCTGCTAGTTCCTTTGATCTTAAATCTTTCATTGTTCCGTCACGTTGAGAAATTCTCAGTCATTACAACCTCAATAATTTCCACTCCTCTATGTATTTTATTCTCTCCTTTGAGGCTCATTTTATAAAGGATACTAGGATTTCTTGTTCTATTATCCATACCTTTTATTAAATTTTACTTTTACGTGTTCCTTTGTTTTACTTACTTACACTTACTGACACTTCTGGGAGAGTTCCTCAACCTAACTCTCATCAGGTCAGTCATTCATTCATTCGGTTCTTTATTTCTGTTGTTCTAGTTTTCATACAGAGGAGCACCAGTTGGCGCTTATTTTTGACCCGTGGTTTCCATTTTATGTGATGAGGGGCATACTCAGGGCCACCCAGTCTTCTTGCACCTGCTAACTTCTCCTTCCCCTCACATAGCTTGGTGACCACTCTGCTGTTGATCCACCAACCTCCAGCTGGTACTGAGCATCTGCCATTTTTCTGCTTTGAAGAGGTAGCATAAGCAAGAGGACTCCATCTAGTTCCACCTCCCCTCCATGCTGCCCAGCCCTCCCCTACTTTGGATTACTGTTCCTCACCAACCACCCAGTAGTGGGGTCTGACCACCTTTTACTACCCCTAGAGTTTCTCATAGTTTTACATCATTTGGCAAGAACCATTCACCTCCTGGTAATATCTGTTACATTTCCAGAGTTGAGGGTTGAAAGGAAATTAGTAGCTTCTGTTGGTATGTTATCTTGTTAGAAACAGCAGTTTCCAGAAACTCGATTTTTAGAAGCACCAAGGCAGAATGCATTTTGTGAAAATCACCTTCTCAATTTACATTGTTGAGGTCTCATTATAGAAGGAAAAGAGCACCAGGGAGCTGGCTTTTCAGAAAAATAAAATGGAATCTTCAGAGGAAAGGATAGGGCCAGGCACGGTGGCTGAGGCCTGTAATCTCAGCACTTTGGGAGGCCAAGGCAGGCGGATCACTTAAGGTCAGGAGTTCAAGACCAGCCTGGCCAACATGGTGAAACCTTGTCTCCACTAAAAATACAAAAATTAGCTGGGTGTTGTGGAAGGCACCTGTAATCCCAGCTACTTGGGAGGCTGAGACAAGAGAATCACTTGAAACCCGGGTTTCAGTGAGCTGATATTGCACCACTGCACTCCAGCCTGTGCAACAGAGCTAGACCCCGTCAAGAAAAAAAAAAAAAAAAAAGGAAAGTATAGGGTAGCAAAGAGGCAAAGAGATTCCTCCTATTCTACACTCTGAAAGTCGGTGACACCCATGTTAGAACTTGGTATGTCCAGGAGCTAAGAATGAAGATTCTACATTTTTGCACATCTCTCCTCTCTTTCCTAGACTACACAGTTCCTTATGCTGTAAAATCAGGAATACTTCTCCCATGCCCATTTTCAGTTTTAAGGATCAAATTAAATCTTGCATTTATTTACCTTTTTGTCTTTTTTATTTGCTCATTCCCTTAGAATCAACCTACCGACACCAAGCAACCATCGATGATGAAGTTGTTTCCATGGAGATACTAGACACTGCTGGTCAGGTGAATAAAGAGTTCAGCTAAAATATTTTTCTGGATCAAATAAAACTGAGAAATCTATGCTATGAACAAAAATAAGGCACTTTTCTTCAACTAACTTTTGCATGCCTAAAACCTTTTTCTCTAATTAACTAGCCATTTTATATATTAACATATTTGTAAATATCTGTATATTCATCCTTATATAAACTGCCCAGTGTTTCAAGGGGGTTTTGAAAATACTATAATATTCACATATCATCTAGGTTAGACTCTCTCACTTATATTTTGTGGCATAGCAAGATATTAATAAGTTTTCATGGTCAAATGTGTTTTGAAATGCTCAAATGAAGTTAAACAGATGTCTTTACTGAAAGAATTCTCAGAGCCTCTAACAGGCTTGTGTGTGAGTCTTTAAGAAAGACATTTAGTATATATTGTATTCTAAACTCACATGATGTCATATAAGTTTGTTTCAGAATACTTCATTTTAGATGTCTTTCTTGTAATATTTGGTATTAGGTCAGTCACTTCTGAGATTACAAAAGGGTTCATAGATAGGTTTAGTTTCCAGGTACAGAAATGACCACTGGCTGGGCACGGTGGCTCACACCTGTAATCCCAGCACTTTGGGAGGCCAAGGCTGGCAGATCACAAGGACAGGAGATCGAGACCATCCGGGCTAACATGGTGAAATCCCGTCTCTACTAAAAATACAAAAAATTAGCCAGGTGTGGTGGTGGGCACCTGTAGTCCCAGCTGCTGGGGAGGCTGAGGCAGGAGAACGGTGTGAACCCGGGAGGCGGAGCTTGCAGTGAGCCAAGATGGCGCCACTGCACTCCAGCCTGGGCGGCAGAGTGAGACTCCGTCTCAGTAAAAAAAAAAAAAGAAGAAGAAAAAAATGGCCACTGGAATGACAGAAAGCTAAAGTTTTCCATGGTACTTTATCAATTACCTGTGACCCCCAAAAAGACTTGAATCAAAGTGTTTAAACCCAGAAATGTTCTTGAAATGAATTACCCACTTTTCCACTTTTCCATCTCATCACCACCTACTTATTCTCTGACCTTCACAGAGCACTGATTCTGAAGAGAGGCAGCAGGGAGGTGCATGCCTCCAGAAGTCATTTGAACCCGGGAAAGCAATGTTTTTTCAAATCATGCTTGCCACTTTGCTATGAAGGAGTGATAACCCACTTTGAGAATCACTTCAATAGAGTTTCTGTCATTGGTACTACACGACATTTTGGGGGCTCTGAGATAGGAAAAGAAAAAAAAAAGCCAAATCCTTTAGCATAGAGTTGGATTCTCTAAATCGTTTGTCACAGTTTTTCTGGAGGCTAATTGTCTGTAATCCGAAGAAAGAGAAAATTAAAACAAACAACAAACCAAAAAAAAATAAATAAACCAAAATGCATCTTGCTAAATTTTGACTCTAATTCTGATACTTAAAAGGTGGAATAGGGGCTACTTGTCTGTTAAAAAATTGCTAAGTCCTTAATTGTGATGAAAAGCCTCAAAAGTGATGTGCTCAACTAAGATTATAATTTCTTTTTAGTTTTTATGATTACAGATTTAATGATATGGCAAGAAAAAAATTAAAAGCAGAAATTTAAAATCTATTAAATTAGAAAATATTCAGTTCCCTGAAATATGTTGAGATGAATAAGTCATGACTGTATTTAAAATTATTTAGAAAGCTTGTACAATTAGAGTACCATGACATTTTAATGACTTTGGATATAAAGAATAGTAATTAAGGCATTACTGTCAGCATTACCAGCATCCATATATTTTGATTATTTCCAGGTCTCTTGACGGCCATTTTTCTTTGCCAACAGGAAGATACCATTCAGAGGGAGGGGCACATGCGATGGGGGGAAGGCTTTGTGCTGGTCTACGACATTACTGACCGAGGAAGTTTTGAGGAAGTGCTGCCACTTAAGAACATCCTAGATGAGGTCAAAAAGCCCAAGAATGTGACTCTTATCTTGGTTGGAAACAAAGCTGACTTGGACCACTCCAGGCAGGTTAGCACAGAAGAAGGAGAGAAGCTGGCCACAGAATTGGCTTGTGCTTTTTACGAGTGCTCTGCCTGCACTGGAGAAGGGAACATCACAGAGATATTCTATGAGTTGTGTCGAGAGGTGCGTCGCCGGAGGATGGTGCAGGGCAAGACGAGGCGACGCAGCTCCACCACGCATGTCAAGCAAGCCATTAACAAGATGCTCACCAAAATCAGTAGTTAGGCAGCCCAGCTGAGGTGGACCAACTAATTGGAAACACTCTTCCCCTTCTGTTCCCCTTTCAAAAATAAAACAAAATATTGCATTCTTTGTTTTGATTCTGAGAAATGTCTGGGCTTCCCATTGTTTCCGGCCTCTCATAGGTTGGGAAGTTTTAGCGTGTTTTATGCAATTTCAGTGCTAACAACTTCTTCCTTTCCTGCTTGAATAAGATACACTCTAATGGCATTTGAACATGTAATCACCAGAGATTCTGAAATGACTGGTTTATGTTAAGCTATTTTTAGGCATCTTCACCTTGCTTAAGTAGGTTGAAGTTTTTGCAAAGGCATTTAAAAATTCAATTTCTTGTCAGGTACTACAAATAATTATCTTAAAAGTCTAAGATAGCAGAAAATACAGTAAAAACACAGGAGAAGAAGCTGAGCTATTGGAACAGGAAATAGAAGGAACTCTAGTTTCTGTTTGAAGTGAGGATTTTCTGAATTATCTAATATCATCTAGGTTTTCTTTAAAATTTTATTTTGTTCTTAAGTTCAAGCATCTTCTCACTAATGTTTTTCACTATAACAGAGAATTCATTTCAATTTGAGTTGGTTCTCTCAATGATCTATTGATCATTACACCCTAACTCTCCTTCCTTGGCTCAAACAATATTTTCACTATAACAAAGGCAATAGGACACAAAATTCACATCCTGCTGGGCCTTTTTTCATCAAGTCAGGGTGATATAAAAACATTGGAAATCTTTTCACCAAACCCTGACTTTATTGAGTGCTAGTGGAAGATGTAGAATTAGAGACATCTGATTTGTTTATCACCTTAGCAGAAAAACCACAGTCCAAAAGACAAGCAAATTAAGAATGGAGCTTAACCATGCCTCCATTGGGAAGTCTAGACTTTGAGCCAGGTACAGTAAGAAAAATTAGCCTCTGTTTCATTAAGTTTGCCACATGACTTATTTTGATATTTTGGATACATTAACTCACTTAGGAGAATTCAGAAAAGAATGGGTGATTAAAGTTCATTACAGCTGAATAAATGTGTCTAAAACAGACTCTTGTATTCTGAAAGTACAGTCTACAACTGATAAAACTTTATGATTCTTTTCTCCCCCATTATGCCCCTATATATATCAAGATTTGGGTACTTTATTTTAGTAGAAAATATATATCTTTTACATATGTATGTATTTATAAATGCATAGATATATGTATAAAAATTTGTAAGCATTAGCGGCATTAATTCACCAATGCATTTGGACAACTTGATGTAACTGACTTTATTTTATGTGACTATAATAAAAAGCATAATTTTCTCATTCTGTCATATTTGGGTAATCTTTCTTGTGATAACATGAAACATTTACAATTTGAAGGGAGACTCAAGGGGACAACTAACTGAATTGCAAAATTGACAAATCAGTGAGCCTGATATAAAAAAATTAGCTCCTGTTGATTGATTAAACTAGCTGCTTTTGGAGTCTTTAGGTGCTATTTTAGGTACTTTATGTATTATCAAATCTTCACAATCACTCTGTGCAAGACTAGTACTGTAAGCACAATTGTAGAGATAAATATATTGAGTGAGTCACAAGGGGGAAAATGTAGTAAAGCCAATTTTGCATAGCTATTTAGTGTGTAGAACCCGGATTTGAACCCAAAGAGTCAAAAAGTTGGATTCCAGACCTCGCATTTTTAACCATTATATACTTCTTATCCTTGAGCTGTAGTGGGGAAGATACTGAAGCAGATAATTCACTTTAACTATGTTTTTGTTCACTCACTACAAATTTTTATACATGTTGGACACATAACTTGATACAAATTAGTCTATTTGATGGTGTCTGATCTGAGCCTTAACGTATACACGAGAGTTATCCAAGAAAGAAATATGGTAAAGATATTCTAGGCAAAGGAAATAATAGCATGGAATCAAAATATAGAGACATGAACAGTGATGGTAAGTGTGGTCATGTAAAGGAGTTTAGAGGGCCACATATATCATTTTTAGGGGAAAAGGGGAAAGAGAACAAAAGGGAATAATTTTTTTTAAATGAAGGGGCAGGAGGGAAGAAAGAAAGTCAAAAATTCCTATTCCTGCAAGCAACTACCTACTAAAGAATCAAATTGGTAAACTTAGCTATGATTCATTTTCAGTAAAGTCTTTTTAGACAATGTAGGGGACATGGAAGCAGATAAAAATTATTTTTGAAATTTTGTTATCTTCTAGAATTAGTCACTTTGATTCTCTCATATCTATACTTGGAAATATAGTTCAACCAATTCCTATTAAAAATAAGCTTATAAGGAAGCATAGTGAAATACATGGATGTCATTCTTGAGTCAAAAAACTAAGTTAAACACAGAGTCACCAACACCAGAAACTACCCTAGGTATGTGAATACAAATCCAGACATTAAAAACCAAACAACCACTGGCATAAGTTTCAACCACTAATTACAGAAGAGCATGAGACTGTATAAATATAAATTGGTTATTTCTCTCATGCCCCAGGCTTCTCCTCAAATGTAAGATTATAAATAAGTTAATACTATTAGTTGTTTAGAAGCTGAGCTTCATTTTTATGAATGCCGAGGAAGAAAGATTCACTTTGTAAAAACTAGAGACAGGAGAGGAGCCAAGATGGCCGAATAGGAACAGCTCCGGTCTACAGCTCCCAGCGTGAGCGACGCAGAAGACGGGTGATTTCTGCATTTCCATCTGAGGTACCGGGTTCATCTCACTAGGGAGTGCCAGACAGTGGGCGCAGGCCAGTGGGTGCGCGCACCGTGCGCGAGCCGAAGCAGGGCGAGGCATTGCCTCACCTGGGAAGCGCAAGGGGTCAGGGAGTTCCCTTTCTGAGTCAAAGAAAGGGGTGACAGACGCACCTGGAAAATCGGGTCACTCCCACCCGAATATTGCGCTTTTCAGACCGGCTTAAAAAACGGCGCACCACGAGACTATATCCCACACCTGGCTCGGAGGGTCCTACGCCCACGGAGTCTCGCTGATTGCTGGCACAGCAGTCTGAGATCAAACTGCAAGGCGGCAGCGAGGCTTGGGGAGGGGCGCCCGCCATTGCCCAGGCTTGCTTAGGTAAACAAAGCAGCCGGGAAGCTCGAACTGGGTGGAGCCCACCACAGCTCAAGGAGGCCTGCCTGCCTCTGTAGGCTCCACCTCTGGGGGCAGGGCACAGACAAACAAAAAGACAGCAGTAACCTCTGCAGACTTAAATGTCCCTGTCTGACAGCTTTGAAGAGAGCAGTGGTTCTCCCAGCACGCAGCTGGAGATCTGAGAACGGGCAGACTGCCTCCTCAAGTGGGTCCCTGACCCCTGACCCCCGAGCAGCCTAACTGGGAGGCACCCCCCAGCAGGGGCACACTGACATCTCACACGGCAGGGTATTCCAACAGACCTGCAGCTGAGGGTCCTGTCTGTTAGAAGGAAAACTAACAAACAGAAAGGACATCCACAACGAAAACCCATCTGTACATCACCATCATCAAAGACCAAAAGTAGGTAAAACCACAAAGATGGGGAAAAAACAGAACAGAAAAACTGGAAACTCTAAAATGCAGAGCGCCTCTTCTCCTCCAAAGGAACGCAGTTCCTCACCAGCAACGGAACAAAGCTGGAGGGAGAATGATTTTGACGAGCTGAGAGAAGAAGGCTTCAGACGATCAAATTACTCTGAGCTACGGGAGGATATTCAAACCAAAGGCAAAGAAGTTGAAAACTTTGAAAAAAATTTAGACGAATGTATAACTAGAATAACCAATACAGAGAAGTGCTTAAAGGAGCTGATGGAGCTGAAAACCAAGGCTCGAGAACTACGTGAAGAATGCAGAAGCCTCAGGAGCCGATGCGATCAACTGGAAGAAAGGGTATCAGCAATGGAAGATGAAATGAATGAAATGAAGCGAGAAGGGAAGTTTAGAGAAAAAAGAATAAAAAGAAATGAGCAAAGCCTCCAAGAAATATGGGACTATGTGAAAAGACCAAATCTACGTCTGATTGGTGTACCTGAAAGTGATGGGGAGAATGGAACCAAGTTGGAAAACACCCTGCAGGATATTATCCAGGAGAACTTCCCCAATCTAGCAAGGCAGGCCAACGTTCAGATTCAGGAAATACAGAGAACACCGCAAAGATACTCCTCGAGAAGAGCAACTCCAAGACACATAATTGTCAGATTCACCAAAGTTGAAATGAAGGAAAAAATGTGAAGGGCAGCCAGAGAGAAAGGTCGGGTTACCCTCAAAGGGAAGCCCATCAGACTAACAGCGGATCTCTCGGCAGAAACCCTACAAGCCAGAAGAGAGTGGGGGCCAATATTCAACATTCTTAAAGAAAAGAATTTTCAACCCAGAATTTCATATCCAGCCAAACTAAGCTTCATAAGTGAAGGAGAAATAAAATACTTTACAGACAAGCAAATGCTGACCGATTTTGTCACCACCAGGCCTGCCCTAAAAGAGCTCCTGAAGGAGGCGCTAAACATGGAAAGGAACAACCGGTACCAGCCGCTGCAAAATCATGCCAAAATGTAAAGACCATCAAGACTAGGAAGAAACTGCATCAACTAACGAGCAAAATCACCAGCTAACATCATAATGACAGGATCAAATTCACACATAACAATATTAACTTTAAATGTAAATGGACTAAATTCTCCAATTAAAAGACACAGACTGGCAAGTTGGATAAAGAGTCAAGACCCATCAGTGTGCTGTATTCAGGAAACCCATCTCACATGCAGAGACACACATAGGCTCAAAATAAAAGGATGGAGGAAGATCTACCAAGCAAATGGAAAACAAAAAAAGGCAGGGGTTGCAATCCTAGTCTCTGATAAAACAGACTTTAAACCAACAAAGATCAAAAGAGACAAAGAAGGCCATTACATAATGGTAAAGGGATCAATTCAACAAGAGGAGCTAACTATCCTAAATATATATGCACCCAATACAGGAGCACCCAGATTCATAAAGCAAGTCCTGAGTGACCTACAAAGAGACTTAGACTCCCACACATTAATAATGGGTGACTTTAACACCCCACTGTCAACATTAGACAGATCAACGAGACAGAAAGTCAACAAGGATACCCAGGAATTGAACTCAGCTCTGCACCAAGCGGACCTAATAGACATCTACAGAACTCTCCACCCCAAATCAACAGAATATACATTTTTTTCAGCACCACACCACACCTATTCCAAAATTGACCACATACTTGGAAGTAAAGCTCTCCTCAGCAAATGTAAAAGAACAGAAATTATAACCAACTATCTCTCAGACCACAGTGCAATCAAACTAGAACTCAGGGTTAAGAATCTCACTCAAAGCCGCTCAACTACATGGAAACTGAACAACCTGCTCCTGAATGACTACTGGGTACATAACGAAATGAAGGCAGAAATAAAGATGTTCTTTGAAACCAACGAGAACAAAGACACAACATACCAGAATCTCTGGGACGCATTCAAAGCAGTGTGTAGAGGGAAATTTATAGCACTAAATGCCCACAAGAGAAAGCAGGAAAGATCCAAAATTGACACCCTAACATCACAATTAAAAGAACTAGAAAAGCAAGAGCAAACACATTCAAAAGCTAGCAGAAGGCAAGAAATAACTAAAATCAGAGCAGAACTGAAGGAAATAGAGACACAAAAAACCCTTCAAAAAATCAATGAATCCAGGAGCTGGTTTTTTGAAAGGATCAACAAAATTGATAGACCGCTAGCAAGACTAATAAAGAAAAAAAGAGAGAAGAATCAAATAGACACAATAAAAAATGATAAAGGGGATATCACCACCGATCCCACAGAAATACAAACTACCATCAGAGAATACTACAAACACCTCTACGCAAATAAACTAGAAAATCTAGAAGAAATGGATACATTCCTCGACACATACACTCTCCCAAGACTAAACCAGGAAGAAGTTGAATCTCTGAATAGACCAATAACAGGAGCTGAAATTGTGGCAATAATCAATAGTTTACCAACCAAAAAGAGTCCAGGACCAGATGGATTCACAGCCGAATTCTACCAGAGGTACAAGGAGGAAATGGTGCCATTCCTTCTGAAACTATTCCAATCAATAGAAAAAGAGGGAATCCTCCCTAACTCATTTTATGAGGCCAGCATCATTCTGATACCAAAGCCGGGCAGAGACACAACCAAAAAAGAGAATTTTAGACCAATATCCTTGATGAACATTGATGCAAAAATCCTCAATAAAATACTGGCAAACCAAATCCAGCAGCACATCAAAAAGCTTATCCACCATGATCAAGTGGGCTTCATCCCTGGGATGCAAGGCTGGTTCAATATACGCAAATCAATAAATGTAATCCAGCATATAAACAGAGCCAAAGACAAAAACCACATTATTATCCCAATAGATGCAGAAAAAGCCTTTGACAAAATTCAACAACCCTTCATGCTAAAAACTCTCAATAAATTAGGTATTGATGGGACGTATTTCAAAATAATAAGAGCTATCTATGACAAACCCACAGCCAATATCATACTGAATGGGCAAAAACTGGAAGCATTCCCTTTGAAAACTGGCACAAGACAGGGATGCCCTCTCTCACCGCTCCTGTTCAACATAGTGTTGGAAGTTCTGGCCAGGGCAATCAGGCAGGAGAAGGAAATAAAGGGCATTCAATTAGGAAAAGAGGAAGTCAAATTGTCCCTGTTTGCAGACGACATGATTGTTTATCTAGAAAACCCCATCGTCTCAGCCCAAAATCTCCTTAAGCTGATAAGCAACTTCAGCAAAGTCTCAGGATACAAAATCAATGTACAAAAATCACAAGCATTCCTATACACCAACAACAGACAAACAGAGAGCCAAATCATGAGTGAACTCCCATTCACAATTGCTTCAAAGAGAATAAAATACCTAGGAATCCAACTTACAAGGGATGTGAAGGACCTCTTCAAGGAGAACTACAAACCACTGCTCAAGGAAATAAAAGAGGATACAAACAAATGGAAGAACATTCCATGCTCATGGATAGGAAGAATCAATATCGTGAAAATGGCCATACTGCCCAAGGTAATTTACAGATTCAATGCCATCCCCATCAAGCTACCAATGACTTTCTTCACAGAATTGGAAAAAACTACTTTAAAGTTCATATGGAACCAAAAAAGAGCCCGCATCGCCAAGTCAATCCTAAGCCAAAAGAACAAAGCTGGAGGCATCACACTACCTGACTTCAAACTATACTACAAGGCTACAGTAACCAAAACAGCATGGTACTGGTACCAAAACAGAGATATAGATCAATGGAACAGAACAGAGCCCTCAGAAATAACGCCACTTACCTACAACTATCTGATCTTTGACAAACCTGAGAAAAACAAGCAATGGGAAAAGGATTCCCTATTTAATAAATGGTGCTGGGAAAACTGGCTAGCCATATGTAGAAAGCTGAAACTGGATCCCTTCCTTACACCTTATACAAAAATCAATTCAAGATGGATTAAAGATTTAAACGTTAGACCTAAAACCATAAAAACCCTAGAAGAAAACCTAGGCATTACCATTCAGGACATAGGCGTGGGCAAGGACTTCATGTCCAAAGCACCAAAAGCAATGGCAACAAAAGCCAAAATTGACAAATGGGATCTAATTAAACTAAGGAGCTTCTGCACAGCAAAAGAAACTACCATCAGAGTGAACAGGCAACCTACAACATGGGAGAAAATTTTCGCAACCTACTCATCTGACAAAGGGCTAATATCCAGAATCTACAATGAACTCAAACAAATTTATAAGAAAAAAACAAACAACCCCATCAAAAAGTGGGCAAAGGACATGAACAGACACTTCTCAAAAGAAGACATTTATGCAGCCAAAAAACACATGAAAAAATGCTCATCATCACTGGTCATCAGAGAAATGCAAATCAAAACCACTATGAGATATCATCTCACACCAGTTAGAATGGCAATCATTCAAAAGTCAGGAAACAACAGGTGCTGGAGAGGATGTGGAGAAATAGGAACACTTTTACACTGTTGGTGGGACTGTAAACTAGTTCAACCATTGTGGAAGTCAGTGTGGCGATTCCTCAGGGATCTAGAACTAGAAACACCATTTGACCCAGCCATCCCATTACTGGGTATATACCCAAATGACTATAAATCATGCTGCTATAAAGACACATGCACACGTATGTTTATTGCGGCGTTATTCACAATAGCAAAGACTTGGAACCAACCCAAATGTCCAACAATGATAGACTGGATTAAGAAAATGTGGCACATATACACCATGGAATACTATGCAGCCATAAAAATGATGAGTTCATGTCCTTTGTAGGGACATGGATGAAACTGGAAACCATCATTCTCAGTAAACTATCGCAAGAACAAAAAACCAAACACCGCATATTCACACTCATAGGTGGGAATTGAACAATGAGATCACATGGACACAGGAAGGGGAATATCACACTCTGGGGACTGTGGTGGGGAGGGGGGAGGGGGGAGGGACAGCATTGGGAGATATACCTAATGCTAGATGACGAGTTAGTGGGTGCAGCGCACCAGCATGGCACATGTATACATATGTAACTAACCTGCACAGTGTGCACATGTACCCTAAAACTTAAAGTATAATAAAAAAAAAAAGTAGAGACAGTGTTTTATTTTCTGTATTAAAAGCATAACATCACTTGGCCATTATGGAATATCAGGGACCAGATTTACTCTTACATATTAAACAACTAGAAAAAACGTCAGATAAAATATACAGAACAATGGTTTTCAGATATTGAACAACAAGCAATACAGTGCATTGATCCCTAAAAGGAGGGAAAGAAATGATGTAAACCCTATGAATGCTTCAGCTTACTGCCAAGTGACAGGTTCCAAGAAGCAATACAGTTAAAAATAAAAAGGAAAGAAAGAGAGAGAAAGAAATGAAAGAAAGGGAAAAAAAGAAAGAAGAAAGAAAGAAAAAAGAAAGAAAGAGAAAGGAAGGAAAGAAGGAAGGAAGGAGAAAGAAAGAAAAAGAGAAAAAAGAAAAGAGAAGAAAGAAAAGAGAAAGAAAGAAAGGAAGGAAAGAGAAAAGAAAGAAAGAAAAAGAAGAAAAAGAAAGAAAGAAAGAGAAAGAAAGAAAGGAAGGAAAGCCTGGGCATGGTGGCTCATGCCTGTAATCCCAGCGCTTTGGGAGGACAAGGCAGGTGAATCACTTGAGCCCAAGAGTTCAAGACTAGCCTAGGCAACATGACAAAACCCCATCTCTACTAAAAACACAAAAATTAGCTGGGCATGGTGGTGCATACCTGTAATCCCAGCTACTGCTGAGGCTGAGGCAGGAGAATCGCTTGAGCCCAGGAGGCTGAGATTGCAGTTAGCCCAGATCATGCCACTACACTCCAGCCTGGGTGACAGAGTGAGACTCTGTCAAACAAA
This sequence comes from Pan troglodytes, assembly GCF_028858775.2. Taxonomy (NCBI): domain Eukaryota; kingdom Metazoa; phylum Chordata; class Mammalia; order Primates; family Hominidae; genus Pan; species Pan troglodytes. The sequence goes on along the minus strand of NC_072408.2, from coordinate 22,242,297 downwards.
CAAACAACAACAACAACAAAACACCGCAGAACTTGGTTGTCTCATTGAGTTGAATAGACAAAAATCAGAACTGGGGGAGGTCAAGTTTATAAGACTCTGTGGGATAGAATGTCTGAAAAAAGGAAACTTAACAGAGAGAAAATTCCGTAGATGTACAAAAGAGTTCTTTTAGTGTTTGGCTTAGTATGGATCACATGGTAAGAGGATGCTACCCATGGATGAAGCAAGAAGTGCAGAAAAGCAGTAGGTCAAATTTTGGGGGGATCATAAATAAGGCTGAGAATAGTTTGTACTATTGAAAATACCATGTAATATAGAAGTAATAAACAGGATCTTAGACACTGTGTTTATACACAGGACATTAGGACATTGTGTGAATTGTGAGTCTAAATTAGCGCCAGACCAGGATGCTAAGTAACTGCTCTAACACAGCATAAAAGGCAGCCTGAAATTGATCGAATTGAGTCCAAGTAACTTGATTTTGGGCTGGAAAAAAATCCAACACACTATACAAAAATAGTAAAATCTTGTGCCCAATAAGATAAAAAGTACAGTGGCTGGCATCCAGTCAAAAATTACTATGCCAAAGAAGCAGGAAAATATAATCCATAAATAGAATAAAAATCAATCAATCAATAGAAACAGATAAAAACATGACAAATGCTAGCATTAGGAAAGAAAAAAATTAATACGGCCATTATATGTATATGCTCCATATGTTCAAGAAGGTAGGGAAAGATACAAACATAGTGAGTGAAGACAAAAATAAAAGTTATAAACAAGACCCAAATGTAATCTCTAGAGATAGAAAATACAATATCTGAAATAATAATACACTGTGTAGCATTTATATCAGATTAGACTCTGAAAAATTGACCAGCTTGATGACATAGTGATAGAAACAATCCAAATGAAGAAAAGAGAGGGAAAAAAGACTAAAGAGATAAAAATGAACACATCATCAGTGATTTCTGGGAGAAAACCAAGCAGTCTAACACATATGTATATAATTGGACTCCCAGAAGTAGTGAAGAGGATGGTGGGACCAAAAAAAAATGAACAAATAATAGCTGAAAAAAACCATATTATAAACTCTCAAATCCAAGAAACTCAAAAGACCCTAAGGAGTAAAAAACAAAGAAAACAATATCATGATACATCAAAATCAAGTTGCTACAAAACTATGATAAAGAGAAAATCTTAAAAGTAGCCAGTGGGGGCCGGGCACAATGGCTCATGCCTGTAATCCCAGCCCTTTGGGATGCCAGTGTGGGAAGATTACCTGAGGTCAGGAGTTTGAAACTAGCCTGACCAACATGGTGAAACCCTGTCTCTACTAAAAACACAAAAAAGTAGCCAGACATGATGGTGGGCATCTCTAATCCCAGCTACTCGGGAGGCTGAGGCAGGAGAATCACTTGGACCTGGGAGGCAGAGGCTGCAGGGAGCTAAGACCACGCCACTGCACTCCAACCTGGGTGACAGAGTGAGACTCCACCTCAAAGAAAAAAAGAAAAGAAAAAAAAAAAAAAGCAGCCAATGGGGAAAATAGACACATTAAGTACAGCAAAACAAAGACAAGAATGACAGCCAACTTTACTTTCAAAACTAGGCAAGCTGGAAGTCATTGGAATGAAATATTTAAAATAGAAGGAAAAGAAATGTCAACTTACTATTCTATTCCAAGTGAAAATATATTTCAATAATAAAGGTAAAATAATGATAAAAGATCTAGGAGAATTTATCACCAGCCAGTCTGTAATGCCAGAAAGGTTAAAGAAGGACATTTTTAGGGCAAAATATATAATAGCATTAACACCAAGGAAGGGTGGGAATAGATTTTAAGTTTCTGAAACTATATGTAAAATATCATAATATTATTTTGAGATAGGCAGTGATAATAAGTTAAATGCATATGTTGTAAAGTTTAGGGCAGCCACTTAAAACTAAAACAAAGAGATGTAGCTAAAAAGCCAATAGTGTATATAAAATGGAATCATAAGAAATACTCAATTATTCTAATAAAAAAATCAGGAAAAGATAAAGAAAAAAGAACAGATCGGATTAAAAGAAGAGAATTCAATTACATCTGTGAATTTACTAAATATGAGTGGTCTAAACACTCTAATTAAAAATCATAGATTTTCTAATTGGATAAAGAGAGAACAACCTACATTCTGTCCACAAGAAATTCTTATTAAACAAAAAGATACAATACATTAAAAATACAACAGTCTGAAATATATACTAAACAAACACTACTTAAAGAAAGTCAGAGTAGCCATATTAATATTGGACAAGATAGATGTCAGAGCAAGGAAATTAACAGGAACCAAAAGAAACCTTTCCTAAAGATAAAGAGGTCAACTGAAAAAGACATAACACTTCTAAATGTATGCACCTATAACACAGCTTTAAAACACATAAAGAAAATGATAGAAATGAAATTATAAATAAACAAATATATAATTATAATTGAATATTTCAAGTCTTCTCTCAGTAATTGATAGAACAAATAGATTTTAAGAAATAGTAAAGCTATAGAACACATAAACAAAACTATCAATCAAATTGATGTGATATTTACAGAACATTCCACTGAACAAAAACAGAGTACATTTTTTTCAGGTGTACACATTTATCAAGCCAGATCATGTTGGACAATAAGTTTAAATAAAGTTAAAATAATTTATATCTTAAAGAATGTTCTCTGACTTTAAAAGAATTAAAGTACCTGTAGTCAACAAAATGATAATTGGGAAATAACCAAATGTTGAGAAATTAAATAACATATAAATAATTCATGAATCACAGAAGAAATCAATTGGGAACTCAGAAAATTTTTTGAACAAAATGAATGTAGAAACACCAAATATCAAAATTTGTGGGACCCAGCCAAAGCTGTGCTAAAATAAAATTAATTACACTAACATCTTATATTAGAGAAGAAAAAAAGTCCAGTACAAATCAACATATTATACTGATATCAGCATTACTCTAACACCAAAGCAAGAAAAGCCATATTATTTTTTAAAAACTGCAGGCTAATATTTCTCTTGAACATGAACACAAAAATCTTTATCAAAGTTTTAGCAGATGAATGCACACGCACACACACAAACACACACATTCACACACATATCATAATATATCATGACCAAGAGAGTTTATACCAGGAATTGCAAGATTAATTTAATATTCAAAAATTAATCAATGTAACTCACAATTCTAACAGATTAAAATATAATAAATATATAATAATCTCAATTGATTCATAAAAATAATTTAATGAATTCAATACCAATTCCTGATCTTAAAACTCAAAAAACAAAAAATCTCTCAGCAAACTGAAAACAGAAGGGATCTCCCTGACTCCAAAAAAGTGTATCTTCAAAATTCCTACATCATACTTAAAGGTAAAAGACTAAAAACTTTCCCCCTAAGAAAGGGAACAAGGATATAAGCTCTCACCACTTCTATTCAACATTATACAGAGGTTCTAGACAGCACAACAAATCAAGGGAATGGAGAAGTAAATTGTCTTATTTGCAGAAGACATGATCATCTATACAGATAATGCCTAAGGGATCTTTAAAGAAAAACTACTAGAACTAATAAATGAGTTTAGCAAAATTAGTTGTATAAAGGTAGTAACCCAAAATCAATTGCATTTCTACATACTAGCAGCATACAATTATAAAATTATTTTAAAAATCTATTTACAATAATACCCATATACATATACTATTTAGGAATAAGTTTTACAAAATATGTACAAGATCTGTACCCTGGAAACTATGAAACATTGTCTAGAGAAATTAAAGTTCTAAATCCATGGAGAGACATATCGTGCCCATGGTTAGGATGATTCAACATTGTTAAGATGTCAGCTCTCCCCATTTTGATTTTTACATTCAATAAACCCCAAGTTAAAATCCCAGCAGGCTATTTTGTAAAAGTAACAAACTAATTCTAAAACAAATATTTAAATTCAAAGGATCTAGAATAGTTAAAACAATTTTGAAAAGGATTAAAAAATTAGAGAGCTTATACTACCTGGTTTTCATACTTATTATAAAGCTACACTAGTCAAGATAGCCTGTTATTGGTGTAAGGTTAGATATATAGGTCTATAGGACAGAATAGAAAGACAAAAAAAATAGAACTGTACTTAGATGGCCCATTGATTTTTGACAAATGTACCAAGGTAATTCCACGGGGAAAGGATATTCTTTTCAACAAATTATGCTGTAATAATTGAATAGCCATATGCAAAATAAACAAATAAATAAACCTCAACCCATACCTCAAACCATATACAAAAGTTAATTCTGAGTGGATCATTTACCTACATGTAACAACTAAACTAAAACACTTTCACAAGAAAATAGGGAAAAAATCCTTAGGACCTTGGCTTAGGTATAAATTTTTAACATCAAACACAAAGAACACATCTTAAAAGCAAAATTAAAAGTGTATTACTCTAAAGGACATTAAGAATATGCAGCATTAGGCCTGACTAGGAAAAACTACATGGAAAACATTTATCTTACGAAGGATCTATTTCTAGAACACATAAATAATTCTTAAAACCCAATAATAGGAAAATTAAACTGAGTTAAAAGTTTAAAAATGACAAGTTTAAAATTTGAGCAAAAGTTTTGAATATATAATTCACTAAAAATATATGCAAAAGATAAATAATTACATGAAAAGGTGCTCAACGTCATTAGCCATTAATGTAATGCTAATTAAAAACCACAATATATTATCAGTATGCAACCGTTATAATGCCTAAAATTCAAAAAGATGCAGTACACCTCTGTGACGATGTCTGCATCCTGGAACTCTCATACGTTGCCAGTATGAATATGAAACGGAACAACCATTTAGGAAAGCAGTTTGGCAGTTAATTCTAAAGTTAAGCATATAAACTTCACATACGGTCCAGCAATTCTATTCCTAAATATCTTCCAAGAGAAATAAAAATCTATGTCCACATAAAGATGTGTCTGTTGACGTTTACAGCAGCTTTATTCATAATCACCAAAAACTAGCCACAACTCAGTTTTCCATCATGGGTGAATGAATTAACAAATTATGGTATATCTCCTTCAAGAAATACTACTAAACAATTTTTTTAAAAAAGATCAAACTACTGGATGAATCTCAATGCATTATGCTAAGTAAAAGAAGTCAAACGCAAGTTACTACGTAAGTATTATAAGATTTCGTTTGTACAAAACTCTGGAAAAGGCAAAACTACAGTAAAAGCAGATCTGTGTTTGCCAGAGTCTGCAGATAATGGGCAGGAATGGACTACAGAGGAATCCAAAGGTATGACTGTAGCGGTGGTTAAATGACCATATATATCTGTTAAGACTCACCAAAAAGTGGTTTACTTACTGTACATAAATCATTATCTCTGTAATGCAAATTAGAAAACAAAACATATCTTTCATTTGCACATTCAGCAAAGAAGGCAGGTCAAAGAGAAACTTTCTGAAACCATTTAAAACAAATGTTCCACATCTCAGCATGGGTTTATATTTAATATATTTTCCAGTTTTAATAAAGTATAAATATTTTATTTTAAAATAATAGTTTCATTTAAATTCTCCTTGCTTTTGCCCCGTTTCAGGCTCCCTGACCTGAAGTAGGTCCAATCAATAAACACCCACTGCCAGTCAATGTGTAATTTAATGCCTTGTGAATCCAATAAATGTATTTTTCCTTAAAAACTGCAGATGGATGTTTGAGGCTTTGTAAGTTTGGGCTGCTCGCATGTGTGTATGTCTATCTACTCTTATATATTCTATGAGAAAAAATAACTTGGTTTATTTTATGAAGGAGTATCTTTAAGAATAAAACCTTGGCCGGACGCAGTGGCTCACGCCTGTAATCCCAGGACTTTAGGAGGCCGAGGCAGGTAGATCACCTGAGGTCAGGAGTTTGAGACCAGACTGGCTGACATGGCGAAACCTCATCTCTACTAAAACTACAAAAAAATATGAGCCGGGCGTGGTGGCAGGCGCCTGTAATCCCAGTTACTTGGGAGGCTGAGGCAGGAGAATTGCTTGAACCTGGGAGACGGAGGTTGCAGTGAGCTGAGATCGCATCACTGCACTCCAGCCTGGGCAACAAGAGCGCAACTCCATCTCAAAAAAAAAAAAAAAAAAGAATAAAACCTCATTGTTTGTAATCCAGGGAAATTCTTGATGAGGGCTTCTTGATTGTTGATGTTACTTTACAATTTATGAGATCCTGCAAATACCGTTATAAAAACTTTTGTTCTGTCTTTCTGTCCATCTTCTTGCTGTTTGAAGAAGCAAAGAGCTTATTGCAAAAAGCAAGATTGTGCATTGAAGCAATGCACAGGATATTGATTGCTTCTATTCCCTGAGGTTCTGAGTCAATCTATATACACACCAGTAGTGTCTAACTTACAATTTATGCTCCCAACATTTGCTTGTAAATTGGCTTTTTGGAATGCTGAATGCAATTTCCCTGGAAAACAAAGTTATAAATCATATTTGGGCTCCCCAGCGAGTCCACAGCAACCTATTTAACCCATAACACAGCACTTTTCCTGATAGGGAATACACTAACCATAACATTTCAGAAAGGGCAGGTGTCTTTTTAGCATCCCCTCGCCTATACTTCTATATATCTCTCACACATTGCAGTACCTCTCCTTGAACTCTTGATTTTATACCTTCTTTGAAGAGTAGGGCAAGTTAGGAATTTTTTCAAGAGGGTTGTTGATAACACAAATACATCCAACTGATGATATTTCAAGTAGCTTAGAAAAGTGAAGGAAAACATTTTACATAGAATAGGGGAAAGATTCTTTAGAATAGAAGCAGGTATACACAGAAGCAGTTACACCTAATCCCTAGAATGAGTTCTTACAAATTGCCTACAAACATACAACAGACAAGAGGGACTTAGTAATTATCTAATTTACCAGCATTTTTCAAAGTGACTTTCTTGATTCTACAGGCAGCTATTAGGTATCATTAATATATTTTTAAAAGGATTTTTTTTTCGAACGAATTTGGAAAAAAAAAAGTGGATTAACTCAAGGAAAGTAAGTTTCACTACAGTGTAACTTCTTTGAGCTTTCACTATGCTAATGAGGGTTGGGAATCAGGAGGAGGAGGTTAGTAGCACAGTGTTGCCTAAACTTGCTTGACTGTGGTGGTGTATCTCACAGGACTAGTGTTCTGTGAACTGTACTTTGAGAAATAATGCTTTCATCTTACCTTCAAAGAATCTCTTCTACATCATCAAGGCTTTTCTTGAACAACACCAGTAATGAAAAGTTCTCTGCTCTTTAGGAGAGGTCCTTTGCAGGATGTGTTGTCCCTTTAGAGTAGCACTGCCCAATAAAAATATAATGTAAGCCATAAGTTAGTTTAAATTTTCTATTTATTAGATTGTTTACCAGATTCTTATTAATTGCTTAAATTTAAATTATTCAAATGTAAAATGTTTACACACTGGGCACACATAGACATAAATATGGGAACAATAGACACTGAAGAATACAAGAATGGGGAGGGTGGGAGGGGGACAAGGTTTGAAAAGCTACCTATTCGGTACTACGCTCACTACCTGGGTGATGGGTTCCATTGTACCTCAAATCTCAGCATCACACAACATACCTTTGTAACAAGCCTGCACATATGTATGCCCTAAATCTAAAAATAAAAGTTAAATAAAATAAAAAGTTTACATTTAAAATAAGAAAGAAATGCATGGCATTCATTTTGATATGTTTTCTTGAATCCAGTATATCCAAGATAATATTGAGAGACAGGACTAGATTTCCGAGGCCAACTAAGAATCCCTAAGCCTAGCTGGGAAGGTGACTGCTTCCACCTTTAGACACAGGGCTTGCAACTTAGCTCACACCTGACCAATCAGATAGTAAGGAGAGCTCACTAAAATGCTAATTAGGCAAAAACAGGAGGTAAAGAAATAGCCAATCATCCTATCCATGAGCATGGAATGTTCTTCCATTTGTTTGTGTCCTCTTTTATTTCAATGAGCAGTAGTTTGTAGTTCTCCTTGAAGAGGTCCTTCACATCCCTTGTAAGTTGGATTCCTAGGTATTTTTTTCTCTTTGAAGCAATTGTGAATGGAAATTCACTCATGATTTGGCTCTCTGTTTGTCTGTTATTGGTTTATAAGAATGCTTGTGATTTTTGTACATTGATTTTGTATCCTGAGACTTTGCTGAAGTTGCTTATCAGCTTAAGGAGATTTTGGGTTGAGACGATGGGGTTTTCTAAATATACAATCATATCATCTGCAAACAGGGACAATTTGACTTCCTCTTTTCCTAATTGAGTACCCTTAATTTCTTTCCCCTGCCTGATTGCCCTGGCCAGAACTTCCAACACTGTGTTGAATAGGAGTGGTGAGAGAGGGCATCCCTGTCTTGTGCCAGTTTTCAAAGGGAATGCTTCCAGTTTTTGCCCATTCAGTATGATATTGGTTGTGGGTTTGTCATAAATAGCTCTACTGCCCAAGGTAATTTATAGATTCAATGCCGTCTCCATCAAGCTACCAATGACTTTCTTCACAGAATTGGAAAAAAGTACTTTAAAGTTCATATGGAACCAAAAAAGAGCCCGCATTGCCAAGTCAATCCTAAGCCAAAAGAACAAAGCTGGAGGCATCATGCTACCTGACTTCAAACTATACTGCAAGGCTACAGTAACCAAAACAGCATGGTACTGGTACCAAAACAGAGATATAGACCAATGGAAAAGAACAGAGCCCTCAGAAATAATACCACACATTTACATCTGTCTGATTTTTGACAAACCTGACAAAAACAAGAAATGAGGAAAGGATTCCCTATTTAACAAATGGTGCTGGGAAAACTGGCTAGCCATATGTAGAAAGCTGAAACTGGATCCCTTCCTTACACCTTATACAAAAATGAATTCAAGATGGATTAAAGACTTACATGTTAGACCTAAAACCATAAAAACCCTAGAAGAAAACCAAGGCAATACCATTCAGGCCATAGGCATGGGCAAGGGCTTCATGTCTAAAACACCAAAAGCAATGGCAACAAAAGCCAAAATTGACAAATGGGATCTAATTAAACTAAAGAGCTCCTGCACAGCAAAAGAAACTACCATCAGAGTGAACGGGCAACCTATAGAATGGGAGAAAATTTTTGCAATCTACCCATCTGACAAAGGGCTAATATCCAGAATCTGCAAAGAACTCAAACAAATTTACAAGGAAAAAACAAACAACTCCATCAAAAAGTGGGCAAAGGATATGAACAGACACTTCTCAAAAGAAGACGTTTATGCAGCCAAAAGACACATGAAAAAATGCTCATCATCACTGGCCATCAGAGAAATGCAAATCAAAACCACAATGAGATACCATCTCACACCAGTTAGAATGGCGATCATTAAAAAGTCAAGAAACAACAGGTGCTGGAGAAGATGTGGAGAAATAGGAACACTTTTACACTGTTGGTGGGTCTGTAAACTAGTTCAACCACTGTGGAAGACAGTGTGGTGATTCCTCAAGGATCTAGAACTAGAAATAGCATTTGACCCAGCCATCCCATTACTGGGTATATACCCAAAGGATTATAAATCATGCTGCTATAAAGGCGCATGCACATGTATGTTTATTGTGGCACTATTCACGATAGCAAAGACTTGAAACCAACCCAAATGTCCATTAATGATAGACTGGATAAAGAAAATGTGGCATATATATGCCGTGGAATACTCTGCAGCCATAAAAAAGGATGAGTTCATGTCCTTTGTAGGGACATGGATGAAGCTAGAAACCATCATTCTCAGCAAACTATTGCAAGAACAAAAAACCAAACACCGCATGTTGTCACTCATAGGTGGGAACTGAACAACGAGAACGCTTGGACACAGAAAGGGGAACATCACACACCAGAGCCTGTCGTGGGCTGGGGGGAAGGGGGGAGGGAAGGCATTAGGAGATATACCTAATGTAAATGATGAGTTAATGGGTGTAGCACACCAACATGGCATATATATACATATGTAACAAAGCTGCCCGTTGTGCACATGTACCCTAGAACTTAAAGTATTAAAAAAAAAAAAAGAAAGAAAGAAATAGCCAATCATCTGTTGCCTGAGAGCACAGTAGGAGGGACAATGATCGGGATATAAACCCAGGCATTCGAGCAGGCAATGGCTACCCTCTTTGGGTCCCCTCCATTTGTATAAGAGCTCTGTTTTCACTCTATTAAATCTTGCAACTGCACTCTTCTGGTCCGTGTTTGTTACAGCTCTAGCTGAGCTTTCACTAGCCGTCCACCACTGCTGTTTGCCACCGTCGCAGACCCGCCACTGACTTCCATCCCTCTGGATCCGGCAGGGTGTCTGCTGTGCTCCTGATCCAGTAAGGCGCCCATTGCTGCTCCCTATCCGGCTAAAGGCTTGCCATTGTTCCTGCAAGGCTAAGTGCCTGGGTCGTCCTAACCGAGCTGAACACTAGTCACTGGGTTCCATGGTTCTCTTCTGTGACCCACGGCTTCTAATAGAGCTATAACACTCACTGCATGGTCCAAGATTCCATTCCTTGGAATCTGTGAGGCCAAGAACCCCAGGTCAGAGAACATGAGGCTTGCCACCATCTTGGAAGTGGCCCGCCACCATCTTGGGAGCTCTGGGAGCAAAGACCCCCTGGTAACAATATCACAGTAACATAATCAATATAAAAATTATTAATTCATGAGATATTTCACAATTTGTTATCAAACATTTGAAATCTAGTGTGCACTTCACACTTACAGCACTTCTCAGTTTAGACCAGCCATATTTCAAGTGCTCAATTGCCACATGTGGCTAGTGGCTGCTGTATTGGATGGTGCAGCTTCAGGATATGTTGCCATCTATTGAGTGTTAATGCTTTATTTTGAACAAAGCCAGTCACTAAAAATTTGAAATTGAAATCCTGGAATTTTAAAAGTAAAAGTATCCTCAAAGATCCTCTAATGCCATCTCTCAACTCTAGAGCAAAATAATGGAAGAGCAACAGGACTGGAATGCAGGTCTCTTGATAGCTAGATTACATTCTCTTCTCCCTTATATACCATAACATAGCAACCAATAATATTCTTAAAAGGAAACATTACAATTTGAATTTATAAAGAAATTTCTGGCTTCACCTTTAAAAAGATCACCACAGAATTATTCTTAAAAATTGCCGGCTGGGTGCGGTGGCTTATGCCTGTAATCCCAGGACTTTGGGAGGCCGAGGTGGGCAGATCACGAGGTCAGGAGATGGAGACCATCCTGGCTAACACGGTGAAACCCCATTTCTACTAAAAATGCAAAACATTAGCTGGGCGTGGTGGCGGGCGCCTGTGGTCTCAGCTATTCCGGAGGCTGAGGCAGGAGAATGGCGGGCATGAACCGGGGAGGTGGAGCTTGCAGTGAGCCCAGATCGTGCCACTGCACTCCAGCCTGGGTGATAGAGCGAGACTCCATCGCAAAAAAAAAAAAAAAAAAAAAAAAAAAAAAAAAAAAAAAAAAAAAAAGCCTATCTTCAGAAAATGAGTGATTTCTTTTTAAAAAATTCAATTTGCAAACACATTTTCCAGACTATATCCACTGTGCAGTAATGCTACTTGCCAAGTTGAAAACAGAGCACATACGGTAGACTAAAGAGCAACTCGTTATTGCTACATTTTCGTTGTATGAAGTACTTAAGTCAGCAGCATAAACATATAATAAACTCAGATACCATAGCAAAGTTAGTAATGTACTAGCCCTTCTCCATTTCTCTCTAGAGAAGGGGTATCCAGCTTCAATTTATCTGCTCAGCTTTCACATCTAAGCCAAATGATATTACTTACAACTTGAATTTTAAAATTCACTTTGCTAATTTTTTTCCAGCCAACTGATTCTATGGGACCTTGGAAAAAAATAAAAATACAAAATAATTGAGGTGCTAAATAGGCAAATTGAGATTTAATTAGCTACACAACCTTTATCAAGCTATTTTTCTAAGGAAAATTGGGACATTTTACATTCACTTTGACTTTTTGAAAAAAAGTAGGTCTTGAGTTTGCTAGCTTAGCTCAATTACTCTAACTTTTAGTGATAATAAATATTATGTTCCAAGTTAACTAGTGTACCAAATGAAAGCTTTTATGGAAGAAAAGTCAGACAATCAAAGGACAGGTGAGAACAAGGCAGGGAAAGCTCCATCTATCCAGGTTGCTCACAATGACAAAAAACAAACAAGAGTATATTAGTTCATTTTCATGCTGGTAATAAAGACATACCTGAGACTGGGTAATTTATAAAGGAAGGAAGTTTAATGGACTCACAGTTCCAGATGGCTAGGGAGGCCTCACAATCATGGCAGAAGATGAAGGAAGGACAAAGAGATGTATTACATGGCGGCAGGCAAGAGGTCATGCGTCATGCGCAGGGGAACTCACCTTTATAAAACCATCAGATCCCATGAAACTTATTCATTATTGCAGGGTAAAAGCCTGCCCCTGTGATTCAATTACCTCTTAATGGGTTTCTCCCACAACACATGAGGAATATTATCATTCAGGGTGAGATATGGGTGGGGATAGAGCCAAACCATATCAAAGAGGTATGCTGCTTTGGTAATCTTCCTAGCTGAAATAAATTAACAGTGAATCAGCATCCTGTATCTTGCTACCATGTTGGCTATAAACAATCCATTAAAATGTCAACTCAGAGTGGAGAAGAGAAATTATGCTGGACAAATGTATGATGCTGATAAATGATCTGATTGTGACCACAAAACATGAGCAAGTAAAACAGAGTGGAACTCTTCTCACCAACTGTAACTACTGGGCACCAGCCCACAAATCCTTACTGCTGTATCTGAATTCTGCTTAGCCTAAAACTAGATTACACACTGGACTGCCAACCTGCCAGATGTTTTTCCTATGTTGCAAATCATGTTCTTGCTAAGGAGTCAAAGGTAAAACATGGGGGGAAATCTGAATCCATAAGTAATTGGCCCTTTCTGTTGGGACGATCTTGGTCAAGTCTGTTGGAAGCACACTAATAGGAAAGTATGATATCCCATCTCCAACCTGAGCTTGGCAGGGAATACAAGAATCCCCATGCTGTCCTGGCACAGCTTGGTGCTCTACTCCCTGTGGAAATGTTTTTCAAAATATAACTTTTCTAGGAAGTGTGTTAAGAATTTAAATCCTAGACCTACTTCAGACACACTGATGTAGAATGTATGGCAGGGGAGCTCAGAAATCTGCATCGTAACAAGCTCCCTAGGTGATGATTTTATCTTCAAAGAATTTATTTTCCATCAAAGTGTGACAATTTCTGCAGTAGGGCCAAAGAGACAGGCAGAACAAGAAACTATATCAAATATATGAAATATCTATTTTCTGAAGGATCTGTGAATTTCAAGGGGAAGGGAATGAGCTCTATATTGTTTCAGTTTTCTGCCACCATACAGAGGGGTATGGCAGATCTTCACATTACTGCACCAGAGCTAAGGTTCTTCAAGGTTCTTAGAGTTCTGAGAGCCTTGACAAAAGCACCTGGGTAATTTGTGTAGCTCCTGGAGATGGGGTGAAACCAAATTTAAAATGAAGCTTCTTGACACCAATTTTATAATAATGTCTGTTTCATTAAAATGGTACAAAGAACTCAGGCCACCATCATTCACCTGAATACCAAAATCTCCCTAATTAACTTAATGTTTTGTATTCCAGAACAGAGATTCCCTTTAAGTAACCTTGACATCAATTTGTCCAGATTCCTTTTATAGAGAGCCTCATGTAAACTGGGCAAAACGCATCTAAGGCATGAGGGGAAGGAGGTAGATATATTAATTTCTGATGCCTTCAAGGCAGCACCCCAAGAAATCAGCTCCTCCGAGCAGCCCATAGATAGCTAAACTGCCAAACAACCTCAGTGATGTCAGAACAAGAATAGAAATAGAAGCGAGAGAAAACAAAGAAGCACTCTAGAGCTTATGAGAAGGGCAATCATGCCCAGAAATCTTAGTAATTTGAGCTATGGTCTGAGGATGTCAGGGGAAGAGTGAAGATTGTTGAAACCAGTATTGGGGAAGACATGGGGAAATAGTTGCAAAGGTTATCTGAAGCTTTTTCCATCTCAAGTGTCCAGATTGTTCTGCATAATTGGAGAGATCTTGGATCTAGGCATAGATGACTGACTCAAAGTCATTAAACCTAGAAAGTGATGAACATTTGGAAAGAGGTTTAGATTCAATGCTTACTAGTATGCAATAACGCAAAAAAAAATTACAACCACTTTATGGAAGTTCAAGGGACAGAGAAATCTAAAAATTTTCAGCAAGCAAGTAATAGTATACATACATTAATTGTATATCCATTGCATATAGGATATTGTATGTAAAATATACTAAAGCTTGCTTTAAAAATCAACAAGAATATCTTTACTCAGTTTTAAATTTGTTTGATTTTTACAAACTTAATAAATACATATATTTGATCATCCAGTCTTATTGTTGTTACATAACGTCCTGAACTCGTTCAGGGAAAGCTCTTCTATCAGGAGAATTTTCAGGTACTTGAGCATCCTTCATGAGTCAAGAGGGAGTATATTTTATTTTCTCCCTTCACTACAGAGTCTTCTAAATATGTACTGCCTCTTCTTTGACAAACTCTTTTCTGTGGCACACAAGAAAACACAACATGTATTAGTCAGTACATTTTCAGTCGTAGCTGGCAGAAACTATCCGATCTGGCTTAAATGACTGGGAAGATCAAAGATAACGGCTTCAGGCATGAATAGATCCAGGGATTTTTAAAGCACATCAGGATTTTCTCTTCTTTCTCCGGCCACAAAATAGAAAACAAACAAAACAAAACAAAACAAAAAAACAGCTACTGGTCAACCCGGGGGTAAGAGTTTTTGATGATATTTTCTACTGAAAAAAAACCTTCACAGACCTTGATTGTCCTGATGTGGGTATTAAGCCCGTCCTTAAATCATTCACTGTGGCCAGAAGGTTGGATACTCTAGTTACTCAAGACCATGCTTGCTGCTAACCTCTCTGGCTGGAGGAAAAGTTCAGTCCCACCTAGAATGTGCAGTGGTTTCCCTGCAAGAAAGAGCAGTTCTAGTTCCAGGAAAATGCCGATCTAGCACTATTTGTTTTCTTTTGTTTAAATCATTGAAACAAACCAAACGGAGCTCCATGTGTAACTCCTAGTGTGCTGGTAGATGTGTTTCCCTTTGCTGCTATTATCCGGAGGTAAAAAGGGGATCATTTCTGGCTGAAGAACACAGCCTAGCCTAGTATTTTCCTCTCATTGCTGCTATTACCAGCTGATAGTAAGGACTTTCAGCTATCCATTCTTTGTGAATAGATTGGGGCACACTGGTATTTCCTGACCTGGAAAGAGATATCCCTATTGTATTTTTAGGGTTCATGTCATTCAATAGCCAAGCTCAGCTGCCTTTAAAAGCTCTCCAGAGATTCATCCCAGGGTTCTTATGAACTCTCCTTTCTAACCTAAAGAAACTGCCTCAAGGGCTCATTCCTGGGTTACTCCAGTTCATAGCTCCTCTTCCATTACCATTATTTCACCTCTAGAGAAATAAGCTTCTTTTAAGATCCTCTGTATGAATTTTCTTTGTTATCATTGGGTCTTTCTTTTTGTTTTTTGTCATTGTTGTTGTTGTTTTGTTTTTTGTTTTTTTTAATCAAAGCCGACTGTGTTTAGCTATCTGAATCTTCTCTATGAGGAAATGATGCACAGCAGCTTCCCCATCCCACTCACTCTTGTCTTAAAATCACTTTTTACTTATAATTCACAACTCTGCACAAGCAGACTAGCTGTAAATTTTCTCTTTCTCCCATTCGAAGACATCTTATATCTGTCCAATGCTATAGTCAGGGATTCACAGTGTCATTTATAATTTAAAACACGCAGAGGTCAGGACCAGCCGGGGCAAAATGGTCAAATCCCATCTTTACCAAAAACACAATAAATTAGCCACGTGTAGTGGTGTGCACCAGTAGTCCCAGCTATCTGGGAGGCTGAGGTGGGAAGATGGCTTGAGCTCAGCAGGAGGTCAAGGCTGCAGTAATCTGTGATCTTGTTACTGCACTCCAGCCTGGGTGACCACAGAGTAAGACCCTTTCCAAACAAAAACAAAAACAAAAAAAATCCAGGCCTTTTGTTTTTGCTTTTTCATAAATAGAAGACTCTATATTCACATGTTAACCTAGGACCTATGTGGAAAATCGTTTCTACAAAGTTTATTTTTTCACAACTATTTTCATAACCGGTGAAATAGCCTGCTTTTGACTGTGCTATTACCTGTGCCAAGAACACTATGCACTTCATATCTGTCCCTTTATAGCCTTAAGTTTTTCTACTCAAGAGTCCATTTCCAGAAAACTATTTTAAGGAAACAAAATAATGCAGCAAATTCTTAACATCAAAGGTATTAATTGTACTGTTACTTCTCATAACAACAATAACAAAAACCAACTAAACCAAAAAGGAAGCCATTTATGTATTCGATAATAAGGGATGTTAAAAATTATACATACATTTTATAGAGACTTTGCAATATTATCGACAAAGTTTCTAAAACCATGGGGAAGTGTTTATGACATTTTTTAAAAAGACAAGTGAGATAGAAATTACACAGCTAACTCTCAAGTAAAACTATAAGAGGACAAAAATTGAAAGAGAATAAAATGACAGACTAGTTATCTTTTAGCAGATTATGGAGGACTAATTTTGGTATTTGCTCAATAATCTGCACATACATAATCTCTTAGGATAAGAAAAAATAAGCTATAGAATTAAAAATAAACTACCTAATCAGTGGCCCTTTCTTTTTTTTCTTCTTTGTACTCAGAGATTACTTAGTTTATAATGATCACTTTCTGACTTGCACGGTGATGATTTATGATTTTGCTGGTCTTATGCACCAGATCATCATTCACTGAATTGTAGGAGTCCTGCCTTGTTTTGATTTTCGTTTCTGCGGCCCTGAGTAGAGTCTTCTAAAACCCTGGTACTCATCTGCACTTTATTGTATTAATTTGAAAGTGTAAAAGTTATAGTTCCAATTTTTAGTTATTATAACTTCCACTTTCTCTATAATGAGCTTCTGAGGACATGGCTAGAGACTAAACAAACAAAAAAAATCAAACCAGCATCTAACTCATAAATGTGAAACATCAGCTACCTGGACGTAAGATCAGTCTCTGCATGAAAATTGCTATTGTTTCCAGAAAAGGATGAGCAAAAATGAAACGATACACCAGAGATAGAATTATCATCTAATGACAAAGCCAAAATTTGAAATTTGAGAACCTGTAATCTGTAATATTTGTCTAAGATGAAAATGTCACTTGTTATTGAACATCTCTGCATCTGCTTAGTCATGATTGAGGCTCGGTTTTGGTCCCTGATTCTAGCTGTGACTACACCTAGCCAAAACCACCAGCTTAAAAGTGTCTGGTTAGTAAAGCCAGTTATTTGTTTCCATGGCACCCAAAATAAACTAGTGGTTAAGACTTTTAAAATGTAAGGTTAGCAAATTGATCTGTGGTCTTGCCTTGCCTAAAATGTGACTTTAAATGTGACTCTGAGTAGTTGAATCTGGATACAAACAACTCAGATTGCAGGGTTCTACTTTAGTCAGAATGTTGAAATAAGTAGTTTATCTTACGTCTTCCTCTCTTTTTTTTATTCATATCCATCCTTTTTCCCCCTCCTGCTTTCTCTTTTCCTTCTCCTTTTCTCTCGCTTATTTCTTTCTCTCTCCCATAATATCTGTTATTTTGTGGCCCTATCCTTTCAAAACATGCATACCTTTTTGTTAAATTTAGCTCAAAGCTGCCTCCTTATATATTCAAAGCTTGGCCTCGTGGTTTCTCTGTGCACGGTAACTGTAACCTAACTGGATATATAAACAGACTGTAATCTGTTCTTGTTCCAATCACTGAGTTTTGGCCAATCAAAGACAGCCAACTATTCAAATTGCGTTCAAATAAGGCAAACCCAGAGCTATAACCAATCTGGCTGTTTCCATATCTCACATACTTGTTTTCCATAGGTTGCTTCCCTTTTTCTCTCCATAAATGTTCTTCCACCACGTGGCTCTGCTGGAGTCTCTCTGAATCTACTCTGGCCTGAGAGGCTGCCCAATGCAACAGTCCTCCTCTGCTCAATTAAACTCTGTTATATTTAATTTGTCTAAGGTTTTTCTTTTAACACTCTGTGTAACCCTATTGAGGCTGTGATTCACATGGTCCAATTAAAGAACTATATAGCAAATAAATTGAAACATAACTAAAACCTAAGTTCAAGATAATCACCTGCTTATGGTATTTCTTTAACATCTCAAAGTAAACACGCAGTCCACAACAATAATTTTTAGAATCCCCTTTCTTCTTTTTCCTATGATAAAATTTATGGAATCCATTGTTTTAGACTAGTGTCCTGCCTAGGCCCCCGCAGCCCAAAACAAATAAAAATGGGGTCAGTGCATGCTAAATGCCACACCATCAAACTGTACTTTAAGCCAGTTTCTCCTGGAAACAGGAGATTCACAGAACTCTATCAGAAAGAGCACAGTCGATCTAAGTCAGCATCATTTAAGGAAGTCCTCTTTGCTTCAACACTTACAAGAAAGGGAACCTGTAGTGACTTGATGTTAACCAGTCACTTTTTTTTTAATTTTTCTGTTTTCATGTCCCCACCTTACAAAAACCAGCCATTCTATCATGCCCAACTCATTCTATTTTATAAAATGACGTTTTGCTCTATTCCAGAATCACAAATAAAAGCCAATTCAATTTTTAAGTTTATTGTAATTTTGTCTTTTGACAACTCCTACTATAACTCCTGCAGCACATTTCTGCTCAAATCCTCCAGGAAATATTTTCCCATTTTCTTCTCCCATTCATTCACTCACATCTCCAGATTCTGCACTATGTGAATTAAGTCCTTTGTATTGAGGTGACTATGTCACCTTACTTGGCAGAGGACTTTATAGATGTAATTAAGATGAGGACCTTGAAATGGAAAAATTATCCGGATTGTTGAGATGGCACATGGGTCCTTAAAAGCAGAGAAACTTCCCTGACTAGAATCAGAGAAGAGATGTGACAACAACAAAAGCAGGGTAACAAAAATGAAGACTCAACCTACTCTTGCTGACTTTGAAGAAGGAGGAAGGCAATCATAAGCCAAGAAATGGCAGATGGCTTCTAGAAGCTGGAAAGGACAAGAAAACGTATTCTCTCCCAGATCCTCAAGAAAAAAAAAAAAAACACAGCCTCACCAACACCTTGATTTTAACCTAAAGGACAAATATAAAAGGGATAGAACTTTTTTCAGTGGATAGCAAAGAGGAAGGAACTGATGGAGAAAAGCTGATACCCACTTTGATGGGGAAGATAAGTTCCCACCTGGAAAGTGCTTACATTTTAAAATTTGCTCACCATTTTTGCTTCCTATAAGTGTCCTGGGTCTTCCCATAGGAAAGGAAAAATGCATTTACACTCATTTTTATAAATCTAAATTGCTCCCCTTTCCCATTTCCTTCATAGCGCCATTTGGAAAGCTGAAGACAAAATATAATAACTAAAGTTAATAAATGTTGTGTTTCTTGTGTGCTAGACATTGTGAAATATGTATTTTAAGCATTATTTTATTTACTTCCCAAATCAAGCCTATACATTTGATATTACTATATTCAACAGGTGAGGAAATAAAGGTCTAAAGAAGGTAAAACTTTCCCAAGTTCAGTCAGCTAGAAAAATGGCAGACCAAGGGTTAAACCCTGGTATCTTTGCCTATAAAACTCTAATTCTGAAGTACTGTTTTACAGTCGATCAATATAACAGATGAAAGTATAATATGTGTTGGCTACCCTTTAATTCCCCATGCGCTGAAAACGACTAGCCTCTACAAACAAATTGGAGGCAGTAACATTCCAAGGAAAAACATCAGGTACTTCCAAATTATATCATCAGTTTATCTTGGAACCAGCTCAATAAATAATGGCTTTCAGGAATCTTAGAATATAGCACTGACCAGGTGCAGTAGTTCATGCCTGTAATCCTAGCACTTTGGAAAGCCAAGGTAGGACGACTGCTTGAGCTGAGGAGTTCAAGACCAGCCTGGGCAACATAGTAAAACCTCATCTCTACAAAAAGAAACTTTTAATGAATTTTTAAAAGAATATAGCATTAAGCTCAGTATCACGCTAAGTATCCAATAGAGAAGAACTATGTCCAAATTTCAATTTTTTGTTTCTATAATGGTTGGCGAATGAGATATTTTGATTAATTAAATTATACAGTTTCCTTTTTGTTATAGTTCCAAAGTAAGAACAGGGAATTGAATTTGAAAGATAAGCAAGAGCTATCACTAAAGTACAAGAGGATCAGTGGGATAGGGGTCAAGTACAGAAGAAAAAAAGAAAAGAAAAGGTAAGAAATTTACCACAGTGTAAGGAGAATTGATAGAATTTCTGTTTATGGCTTTGATAATAAGTCTTCATTTCTCATATGGCTATAGAATAAAGATGAGAAAGTTTATTCACTACAGAATTGTTATTCTCAAATAGAAAATAATGTTTTAACTTTCCAAAATAAACCTCTCAAGGTGGGCAGTTACAGCAGTATCTCCCTGTTAGTGTCAAAGAATTGGCTCGGTGGAAGTAGGACTTCTAACACACACATGATGTTATAGGCTGATTATCTCCACCCAGAATTAATATGTTAAAGCCCTAACGTTGAATACCAAGGAATATGACCTTTAAAGAAATAATTAAGATAAAATAAGATCATATGGATAGATCTTAATCCAATCTGACTGATATCTTTATGAAAAGAGCGGATCAGGACACGGACAACACAGAGTGCCAACCATCTGAAGACACAGTAAGAAGGCGGCCATCTGCAAGCCAAGGAAAGAGGCCTCTGAAAAAAATCAAACCTGCTGACACCTTGATCTTGTATTTCTAGCCTCCAGAACTATGAGAAAAAGAAAAAGTATATTGCTTGAGCCAAACAGTTTGTCGTACTTTGATATGGCAGCTCTAAAAAACTAATAAACATGCCCTTCCAGTAATAAGACCTCATCCCCACTTTCCAGTGATGGATTTAATTGGTCTGGGTGAGGTTTGCTTTCCAGGTTTTGTTTATGGTTTAATTTAGTTCAATTATGTTTGTGAAGAATACAGAGTTGTTCCTATATAAATGAATCATATTTTAACAGATGTAATTTTTTAATTTTACATTTTTTAATAATTTTACAATATTTTAAACAATGTCCAACAATTTTAAACAATTTTAAACAATGTCCAACAATTCAGAAATATTCACAAAATGCTCATCTAAAAAATATATAGAGTAATATTACCAATTGAGACAGTTGGAAACTCACTTTACTTAATTTCCATGCAAATATTCCTACTGAAAATGTTTATATACCTGAGTTATAGAAAAATCTGATGTTGAGGGAATGTGCTAGCTTAATACTTGAGAGTCCAGGTTGAATTCTGACTTTTCTCCCATCTGGATGAGCTTTAGTCTACTTAACTTTCTGGCTATTTCCTCTAGTGTTTTACCTTTTTCTTAGAGTTCAGACAAAAAGAGATTTAGTTATAGTTTTCTAAAATCATTGAACATCAACCTCAAGTTTTCCTCTCTTGAATTTCTCAACAAGGACAACTTGCTTCCTTTGCTGAGGAAATGAAAAGTTTCTAGTTTCCCTTCTTGCCTAAATTCTACATGTAGGAATCACTTTTTATAGGGACTATATTCTGAATGCTTCAGTAAAAATGATAATTTTCATAGCTTTTATGACAATTATATGTATGAAAAGTGCTACTTACTACTCTGGACTGGGTAAACGGGGAAAAGAACTACTACTATTCGTTTCATAGCCATTGTACTTTCAGTGTGTCTATCAGAGATTCTTTTTGAATCAAAGCCTAATTATATGATGAAGTAAATTACTGTTTTTGCCCCGATGTTTTAGAAACTGTATATGTACTAGTAATCGGAAAATGTTCACAGCTTACCTCTTTAATAAACATACAAAACTGTAGTTTTTTGAGTGTGGCTTACACTTGCTAATAAATAATGTGACCATGTTTATCATCCACACTAAAGCATGTGGTAACAAAAGACAGCATTATTAGTAAGTTTCCTGAGTAAATAGGCATAAACCAGGACTGTCCCTGGACAAACTGCATCTATGGTTGATTGTCACCCCTGTAATACATAAACCACTTTTGACATAATATTAAGAAAAGGTGATTGTTGTCTAAAAGTATGTTATTGCTCTAAAAGTACCATGATTTTCATAAAATTTTACATCCTAGTGTTGCCTGTATCATTTTTCTTCTTTCTGCTAGAATCGAAACATCAGTCTAATACATGGTGCTGACAGGGATACAGAGCAGACAACTCAAAATTAGAGATGTTTGACAGTGGAATGTGACTCCCTGATGCCGCACGAGTCTCTTCTACAGAGCATGTGGTAGCTCACAGATAAAGGGTACCACTTGGAACGCAACTTGTTTCAATGTTCTATCAAACAAAAGATTAAACGAAAGGATGAGAAATATAATCATTGTTTTGTTTAGATGGTGTCAACCTATGTCAACCATTAAAAAATGAATAAGCATGAACAAGTAACGAACTGGCAAGTAAATGAACAAAGAAAATTACCAATGACATGTAAATGAACTGGCAATGCTTCACTATTAACTACATTGGGTACCTATCACCATATATAGAAGTTCAAAACTAATGTTAGGTTTTGCCTATTTCTTCAAATTATGCGACTATTCTAAATCCCTGTACATACAAGACCAACCCCTATGCATACAGAACTCCAAAAAGGCATTCTGGTTATGAATGGTTATGAAGAATCAAATCTTTTTTGGAAAAGGTAGAGAATAAAAGTATATTTATCCTATGTGGCTGATTTTAAAATATGGATATTGTTTGTAACAGAAAAAGATACTGAGTTTGAAATGCCTTTCCTTTAAGACTTTGTTCATTTGGAGTGGTTGTTCTATTGAAATTACTGTGCACCTACTCAAGAGCTAAAGTACCCCTGGGACATAGCCAAAGAAGGCAACTTCTCCATTCTCCTATCTCTGCAGACTTTACATGATATAGAGGGAGAAAAACTAGACCCCAGTCCAAATCGGGTACATTCAATATCTTTGTATTAGAGAAAGCATAAAAGAATGAACAAGGTCAATTTCTGGTTTTAGTTATAACCAATATTAATATGTTACTTTTCCAGGGTCTGGCTAATGACAGAATCTCATAACCAAAGCTTCTGGAGAACCACTAGAGCTGAGTTAATATTCTTCATAAAAGGCTAATGTACTTTCAATTCTGTAGTCAGAGTTTACATTCTAGAAAGAGCTTGCAGAATATAAAAGTTTCTGTTAACCTCTTTATAAGAAGCTGAAGTACGAAGGCATGATGTGGCTTTCCTAAGGTCATCCTGAGTGGGTGTCAGAGCTGAGGCTGTACAACACAGGTACCTTCCACCTTGTTATGCCACAGGGCAGTGAAGGAGATTTTTAAGCATTTCAAGAACAGTCTTCCTACAATGTTTTCCATGGAGAGAATTCTGTGTGTTTGAATAATGTCACCTTCATGAGTGGTTTGCAAAGTATGGTCTCCAAATCAGTAGCATCAGCTTCACCTGGGAACTTGTTAGAAATACAAAATCTTGAGACCCACCTCAGATCTACAGAATCAAAAACTCTGTGTGGAGCTCCCAAAATTGTTTGAGCAAATCTTCCAGCTTGTTTTGAAGCATATTAATGCATAAGAACTACTAACCTTGTTGTTTCCTTGAATCTATATAATTGCTAACACATTTGGAAGACTCCCCATCTTGGAAATCAAGGTAATCTGGTTGTTTATTGGCTGTAAACAGTGAGGAATTAGCTTAAATTCATTAACTTACTCATTTCATTCATTTAAACTGATCAACTATATAATTCATCCTGTAATTCACTGGTCTGTATTTTAGGGATAGGAAAGGAAGAAACAACAAAAAATGAATAAGGTATGATTCTGTCCTTGAGGAACTTAGGTATACCAAGAAAAATAAGAAATTACATTTGATGGTATTTTTTTCTCTTTTTTTTCTTTTTGAGATGGAGTCTTGCTCTGTTACCCAGGCTGGAATGCCATGGCTTGATCTTGGCTCACTGCAACCTCCAACTCCTGGGTTCAGGCAATTCTCCTGCCTCAGCCTCCCAAGCAGCTGGGATTACAGGCGCTTGCTACCATGCCCAGCTAATTTTTTTTTTTTTTTTTTTTTGTATTTTTAGTAGAGACGAGGTGTCACCATGTCGGCCAGGCTGGTCTCAAACTCCTGACCTCAAGTGATCCACATGCCTCCCTCTCCCAAAGTGCTGGGATTACAGGCATGAGCCACCACACCCAGCCTTTATGATATTTTTTAAATGGTGCATTGTAAATGTTACTATTATTTAGAAATCGACTGAGACATCAAGACCCAGATAGAAACTTCATAGCCTATGGAAGTCTACAGAAGTTTCCAAAATTTCTATAAATTTTCTTGTTGTCACATCTGTCTCCAAATATCTGATCTCTCTGGTCCTCAATCAATTGGTCTAGATGTGGAACACAATCTTCTTCTAATTCTAAGGATCGAAGGAAAAAGAAAAAGAAAAAAACACTTGCCAAAATTATTCATGAATGTAGTCATTTTTACTGGAGAATTGAGAGTGTTGAAAAAGGGTTCTATACTAAAGAAGGTGAACAGATTCCAATCATGGAATGGATTTCCTGTACCTAAAATGCCCTTGTGATTTCCCTCTGACTTTACCCCTCTCAGAATCAATCCATCCAGTCTTCCATTCCCTGACTCCTCTCGTCACATCCTTCCCTCCTTCTTTTGCAGAGTATTTAGGCCCTGTTTGTTGTTTAAAAAATTCACCTTTTATGGCTGCTGTAAAAAAGGGCACACTCAAAATCTCGTTGGTGACTAGCAGGACAATTATCCTTGGAATATTAATAGAGCCTTCAAACATATATGATGGTAAACATTTGCTCTGCAAAATGTTTATCAACTGTTTCCAAAGCACTGCAAAATCTACACAGACAAATAAGATTCTGTCTTTGCCTTTATGGGGCTTAGGAACTAGTAAGGATTTGGGAAGAAGACAGGGATTCCCACAAATGTGGAGTAAATTGCTGTCAATTTTCTACAAAATAATCAGAAGTCCTCAATCCAATGCTATTTCATTAATTCCATAGTTTCAAAAAAAAAAAAAGTAGGTATATGAGCCCTGAGAGAAAGTTTAGGGCTACAGTCCAGAAAATCATTTGCTTAATGGTGATGGTTGAAGCCACAGGAGTCAATTAGAATGACTAAACGAGAATACAGAAAGAATATGTGTTGAGGGGGGATATTTTCTAGATACCTACAGAGAACATAGAATCAAGATGACAATGAAATATTGTCAACATCGTAATCTGTTTGGACTGCTATAACCAAAATAAACTTGGTGGCTTATAAATTACACAAAGATATTTCTCAGTGTTCTTGGGGCCAAAAAGCCCAAGGTTAAGGCTCAGGTGGATTCGGTGTCTGGTGAGGACCCACTTCCACATAGGCAGCAGTCTTCTCCTTATAAACTCACATGGCAGACAGAATGAAAGTGTTCTCTGGTGTCTCATTTATAAGAACACTAATCTCATTTACGAGGCTCCACACATCCCAATACCATCATTTTAGGGGTTAGGATTTTGACATATGAATTTTGGGGGAACATAAGCATTCAGTTTATTGCAGTCAGTGATACAAAAACAGAGTAATATAAGAAGGATTTTAAGAAAAGCATGATTGTTACTAATGACAAATGCTGCACAGGTCAAGCAGGTAGAAAAGCAAGATAAATCTATTGTCTCAGATAAACTAAAAGTCATTGAACTTGTACAGAACATTCCACAAAGCAAAGACATCAAAAATCATATTGACATGGGACGATGGGTTGGAGATAAAAATTCAAAGGCAATAAATTTGGACTATTCTCCCTACCCCCAACTTTAACATTCTTGGAAGAGAAGGTAGTAATTTGATTGACTAGTAACTTAAAGACAATGGATTTCACATGAAAAGAATTAATTTGATTTTAAAAATTTGAAAGAATTTATATTATCTGAAGCCAAGAGGAATTATTTGGTGCTGAACTTATTCTCTTGTCATAAATAGTTAAGAGATAGACAAGACATAGAAATCACTTTTTCTAGGCCCTGAACAGTACCTAGAGCATATCTATAATCCTTGAAAGAAGGAGAAGATGAGCCTTACATTATTCCTTGCTCTCACTGACGGCATCTTCCAAACCTCAGTGCAAGAAAATAAGAGTTCAAGAAAAGAATGATGGCCTTGTTGTCAAGAAGATATATCATTGTGTGGGGCTGCTAAAGCAGGTGGGATTTGAGGGAAAGTCCTGGAGATGAGAACAACAGAATAGGAATTCAAATCTCTGGGTTAAAAACTCCCTTCAGGGATAAGATCTAGTGTTTAGTAGCACAATAGGATGACTGTAAAAATAATCCATTGCATATCTTAAAATAACTAAAAGAGTGGAATTGGAATGTTTCTAACACAAAGAAATGCTAAATACTTGATGTGATGGATCCCCTAATTATCCTTTTTTTTTTTTTTTTTTTTTTTTGAGACGGAGTTTTGCTCTCCTTGCCAGGCTACAGTGCAATGGTGCCATCTCGGCTCACCACAACCTCTGCCCCCCCGGGTTCAAGCGATTCTCCTGCCTCAGCCTCCTGAGTAGCTGGGACTACAGGCATGCACCATCATGCCAGGATATTTATTTTTTTATTTATTTTTTTTTTTGTAGAGACGGGGTTTCTCCACATTGGTCAGGCTGGTCTCAAACTCCCGACTTCAGGTGATCTGCCTGCCTCAGCCTCCCAAAGTGCTGGGATTACAGTACCCTTATTTAATCATTACACGTTGTATACAGGAATCAAAATATCACATGTATAACGATTAAGTGCCAATAATAATTAAATCTTTTTAAATTAAATTTACTTCAGGTCCTTGGCTGACCCCTAAGTCACATGTGATTAGCAGGAAAAGGTGATAAAAGAGATTAATTAATGAGAGCCAGAGATGAGTCACATGTAGAAGTTATTATGTAACATTAATTAACGTGATAAAAAATAGAGAAGCAGGTAGACAAATTAGATTTTAAAAAGGAATATTTAAATGTAGACAGAGTCTAAAAAGAAATTAAATAGATGTTCTAGAACTGCAACTTGAAATATATCTGAAATTAACTCATCGGATAAATTTAACAGTAGACTAGCACAGGAGACAGGATTAGTGAACGCAAATTTTGCTGTGAATCTGTCCAGTCTTGGACTTTTTTTGTTGGTAAATTTTTATTACCATTTTGATCTCACTGCTTGTTATTGGTCTATTCAGAGTATCTAATTCTTCCTGATTTAAGCTAGGA
This sequence comes from Pan troglodytes, assembly GCF_028858775.2. Classification (NCBI taxonomy): domain Eukaryota; kingdom Metazoa; phylum Chordata; class Mammalia; order Primates; family Hominidae; genus Pan; species Pan troglodytes. The sequence continues at coordinate 22,214,737 of NC_072408.2, read as the reverse complement.
AGGATGTATCTTTCCAGGAATTTATCCATCTCCTCTAGGTTTTCTACTTTATGGACGTAGAGGTGTTCACAGTAGATTTGAATGATCTTTTATATTTCTGTGGTGTCAGTTGTAATATCCCCCTTTTCATTTCTAATTGAGCTTCTTTGGATTTTCTCTCTTCTTGGTTAATCTTGCTAATGCTCTATCAATTTTATTTATCTTTTCAAAGAACCAGGTTTTTGTTTCATTTATCTTTTGTATTTTTTTGTTTCACTTTCATTTAATTCTGCTCTGTTCTTACTTCCTTTCTTCTCCTGGGTTTGGGTTTGGTTGGTTCTTGTTTCTCTAGTTCCTTCAGGTGTGACTTTAGATTGCCTGTTTGTGCTCTTTCAGACTTTTTGATGTAGGCGTTTAGGGCTATGAACTTTCCTCTTAGCACCACCTTTGCTGTATCCCAGAGGCTTTGATAGGTTGTGACACTATAGTAGTTCAGTTCAAAGAATTTTCTAATCTTCATCGTGATTTCATTTTTGACCCAATGTTCATTCAGGAGCAGGTTATTTAATTTCCATGTATTTGCATGGTTTTGAAGGTTCCTTTTGGAGTTGATTCCCAGTTTTATTCCACTGTGGTCTGAGAGAGTGGTTGATATAATTTCAATTTTCTTAAATTTATTGAGGCTCATTTTGTGGCCTATCATATGGTCTATCTTGGAGAAAGTTCCATGTGCTATTGAATAAAATGTATATTCTGCAGTTGTTGGGTAGAATGTTCTGTATATATCTGTTGAGTCCATTTGATCCAGGGTAGAGTTTAAATCCATTGTTTCTTTGCTGACTTTCTGTCTCAATGACCTATGTAGTGCTGTCAGTGGAGTATTAAAGTCCCCACTATTATTGTTTGCTTTCTAGCTGATTTCGTAGATCTGCTAGTCACTGTTTTATAAATCTGGGACCTGTAGTGTTAGATGCATATATATTTAGGATTTTGATATTTTCCTGTTGGATTATCCCTTTCATCATTATATAATGTCCCTCTTTGTCTTCTTTAACTGCTGTGGTTTTAAAGTTTCATTCGTCTGATATAAGAATAGCTACTCCTGCTCTCTTTTGGTTTCCATTTGCATGAAATGTCTTTTTCCACCCCTTTACTTCAAGTCTATGTGAGTCCTTATGTGTTAAGTGTGTCTCTCGAAGGCAGAAGATAGTTGATGAGTGAATTCTATTTTTTTTCATTATACTTTAAGTTTTAGGGTACATGTGCACAACGTGCTGGTTAGTTACATACATATACATGTGCCATGTTTGTGTGCTGCACCCATTAACTCGTCATTTAACATTAGGTATATCTCCTAATGCTATCCCTCCCCCCTCCCCCCACCCCACAATAGGCCCCGGTGTGTGATGTTCCCCTTCCTGTGTCCATGTGTTCTCATTGTTCAATTCCCACCTATGAGTGAGAAGATGTGGTGTTTGGTTTTTGTCCTTGTGATAGTTTGCTGAGAATGATGGTTTCCAGCTTCATCCATGTCCCTATAAAGGACATGAACTCATCACTTTTTATGGCTGCATAGTATTCCATGGTGTATATGTGCCACATTTTCTTAATCCAGTCTATCATTGTTGGACATTTGGGTTGGTTACAAGTCTTTGCTATTGTGAATAGTGCTGCAATAAACACACATGTGCATGTGTCTTTATAGCAGCATGTTTTATAATCCTTTGGGTATATATCCAGTAACGGGATGGCTGGGTCAAATGGTATTTCTAGTTCTAGATCCCGGAGGAATCACCACACTGACTTCCACAATGGTTGAACTAAAGATTAGTGAATTCTTATCCATTCTGCAATTCTGTATCTTTGAAGTGGAGCATTTAGGCCATTTACATTTAACGTTATTATTGAGATGTGAGGTGCTATTTCATTCATCATGCTATTTGTTGCCTGTATACCTTGATTTTTTGTTTTTTTAATTGTATTTTTGTTTTATAGGTCCTGTATGATTTATGCTTTAAACAAGTTCTATTTTGATATGTTTCTAGGATCTGTTTCAAGACTTACAGTTCCTTTTAGCAGTTTTAGCAGTTGTGTAGCTTGGTAGTGGTGAATTCTCTCAGCATTTGTTTGTCTGAAAAAGACTGCATCTTTCCTTCATTTATGAAGCTTAGTTTCAGTAGGTACAAAATTCTTGGCTGGTAATTGTTTTGTCTGAGGAGGCTAAAGATAGGTCCCAAACCCCATCTAGCTTGTGGGATTTCTGCTGAGAAATCTGCTGTTAATTTGATACGTTTTCTTCTATAGGTTACCTGGTGTTTTTGCCTCATAGCTCTTAAGATCCTTTAGTTCATCTGAACTTTAGATAACCTGATGACAATGTGCCTAGGCAATGATCTTTTTGCTATGAATTTCCCAGGTGTTCTTTGAGCTTCTTATATTTGGATATCTAGTTCTCTAGCAAGGATGGGTAAGTTTTCCTCAATTATTCCCTCAGATATATTTTCCAAACTTTTAGATTTCTCTCCTTCCTCAGGAACACCGATTATTCTTTGGTTTGGTCGCTTAACATAATCCCAGACTTCTTGGAGGCTTTGTTAATATTTTCTCAGTCTTTTTTCTTTGTCTTTGTTGGATTGGGTTAATTTGAAAACCTTGTCTTTGAGCTCTGAAGTTTTTCTTCTGCTTGTTCAATTGTATTGCTGAGACTTTCCAGAGCATTTTGCATTTCTATAAGTGCTTCCATTTTTTCCTGAAGTTTTGACTGTTTTTATTTATGCTATTTTGTTGAATATTTCTCACTTCACTTCTTGTATAATTTTTTTAAATTTCCTAACATTGGGCTTCACCTTTCCCTTGTACCTCCCTTATTAGCTTAATAATTAACCTTCTGAATTCCTTTTGAGGTAAATCAGGGATTTCTATTTGGTTTGGATTCATTGCTGGTGCGCTAGTGTAATTTTGGGGGGTGTCAAAGAACCTTGTTTTGTCATATCACCAGAGTTGGTTTTCTGGTTCCTTCTCATTTGGGTAGGCTCTGTCAGAGGGAAGGTCTAGGGCTCAAGGCTGTTGTTGAGATTCTTTTGTCCCACAGGGTGTTTCCTTGATGTAGTACTCTCCTCCTTTTCCAAGGAATGTGGTTTTCTCAGAGCCAGGCCTGTAGTGACTGTTATCTCTCTTCTGGATCTAGCCACCCAGCAAGTCTACCAGGTTCTGAGGTGGTTCTGAGGGTTTTCTGCACAGAGTCCTGTGATCTGAACTGTCTGTGGATCTCTCAGCCGTGAATACCAGCACCTGCTCTGGTGGAGGTGGCAGGGAGATGAAATGGACTCTGTGAGGGTCCTTAGCTTTGGTTGATGAGTGCACTATTTTTGTGCTATTTGGCCTTGTGCTGGGAGGTGGCGCTTTCAAGAGAGCATCAGCTGTGGTATATATATATCCACACTGAGAGTGGCTTTTATTATGTTGGCCAAGCTGGTCTCAAACTCCTGACCGTAAATGATCCGCCTGCCTTGCCCTCCCCCGCAAAGTGCTGGGATTATGGGCATCAGCCACCGTGACTGGCCAATAATTTTAAATCAAAATTTTACCCACAGTGTTATAATTCTCTTTTATCTTATCCTTAAACAGTAGAGGTTGAAACAGTATCTCCAGAAAACACAATCAGGAAGCTCAATCTTAAAACATAGTTGGACATAAATGGCATGCACATATGAGAAGAGAAGATAGTTCACTGTCTCATGCTACTAGTATGTAGTAGCAATAGTATGACTAATAGTCACAAGGTCTCTCTCAAGCACAGCAATCCCAATTATATATACAAATGCTCAGGCTGCTAAAGAAAGTAAACTGATCCAAACTTCTGAAGGTGACTGTTTATCAGATGTTTCTGTCTGAAGACACTTAAGTTACCTCTGTCATAACAGAGCTATATACGTAAACAAGGGGTATAAAAATTTTTGACATTTCCCACAATGTCCCCATTCTGATGTTCCATCTGAGCCAAAGTGTTATTTCTGGTATTTTTATTCATTTTGTTTACAGACTTCTTATTAGGCTAGGTTGACCACAATGCTGCGTAAGATACAAAGGTAAGTATGAAAAATTTCTGTCCTCAGAGTTCTGAGTCTACTGGGGAAGACGGATGAATTAAAACATTGTATTGACATTGGTGTAATATTGTGCTCTGATAGAGATGGTGATAGATAAAGCACCTGATCCAGAAAGCAGGGTGACTGTGGGAGGGACTCAGGGCTTTGTGGCAGAGAATAAACTCTGGAACTGCATCTTCAAGGCTGAGCCAAATCTAGTGCAGTGTGAGAGTTTGCAGGATGAAAGGAGGGCAACTGATTCAAGAAGAATCATGCAAAAAAGAACAGAATGAGAAAAGCAGGCCAATTATCATACTGTACAGACTGGGAGTAAATAATAGGTATAGATAAGCAAAGCTGGTTTGGTGTTGAATTTTGTCATTGTTGAATATAAATAGATATTCACAAAATGATATAGATACATACACCTATGCTGGAAAACAAAACCATAAGTCCAACATAAGATGATTGCAACATAGTATGTTAAGATTAATAAAAACTAGGATGCTTTGGAAATTTGCTTTAATCTACCTTCTTTCAGAAACCTGTGATGGAGTTTTTGTTCTTAAATAATGTTAAATACTTCTTTCATCTGTTTATAAATAATAACATTTGTTTTGTGGTAGGCAGGTCTATGCAAACCTACTCCCAAAGTTCAAGGAAGCTGAGAGGCCAAAAAAGAGGCTAACATATCCAGTTTCTTAGAAAGAAATATTTAATAAGAACTTACGAACAGAAGCCACGTCTGTGTCTCCTGCCACACAAGACAAGATGGTGGATCCCCATCCTATTATCTCCCAGACCCAGGGCGTATATACCATAGGGAAAGTGTGATTCAGAAGGGAGAGTAGGACATCTGAATTACGATAACATCAAGGTCGTTTGACTTAAGGGTAGGATTTGTGGTAAGTAAATCTTCTTAAATGAGGAACAATAGATAAATGGAAATCTTAGAGGCTTCCTGAAACTAGTTAATCGTAAGTCAATACAGCAGATTAACATCCAAGATGGAGTTTGTTTGACCTCCACAACATTATAATTACACCTCTTCATTAAGTAAGAGGACTATGGGTCCTATTGACCATTATAAACCATGATACAAATATTGAAGATTATAAGTGTATGGAAAAGACTCAGCCTGATCATCTCAACATTCACTAGAATTGTAACTCTTGGGAGCCTATGAAACATCAATTTCCCCTGTAGTTTTCCTGAATGGTAATATAGTTCCATTTGTGTTTGGCTAGTAACAGTAGAGTACACAACTATCACAGACTCATCCCATGGCCCAAACCATCCTATGTGCGGTTTGTATTTGGGTTACATATATATGTCTATAGTTGATAGAAAGCTGTTTTATTCCTAAACATTGTGGAGAAGATAACATTTCTTTCTTGAAATAGTAAGAAACACTACAACCTACAAGTTATTTTTATTCATAATGACTTAAATACGAGTCCCCACACATACCTATTTCAATCTCAACTTAGTCATTAGTCAAGTAAAAAATGTTAACACGCCAGCACAGATAAATAACTCCAGGAGCACTGGAGTGAGAGGCATTTTATACTTTAAGATGATCAAGCACCTTTCTTTAAGGAGGAGAAATGCAGTTCTGCTCTGGGTAGTTTTTTTCATCGAAGAGTGAGACATCACTGTTAGGGTTTAGGATGATGATTTGTTTAGCTTGTTTCCTTTTTCTGTAAGTTTCACTGCCATATTCAGCAGTTTTATGCAGAATCGGGCTCTGACTTTTATCACATTTATAATTAACTGCATCTAATATAAAAATGAAAATTCCGCTTTTGGGCTTGGTAAATGTTGCCTTTGTAGCTTGAAAAAAAATTGTAAACAAAATTAGAAAAGTTACAAGATAGATTTCAAGTCTAAAATATTTAACTTACTCAAATGTTCTTAGAATTTCTAAAGTCAATTCTCATGAAAACCTTTGTACATTCAAATGATCACAGAGCCATGGCCAGAAGGAAATATATAGCTTTTTGGTGAAAACGAGAATATAATATTAAATACCAGAAAGAATCATAGATCATCTATTTCAACATCCTTGGATTATAAGTAAGGAAACCGAGGCCAGAAGGAATATATGACTTTCTTAAATGTCACAGTGGCTGAGACATAATGCAGGATGATTCTTTTATTATTATTATTTTACTTTAAGTTCTGAGGGTACATGTGCAGAAGACGCAGGTTTGTTACATAGGTATCCATGTGCCATGGTGGTTTGCTGCACCCATCAACCCGTCATCTACATTAGGTATTTCTCTTAATGCTATTCCTCCCCTAGCCCCCCCACACCCCGATAGGCCACAGTGTGTGATGTTCCCCTCCCTGTGTCTGTGTGTTCTCATTGTTCAACTCCTACTTATGAGTGAGAACCTGTGATGTTTCATTCTCCGTTCTTGTGTTAGTTTGCTGAGAATTATGGTTTCTGGCTTCATCCATGACCCTGCAAAGGACGTGAACTCATCCTTTTTTATGGCTGCATAGTATTCCATGGCATATATGTGCCACAATTTATTTATTCTGTCTATCATTGATGGGCATTTGGGTTGGTTCCAAGTCTTTGCTATTGTGAATAGTGCCGCAATAAACATATGTATGCATGTGTCTTTATAGCTGAATGATTTATAATTCTTTGGATATATACCCAGTAATGAGATTGCTGGGTCAAATGGTATTTCTGGTATTGGATCCTTGAGGAATTGCCACACTGTCTTCCACAATGGTTGAACTAATTTACACTCCCACCAACAGTGTAAAAGTGTTCCTATTTCTCCACATCATCTCCAGCACCTGTTGTTTCCTGACTTTTTAATGATCACCGTCCTAACTGGCATGAGATGGTATCTCACTGTGGTTTTGATTTGCATTTCTCTAATGACCAGTAATGATGAGCTTTTTTTCATGTTTGTTGGCTGCATAAATGTCTTCTTTTGAGAAGTGTTTGTTCATATCCTTTGCCCATTTTTGATGGGGTCGTTTGTTTTTTTGTTGTAAATTTGTTTAAGTTCTTTGTAGATTCTGGATATTAGCCCTTTGTCAGATGGGCAAAGTGCAAAAATTTTCTCCCATTCTGTAGGTTGCCTGTTCACTCTGATGATAGTTTCTTTTACTGTGCAGAAGCTCTTTAGTTTAATTAGATCCCATTTGTCAATTTTGGCTTTTGTTGCGATTGCTTTTGCTGTTTTAGTCATGAAGTCTTTGCCCATGCCTATGTTCTGAATGGCATTGCCTAGGTTTTCTTCAAGGGTTTTTATGGCTTTAGGTCTTACATTTAAGTCTCTAATCCATCTTGAGTTAATTTTTGTATAAGGTGTAAGGAAAGGGTCCAGTTTCAGTTTTCTGCATATAGCTAGCCAGTTTTCCCAACACCGTTTATTAAATAGGGAATCCTTTCCCCATTGCTTGTTTTTGTCAGGTTTGTCAAAGATCAGATGGTTGTAGATGTGTGGTGTTATTTCTGAGGCCTCTGTTCTGGTCCATTGGTCTATATATCTGTTTGGAACCAGTACCATGCTGTTTTGGTTATCATTCTATAACCTAATCTTTGAGCCAGTGTGCTCTGATATGTACATAGTAGAATAGCAGTAGATCACAAATATTGGTGATGAACTGTAAAGTTTAGCACTATGTTGATTCATTCATCATTTCCTTCTCAATTCTTCAGAAAGATCCAAAGACATGCACAGGCATTTTGCAAAAGAGGAGATCAACATACACTGAAAGGAAAAGCCTTAACCTAAATAAAGGCAACCAATTCACTTCTTTTGATGCCAATCTCTCCTGAGTCAACTCTCTTCCACTTGTTCCCTCAGTATTTATAAGGGCTAGCATGCATTACAATATGTCTCATTTCAGTGAATTAATTTTATATCTTCCTCCAGAGGCTTGAAAGTTGCCAATGCCTTACCCAAGACTCCTTACAGGAAAGTTGAAGTAGAAAGAAATCAAAATAAAGTGAAAATTTTTACACACATCTCTTATTTCTAAAGCATATCTTGTAATATAACACTTTTAAGACATCAGAGTAAAAATAAACAGCTAATATGATCCCATCTCAAACTTAATTTAGGAAGTTTCCTTTTGGCAATGAGTAGAATGTACCTGGTTATTGCCAGCTGACCTTATTGAATTCATTTCAAGAAATATACAAAATCCCATATGTAGGCAGTAGTAATATCAGTATCAGATACTTATCAGCACGCTATAATTTTCATAGAAAAGAAACTTAACTTCCCATTGTAGGAAGTCAATTATATTTTATGAATGATACCAATAAAACTTATATAACTCCACCCTGAGAGTTCATATAACAGGACTGAGTAGAATTAATCCAGAAAAATTAATCTTGATAGCCAAGGAAACACAAAAACCTGTCTTCTCAAATAGGAAAATGAGAACATGAATTCATAATTTTACTTAGCAATTCAAAATGAAAGGTCAGATCGTGTATCTGGACCAGGAAGTAGGAATGACTATTAGACAGTAATTTAATAAGTGAATGAATGGGAAACTAACCTTGTAGTCATGGTAACTGAGTTCTCTGTGACTCTACTGAAAACAGGCTTGCCTGAAAAAGTAAAAGCTCTCATTTTATTCATAATGACCTGGATTTCATATCAGAGAACATTGAGGCATAAACAAGCATTTGCTGTTAACATTTGCAATATTTGCTGTTAATAGAATGATACTTGGGATGTTTATGGCAATTGTGAATGTTTGATCAAATATTTGTTATATACTGCAGGTTTTTGTCTCCCTACAATTTATATGTTGAAACCTCAACCCCAATGGGATGGTATAAAGAGGTGAGCCTTCAGGAGTAATTAGGTTTAGATGAAATTATGAGGGTGGAGCTTCCATGATGGGATTAGTGTCCTTATAAGAAGAAAAGGAAACCAGAGATCCATTTTTCTGCCATGATAGGAGAAATCAAGAAGGCAGCTGCCTACAAGCCAGAAAGCAGTTCCTCACCAGACAGCAGATCTCCCAGCATTGTAATATTGGATTTCCCAGCCTCTAGAACTGGGAGAAATAAATGTTTGAGCCATTGGTCCCCAACCTTTTTGGCACCAGGGACTGGTTTCATGAAAGACAATTTTTCCACAGACCAGGGGGTGAGGGATGGTTTTGGGATAATTCAAGCACATTACATTTATTGTGTACTTTATTTCTATCGTTATTACATTGTAATATACATTGAGATAATTATATAACTCACCATAATGTAGAATCAGTGGGAGCCCTGAGCTTGTTTTCCTGCAACTAGACAGTCCCATCTGGGGGTGATGGGAGACAGTGACAGATCATCAGGCATTGGATTCTCATAAGTGTGCAGCCTAGATCCCTTGCATGTGCAGTTCACAATAGGGTTTGTGCTCCTATGAAACTCTAATGCCGCCATTGATCTCACAGGAGGCAGAGTTCAGATGGTAATGCAAGTGATGGTGAACAGCCGTAAATACAGATGAAGCATCACTCACTTGCCTGCCACTCACCTCCTGCTCTGTGGCCCATTTCCTAATAGGCCATAAACCAGTACCGATCTGTGGCCCAGGGGTTGGGGACCCCAGGTTTAAGCCATACAGTCTATGGTATTTTTGTTATAGCAGCCTGAGCTGACTAAGATAATGTTTTATACTCTGGTTAGTTTTTCAAAGCAGTAGATAGGCATGTATTATGTAAAAAAACTGTAAAACGTTTAAATAAGGATCTCAAGCTATGTTTCTTAATCCACTGATATTAGAAGAAAATTTGTATGAATATGTGTATAAATTAAAAGTTTCTGAGTATATTTAAAAAGACAAAAGATGAAAGATAAATTTGAACATTCAGATAGGCTACACAGAAACGGCACCAGACTTCCTACATTTGAATGGCATCTAAACATATACTACATTTTTAGGAAATTGAGCATGCTTATAATTTAAGAGTAGATATATGAACCCTCAGGGGGAAAAATGCATCATGTAATGACAGGGATATGTTTTGAGAAATGCAGCTTTGGGTGATTTTGTCATTGTATGAACAGCATAGGATGTAATTATGCAAATCCAGATGGTACAGCCTACTACGCACCTAGACTATATGGCATAGCTTATTGCTCCTAATCTACAAACCTGTATGGCATGTTACTGTACTGAATACTGTAGACAACTGTAACACAAGTCAGTAGGTGATAGGAACATTTCAGTTCCATTATAATCTTATGGGACCACAGTCATAAATTCTGTCAGTCATTGACCGAAAGATCATTACGTGGCACATGACTACATGTGTGTGTTCCTTACTGGCAGTAAAGGTGAAAATTAATAAATACCATAGCAATACATGCATTTCTAAGGCTGTGAGGTTAGTAGAGGTACATTAAATGCTACTACTGAGAACTAATTTACAATTCATGATAGGATTTATAACATAGATTTAAAGACTTTCATCTTCTCTTTTAAGCAAATTTCAGCAGAATGCCTGGTAGAACAAAGATTAAGTAAAAGACTAGCTATTTCTTGGGGTGGTGGGGAGATATGGGATTAAAAAGAGGTATAAAAAATCAGATATATTGCAAAATATGTAAACTCACAGAAACATTCCAGTCAAGAAGAAGAAATGTATGATGCAGAAGAGATAGTGAAGCTGTAAACTGAGAGTAAACAGTCTTCGCATCGAAGAAAATCACAGATAATAAAACTGATGTTAAAAGGTTCTATAATTTCCTCATAGTAATTTACCTTAGTACCCAAAATAGACATAGAATCTTTACCACACAATCTTTATTTGAATGTGTTTTCTATCATACTAATCAAAAATGTCTTATGTTTTCCATCCCTGGGACACTATGATATCATGATCCTACTTCTGGGGCAGGAAGACAAATAACTGTATCCTGAAGCATTCCTTACTCCACCAGGCCCTGGTCTAACTAAAATACTCAACTGATAGGACTACTGAAAGCAGAATTTCATTGAATGGGAATTATCTCCCATGTCTACTTCAACCTAAAAGCATTCATTAAACTGAAAACTACAAAGATATGCTTCTTTGGACAAGTTTACTCTACAAAAAAATTTTCAGGTATCTAAGTAAACTTGTGAATTTTTCTTCTCCAAAAGAAAAAGTATAATAATCCCATGAAATGAAACCAATTAAAGTCATTTAAAAAATATAATCTTCCCATATCCAAAAAACTTTGGGAGAAGATTTATGAACCATTTAGAGTGTAAGGAGAAAAATTGTGCTAAGAAAGGAAGGCAAAAGCAATAGCACAGATAGTCAAATTTTTTATCAATCATAAATTTGGGAATCAGGTGACTATGAGACACATTTTCTCTTTACAAAGAACTTAGAGAGAAGCTACACAACCAACCAAGTAATTACAACAAACATGCTGTAGAGACAGCAGGACACCTGATGGGATAGGAGCTAAGCTACACTGCCCATCAGAATCACTGGAAGCTTATTCAACAACAACAGCTACAACAACACACAGCTGGGCCCCAAACACACTTTTTGATTCATCAGGTCTTGGGTGAGGCCAGTAAACTTTTATTTCTAAAAGTTTTGCAGCTGATGCCAGTTCTAGGGAAACAGGGAAACCCTCTTAGTAGCTTATGTTGATGTGGGAAAGATGAGTAGAAAGTATGTGTAAACACTTATTTTAAACTATTGATATCTAGTAGGGACAAAGTAGCTAAAAAATAATCAATAATTAAGACTTCTGTTTCTGCCCATGAGATTTCCACTCTTGCCTACAGTGAAGTAACTGGTATCCAACTAATGCTTTCGAGATTAAAAAAAAAAAATTGTAACCTGGGACAAAATACATGAGGGGTTTATTATCAGATGATAAACAGCAGACAGTCTAGAACTGTGATCCCTCAGAGAGGAGAATACATGAGATTAGCCCAACAATGACCTAGACTTTTTGCCTGGGAGCACTTTTCTGATTGGGACAAAGAAACAGGGGACCTCAAGAAAGCTGAGGGGCAAGCTACTGACAATGGCCCTACTGCCCCCAGTTATAAAGGCACTGTGCATTAAAAAATTCCCTGAGGGGAGGCTGCTCCACCCATAGCTGCCACCTGGAGCTGAAGTGCATTCTCCTCAGTCCCCTGCCTATGGTTTCTCCTACTGAAAGCAACCTTGGCCACCCCAGTATTAGGTCCACAGTGCAGTTACTGATAACCCCACCCAAGCATTTTGTCTCTGACAACCCCTGCTTACTACAGCCAGTGCCTGCAAACAGCAATGGGGGTCCTGAGGACAGGCCTTCCCTGTCTAACTCTGCTCCCTCAGGGCCTGAGCATGTCATCTAGGAGTCTGGAGATCACCCAGCCCCATTCATCATCATTGTACCTGGGTACTCCTCCCAGGAACCTGATGTGAAGCCCAACCAACCTTCCACTACCACGACAGCACCTACCTTCACTTGCCACCTGTGGACCAGGGACTTCCCTGCTGAGCCTCAGCAGCAACCACCAACATCAGTGCAGACCACTTGGGAGACAGGGATGTTCTGCCACTGCTATGGCCATCACCCCTGCCATGCCTAATGTCCAGAGGCTGGAGGACTTGCTCACCTGCCTGGCTCACCACTGCCACTACTGGCACCTGAGCAAGCTCCCTGAATGCCCGAGAATCAGCATGCAAGGACCTGCTAATCCAGTGTCAGCATACACCACTTCAGGTACAATTGGCCCATTACTGCCACCAATGGGGCACAAGGATTGGTCCACCTGACATCCCCATCCCCAGCAAAACCTCACCACAGCCTCCACTACAAATGCAACCTAAACCACTGAGAAAATCACAGACGCCATATATGCTGTTTAAAGCCAAAGAAATTGTACAGGAACTGCACTACTGCCTGCATGCAGAATCTAAGCCAAAGTGCCCTATCCAACCAACAACACAGATTCATCTTCAGGAAAATGTCCTCACCTATGAAAACAAAGTCAAAAAAATTAGAAGTGACTGTTACATCAGATGTGCAGATAGCAATGTAAAGGCAAAAAAAGACATGAAAAAGCAAGGAAATATGACATCTCTAAAGGAACACAATAATTCTCCAGCAACAGATACCAATAAAAAAGAAATTTATAAAATCCCAGAAGAATTCAAAATAATGATATTAAAGAAGCTCAGTGAGATACAAGACAACACAAACAAACAATAAAAAGAAATCAGAAAAACAATTCAGGATATGAATTTTAAAATTACAAAAAGATATCATTAAAAAGAATGGAATAGAAATTCTGGAACTAAAAACTTTATTTAATTACATACAAAATACATTCAAAAGCTTCAACAAGAAACCAGATCAAACAGAAAGAATTTCAGAACACAAAGACATGTCTTTTGAAATAACCCAGTCAGACAAAAATAAAGAAAAAAGAATCAAAAAGAATGAACAGATTCTATGTGATATATGGGACACCATAAAGAAACCAAATAGTCAAATGTTTGGTGTCCCAGAAGGAGAAGAGAAAACAAAGGGGATAGAAATGCTATTTAATAAAATAATGGCAAAATACTTCCTAAGTCTAGGAAGAGACTGACACATCAGACATAGGAAGCTCATGAATTCCCCAAATAGATATAATTCAAAAACACCTTCTCTACAGCATATTAGAGTGAAACTGTCCAAAGTCAAAGACAAAGAGAACATTTCAAAATTAGCAAGAGAAAACTGTCCAGTCACTTATAAGGGAACCCTCATCAGAATAACAGCAGATTTCTCAGTAGAAACTTACAGGCCAGGAGAGAATTGCATAATATATTCAAGGTGCTGAAAGAAAAAGAAACTGCTGGCCAAGGATACTATACAGAGCAAAGTTATCATTCATAAATGAATGAGAAATAAACTCTTTCCTAGAAAAGCAAAAGCTATAAAAACTCATCACCATTACAAATTCATACCACTGTGATTGCTCCTACAAGAAATGCTTAGGGGAGTCCTATACCTGGAATTGAAAGGACAATATCTCTTGTTATAAAATTGCATGAAAGTGTTAAACCCACTGGCAGAGCAAATGGGTTGAGAAATAAGAAAGAGTAAGGACTCAAATTTTACCGCTACAAAAAACCACCACATCACAATGATAAATAAGGGAGAAAGAAAAATGACCAGAAATCAATCGATAAAATGACAGGAATAAACCCTAACATAAAAATAATAACCTTGAATATAAAATGATTTAACTTTCTACTTAAAAGATATAAACTGGCTAAATAAAAGAAATATGACCCAACTATGTGCTGCCTATAAGAAATGCACCTCATCTGTAAAGATACATATAAACTGAAAGTAAATGGATGGAAAAAGATATTCCATGCAAACATAAACCAAATGTGAGCAAAAGTAACTATACTTACTTAAAATAAACTTTAAGACGAAGACAGTCAAAAAGAGACAATGTTTATTCTATAATAATAAAGGGATCAATTCAGCAAGGGGATATAATAATTATAAAGACATATGCAACCAACATTGGAGAACTCTGATATATAAAGCAAATATTAGACCTAAAGAGAGAAATAGACTCCAATACAACAGTAGTTGGGGACCTCAACAATCCACTCTCGGCATTAAGCAGATAATCTAGACAGAAAATTTACAAACAAACATAGAGTTTAAACTGTACTTTAAATTAAATGGACCTAACAGACATTTACAGAATATTTCATTCAGCAGCTACAGAATACACATTTTTCTCATCAACACATGAAACATTCTCCAAAACTGACCATATGTTAGGAAACAAAACAAGTCTCAAAAAATTTTTAAAAATTGAAGTCATTTCAAATATCTTCTCTAACCACAATGTAATAAAAGTAGAAATCAATAAGAAAAGGAACTTTAGAAACTGTAAAAATACATGAAAATTAAACAACATGATCCCGAATGATTATTGAGTTAGGGTAGAAATTATAAAGGCAATCAAAAAATGTCTAGAAACAAATGAAAATAGAAACACAACATACCAAAGCCTATAGGATACAGCAAAAAAACATGCTAAGAGGGAAGTCTATAGCAATAAACACCTACATCAAAATGTAGAAAGACTTCAAATGAACAATCTAACAATTTACCTCAAGAAACTAGAAAGAAAAGAACAAACCAAACTCAAAATTAGTAGAAGAAAAAAAGGATCAGAACAAAACTAAATGAAATAGGGACTTAAAAAACAATAAAAAGGATCAACAAAATGAAAAGTTGATTTTTTGAAAAGATAAATACCACTGATAAACAACTAGCTAGGCTAACCAAAAAAAAAAAGGAAAAAAAGACCCAAATAAAATCAGAAACAAAAAAGGAGACATACTCACTGATACCAAAGAAATATTATACAAATACTCATCAGAGGATATTATGAACAACTGTACACTAACAAACTGAAAAACTTATAGGAAATAGATAAATTCCTGGACACACACAACTTATCAACATTAAATCAGGAAGAAATAGAACACCTGAACAGACCAATAATCAGTAATTAGATGGATTCAGTAATAAAACATCTCCCAAGAAAGAAATGTTCCAAATCAGATGACTTCGCTGCTGAATTCTATCAAACTTACAAAACACTAACACCAATTCTCCTCAAGCTGTCCCAAAAATTGAAGAGAATGTAATTTTTCCTAACTCATTCCATAAGGCCAGCATTATCCTAATACCAAAACCAAAGATGCGACAAAAAAAAGAAAACTACAGACCAATATCCCTGATGAATAAAGATACAAAAATCCTCAATAAAATACTAGCAAATTGAATCCAACAGCATATCAAAAAGATAACACACAGTTATCAAGTGGGATTTATCCTAAGGAGGTAAGGACAGTTCAACATATGCAAATTAGTAAACGTGATGTATCACTTCAGCAGAATGAATGACAATCATATGATCATCTCAATAAATGCAGAAAAAGCACTTGATAATAGTCAACATTCCTTTATGATACAAACTCTCAACAAATTAGACATAAACGGAACATACCTCAACATAATAAAGGCCATGTATGACAAACCCACAGTTAATATCATACTGAATGGGGGAAAGCCAAAAGTCTTTCCTCTGAGAATTGAAACAAGACCAGGATTCCCACTTTCACTACTCCTATTCAACATAGTACTGGAAGTCCTAGCTACAGTAATCAGGCAAAAGAAATAAATAAAAGGCAGCTACATTTGAAAAGAGAAAATTACAGGTTCAGCACACCAACATGGCACATGTATACATATGTAACAAACCTGCACGTTGTGCACATGTACCCTAGAAGTTAAAGTATAATAAAATATATATATATAAGTTTAAAATTTTTTAAAAATATAAAAAAGTGTCTCTCTTAGCAAGTGACGTGATCTTATAGTCTCTCTTAGCAAGTGACATGATCTTATATCTAGAAAAACCTAAAGACACCACTAAAATTCTCTAAGAACTTATAAATAATTTCAGTAATGTCACAGGATATAAAATCGGCATACAAAAATCTGTAGCATTTCTATACACAAATAATGAACTAGCTGAGAAATCAAGAAGACAATCACATTTACAATTGCTGCCAAAAAAAATCTAAAAATAAATTTGATCAGAGACATAAATGACCTCTACAAGGAAAATTACAAAACACTGATGAAAGAAATTGAAGAGGACAAAACCAAATGGGAACACATCCAATTCTCACTGATTAGAACAATGAATGTTATTAAAATGATTGTGTTGCCCAAAGCAATCTACAGATTCAATGGAATCCTTATCAAAGTACCAAGGTCATTTTTGACAGAAATAGAAAACAGCAATTCTAAAATTTGTATGGAACCAAAAAAATTCCCAAATAGCCAAGGCGATCCTGAACAAAAATAATAAAGCCAAAGGCATCACACTACCTAAATTCAAAACATATTACAAGGCTATAGTAACCAGAACATGAGTATTTGTATAAAATCAGAATCATAAACTAATAGAATAGAGAACACAGAAATAATCCATGTATTTAAATGATTTTCAACAAAGGTGCCAAGAATATGCATTAGCAGAAAGAATACCCTCTTTAAAGAATGCTGCTTGGAAAACTGGACATCCATATGCAGAAGAATGAAACTGGATTCCTATCTCTCACTATATGCAAAGATCAATTCAAGATGGATTAAAGACTTAAAGGTAAGACCGACACTATAAAAATCCTAGAATAAAACATAGGGGAAGCACTTCAGGACATTGGCTAGGCAAAGATTTTTAACTAACTCCTCAAAAGCGCAGGCAACAAAAGCAAAAACAGACAAATGGGACTATGTTAAACTAAAAAGCTTCTGCACAGCAAACAATCAACAGGGTGAAGAGACAACCTGTTGAATGGGAGATAATTATAAAGTTCATCCAACGAGGAACTAATAACAAGAATATGCAAGGAACTCAACAGAAAAACAAGAACAACATCAACAACAACAACAAAGAGTCCCATTAAAAATGGGCAAAAAAACATGAATAGACATTTTTCAAAAGACAACATACAGTCCAGGCGCGGTGGCTCCCGCCTGTAATCCCAGCACCTTGGGAGGCCGAGGTGGGTGGATCGTGAGGTCAGGAGATCGAGACCATCCTGGACAACATGGTGAAACCCCGTCTCTACTAAAAATACAAAAATTAGCGGGGTGTGGTGGCACATGCCTGTAATCCCAGCTACTCGGGAGGCTGAGGCAGGAGAATCGCTTGAACCAGGGAGTCGGAGGTTGCAGTGACCTGAGATCGTACCACTGCACTCCAGCCTGGCGACAGAGTGAGACTCCATCTCAGAAAACAACAACAACAACATACAAATGGCCAACAGGTATATAAAAACATGCTAAACATCACTAATCACTAGGAAAATGCAAATCAAAACTACAATGAGATATCATTTTACTCCAGTTAGAATGGCTATCATTAAAAAGTCAAAAAACAATTCTGGTGAGGATGCAGAGAAAAGGGAACTTTTAATACACTGTTGGTAGGACTGTAAATTAGTATAGCCACCATAGAAAATAGTATGGCAATTTCTCAGAAAACAAAAATATCGAACCACCACATGGTCCAGCCATCCCACTGAGTATTTATCCATTGGAAAGGAAGTCAGTATATCAAAGGGATACCTGTAACCTAATTTTAGTTACAGCACTATTCACAATACTAAAGATATAGAATAAACCTAAGTGTCCATCAATGAATCAGTTGATAAAGAAAATATGGAATATATATATAATAAAATAACACTTGGCCATAAAAAATAATAATAACATCATGTCACTTTCATCAACATTGGTGGAATTGGAGGTCATTATGTTAAGTAAAATAAACCAAGCACAGAAACATAAATAATGCAGATTGTCAAGGTGGGAGCTAAAATATCATGGAGGTAGAGAATAGAATAATAGAAACCAGAGGCTAGGAAGCATGTGTTTGTGGGGTTTATGAAGAGAGGTTGGTTAATGGGTACAAACATGCAGTAATACAGGAAGAATACGTTCTAATATTCTATAGAAGAACAAGGTGACTATGTTAACAATGTATTGTATATTTCAAAATAGCTAGAAAAGAGGACTTAAAATGTTCTCAACACATAGAAATGATAAATACTTAAGGGAATGAATACTCCAAATACCGTGACTTGGTCATTACACATCCTATGCACATAACAAAATAACACATGTACCCCATAAATATGTGTGACTATTATGTATCAATAAAAATTTTTAAGGAAGGCTTAACTACATGCAGTGTATAGGAAACACACATTAAATATAATGACCCTGAAAAATTGAATGTAAGTAGATGGAAAGCATGCACCATGAAAAGTGTCAGCAGAAGTCTAGAGTACCTACATTAATAGCAGTTGAAGTAAACTAAAAAAGAATATTACCCAAGACAAAGTTATTTCATAATGATAAAATGGTCAATTCATCTGAAATCGTAACAGTTATAAATATGTGTGTGCGTAACAGCAGATCTTCTAAATACATGAAGCAATAAATTGCCAGAATTAAAGAATATCTACAAAAATAAAATACACAATTTTTTTTTCCTGGGAACCAGTCCTCATTTTATTTTACAGCACATTCATATAAGTTCCAGCATTTCTAAGGTAACCAAGTCACATTCAGGTTAGCACTGCTAGTAACAAAATCATACAACTACCCTGGCTTCCAAAACAAGATAGGGTGATGCACATTAATACTTCTTCCCCTTTAATACAGCATAAGACAGTACATCCCAAAATAAAATCTCTAAAATCACATGCCTTTTACAATCCAGTGTAAAAGCACATTATTTATGTTAAAATTAGAAATACGGAACATGAGAATAAAAAGAGTTTGAAAGCTCTCTAAAATTTCCCTCAATGCCATCTTTCTCATCTAACTGCCAGTTGGCACATTCCGCTCCAATGCCATGGGAAGGGAGGGGCAGACAAAAATAGCCCGATGTCAATATCTCTTCCTCAGCAATTAATAAAACAATTGTACACAATCAAGTAGTAGGGAGAGAGAAAATTTAAACACCATAACCATCCTGACCTAGTTCATATTTATTGTTCACTGTGTGAAACAACTGAATTATATTATAATTATGTATAATTATATTATATTCTTTAAGTGCATTAAAGTATTTACCAATATGGACCACACGTATCGTAGAATAAATTTAAGTAAATTTTAAAAGGAATTCTCATGGAGTGCATTCTCTGAACACAACAGAATTAAATTAGAATAAAAAACAAGATCTCTCAAAGTCCTTTGGGTTTAATTTGCTCATCTAGGAAGTAGAAGGAAGAAAATAAAAAGCTTAAATCAATAAAATAAAAAAGACAGATAATATAAAAATTAAAGCTAAAATTGTTTCTTTGGAAAGATCAATAAAATTAAAAACCCTCTACTAAATCTTATCAAGGTAGCTTTCTGTTCATCAAGACATTATTAAGAAAACAAATTGAAAAGTTGCCAACTCAGAGAGCATATTCACAATAAACATATCGGACAAAAATGTATATCCAGGATATATGAAGAATGCCCATGACTCAAAAACGAAAAGAAAATCTTAAATAAATGTGGGGAAAATTTTGGACCCTTCACTAACAATAGTACATGAATGGCATATAAGAACAGGAAAAAAAAGGTCAGCACATTAACCAAGAAATACAAATTAAACCAATGAAATCTACTGTATATCCAATACAATTGCTAAAATGAAGAAGACTAACAACAGTAAATATTAACTAGGATGTGGAACAAATAAAATACTTATATGTTATTGGTAGGAGTGTAAAATGGTACAACCACTTTAGAAAAAGCCTTGGTAGTTTCATTATGTTCTCCATCAACTACCTTGTCATCTAGTAAGTCTCCAATAAAAATAAACATTTATATTCACAAAGAAACTTGTACACAAATGTTTATAGCAGTTTTATTTATGATAGCTAAAAAAATAAATAACCAAAATGCTCATCAACAGAACAGATGAACAAATTGTGGTATATTCATATAATAAATGTTATTCAGCAATAAAAAGGAATAAACAACTTATACACACAACAATGTGGATGGATCTCAGCCATTACGCCAGGTGAAATAACTGGGACATAAAAGAGTATCTTCTATATGATTTCATTTATAAGAAATTTTAGACCAGGCAAAACTAACATATGGCAGGAAAAAAAGTCAGAAAAGTGATTGCCTGGGGTAAAGTTTATGGGAAGGATCTCTAGGGGCATTGGGAAGATGGAAATATTTGATACCTTAGTTGGCGTCTTCATTGTACAGATAAATGTACTTCTCAACACTCAAATTGTACAATAATATCTGAACATTTCAATCTATGTAAATTTTACCTTAAAAACAACCGCAGAAACTGAAACCTCAAATATGATCAGTGTGATATAGCATAATAGAAAAAACCTAGTCCTATGATCTAGAACAGCTGAAAATGAGCCCAGACTCTACCCAATGACCTTAGAAAATGATTTCAGCTTCTCATAGCTTCAAATACCTGTTTTTAGAATAAGACACTAATATCTACACTTCATTCAGTTAATCTTTTTTTCTGTTGTTGTTGTTCAGACGGAGTTTCTCTCTTGTTGCCCAGGCTGGAGTGCAATGGCGCAATCTTGGCTCACTGCAACCTCCACCTCCCAGGTTCAAGCGATTCTCCTGCCTCAGCCTCCTAAGTAGCTTGGATTACAGGCATGCACCACCACACCCAGGTAATTTTTGTATTTTTAGTAGAGACGTAGTTTCTCCATGTTGGTCAGGCTGGTCTTGAACTCCTGACCTCAGGTGATCCACCCCCTCAGCCTCCCAAAGTGCTGGGATTACAGGCATGAGCCACTGCACCCGGCCCATTCAGTTAATCTTTAACAACCTACTATATGCCAAGGGTTCAATAAATGACTCTGTTACTTCACAGGCTTATTACAAAGTTCATATGAGAATATTAAATTGGTTTATAAATTATAAGGCAGAATACAAATGGTATGATTTGTTACTGAGTCAAGTAACAGAAACAAACTCACAGGGAAAAAAAACCAAACATTTTATGCTTGGGGCTTCAAAATAGAGAGACAGCTTATATGACAGCATCTACTCCTGCTTTTATTACCTGAAAGAATATGAGAGATCTTAGATGAGAGGAAATAATTTAAAAGGCAAATTACAAACAGCCTTTTAGTTTATGATCACAGAAAGGACTCTTATTTGTTCAATTAAACTGGTTGCCAAGGGAAATAGCAAACCTGAAAGCCTTTAATATCAAAAGCCTAAAGATCAAGAATTTAAATTCCTGCAGTAGAACAGCCAACCCAGAATGAATCAGAAGGAAACATGCCAAATAAAAACTGCAGATAAAACCAGAATTAGAAAAGATCCGTCCGATTCTAAGTGGATGAGATCAGTCCTCATCAAACCTGCTCATTTTAAATTTATATCTTATGTATTATACAACAAAGTATAACAATTTCTAAATAGAAATAATTGTTTTATTTTTAAAATTGTTTGAAAGTTAAAAATCCGTGGTTCAAATCTATAGCTCATAGAAGATAGTTCATTATGGTAGCATCGTAGCTACTTCAAATCAGCTCTGAAACTTAATTGGAATATCAACTTATATACTTAAACGCCAGTGACGAGCCCCACACCATTCTAAAAATGTTTTAATAAATTCCCCCAAACTTGGCTCATTGGAACCTAAATTAAATTTGTCAAATAGTTTTATCACTCAAATTAATTTAGTCAATTTTATTTTAATGAAGAATTTTCCTTTTGAATTCAAATTCTGACAAATACATTGAATAATTTTGATAGGACCTGAGGCAGTGGTAGAGACAGAATCTATTTCAGACTGGAAAGAGTGGATTTATTGAAGCACTGCTCCCTTCCCTGGCCTTCTCTTGCTTTCTTACAGTAAATATTTCTAAAGTAAATGCAAGTGATAAACCCCATGATTACAGCTAACTGATGCTTACGTCTTATTTCCAAAATAATGGCAGTGCCAGTCACGGGACATCCTGTGAATTTAGAAAATCAAAGCCACCTAAGATTCCAACAGAAATATTAGCCAACTTATTAAATTAAGCACAAGATAAAGGATCAAAAAATGCCCCAAATAGATGGGACAACGCCTTCAATGAATGTCTTACAAGGCAAGGTGTTTTGGAGAATTCTATTTGGAGATTAAATACCTTTGTGTTGGCAATATAGCACAACGTACAAAAAAAGGTTACAAAATTAGTTTGAATCTGCAGTATGTGGTCAGGTAATTAAAAAGTGAGTATAGGCTTTTCTCCCAAACAAAAAAGGGCTGAAAACATCTTCATAGCATAAGAGGTTAGTTATATTCACAGACAGTCTTAAGGGATATTGCTTTGCTTTATGGGCTAATTAAGACCCACTCACATTGTGTGGTATCAACTATTATTAGGCTACAAAAAAATCTGATCCATCAAGTACATGGATAAAAACAAGTAGGCAACGTATAGACTCATCATGATGGTGCTGTGATCTGAGAGACCAAAATAGATGCATGCCCCTTTATCAACTAAGAGGGACCCTAAGGTTAAGGAAACAAAAGTTACCTGCAGATAAAGAGTTCAGGGCTCGACTGGCATGGCAACTTTTTAAACTCCTATGGCTACCAGAAAAACCACACTCTTGCTAAACTCTCTAACAATAGGAGCTATCAGGCAAATTGTCAGACACTTCCTAACTCTGATTATTAACCCAGATCACTACAACTCTTGATTGGACAAAGAATTGGCCCTACAGACATTATTTCCTGATGTTTTTAGACCTCAATCCAGTTTCAGCCGGCTTACAGAAACTGTGCACAAACTGCCTTTGTATCTTATAGTTTATCTTTGACAAAAAGAGCCAAATTCCACCTCATTTTAATGCTATTAGGTTGGTGGAAAAGTAATTGCAGTTTTTGCCATTACTTTGACTGGCAAAAATTCTAATTACTTTTGCACCAACCATAAAACCCCGCCCCAAAGTGAACATGGAATGCATGTTACCTATATATTTATCCATTCCACATGCTCTCAGCTCCCCTCATAAATATGCATGGCTTTCCACCCTAAACTTGCTGAATATGTATGATTCTATTGTATAATGCAGACCCTGCGAGGCATAAAAATCAACCTACCCTTTTGTTCTTCAAAGAGAGAGCACCTTCGGTACATGCAGGAGACAGTCTCTTCCCGGTTTGCAAACTGGTATTACCAATAAAGCTCTCCTTTCTACTATTTAGCCTTCCTGGCAGTCTTTTGGATGACATTGATATTAAGTGGATTAAAGAAAATTTAGAAATCTCTCATGTTAATATTAGCAACTACTATTTGTTGATGATCAACAACACATCCACCTTTCATGTGTTTTATTTTGTTACCTTCTTATACTAGCCCTCTAGGAATATTTTCAAATCTTCATTTAAAGAAAAGAAACTAGCATTCCAAGTTTAAATAACTTGCTCAAAGTCATATAACAAGTAATGAGGCAAGATCTGAATTGAGGTCAAACTTCAAGACCCATGATTTGCTATTTTCATGTTTTATCACATCCACAACTGAATTAAATTTTTAACCTATAGTGTTTATGGTCTACACTTGCTGTATTCCACAAACAATTCATAGCCCCAAAAGCAAAGCCAGCCCTAATGGATTCAGTCATCTATATAAGGTAGCATTTCCCAGTGTGGCTGAAGGATCATATGTAGCCAGGTGGCTAAAAAGCTATGATCTGCATGTGGGTATAATGACCCAAAAAGTATATATTACTCGATCTTGCTAATCAGGCCAGCTTTAGTTTAAAGCTCTAAAAAAAAAAATCCTAAGGTCCAAAAAAAGGAGTTAGTATTAAAGGTAAGACTACTGAATACATTGGAAACTAACAGTTATACAAAAATATAGATGGTTTGCAAAGGTAAAATTGAAACAAGAAAAGTTTTAGTCTGTTACCATTTTTATTATTGGCAATGAGAATAAGTGAAATCAGTGGAAATAAAATTTTCTGAATAATGATATCTGGGTGAGTCAGTGTCTCATAGCTAGATTTCAGATGGGGCCTCACAGGGTTTGCAGATATTTTGTTAATTTCCTTCTATACTTGTACTTATTGGCAACAACAAGGGATATAAACTAACAGAATCACTTTTGAAGAAATACATTTAAGACTAAACAGTGGGTAGTTACTCTGCTCTTGCTTTCCACTAAGTGAATATTGTTTACATGTCACATCACGACCATCGGGTATTAGACCATCTCTCAAAGTCAAATATCTCTATCCTTACTTAAATTGAAATAGCCTTTGGTTCTAGCTAATGCTTTTGATGGTCTTGATGGTTCTATTTTATAAGAGGTAACCATTACTTACCTGATAACATAGGGAGGCCTAGACGGAACCAATCTGCCTTCAAAGAATTTTAGAAGTAAGTAAAACAGAAACTCTTTCAGCAAGAGAATCATGTGGGTAAAGTTTAATTAAGGGCCCTATCTTTTTTCCCCATGTTTTCCTCTTACTCAACTGAATATTCCAATATACTGGCTAGTTTCATACTTCCTAATCCTCCCTGGACAGAAAGTAATCTAACTTGCATTAGCCTACAAGACTTCATCATTTTCCCCAAAAATGCTTTAGTAAAAGAGACACAGGGTAAAGAAGGATATTCTTTGGATGGAAAAAGAAGGCTGTCAGGTTCCCTTTAAATCATACAACATTAAAACTCCACTGTGTAGCCCAACTCTGAACAAAAAGGGAATTTTGTACTGTAGTTCTAAACTCTGCAGCTTACGTTTGGATATTAGACATCTAATGACTTGGCTGACTTTTAAACATGTGGCTAACATATGACAAATTTGTTTAAACTTGTGTCCAAAAGGTTCTAATGTGGAAGACTAGAAATCCTTATTCATGTTTTCTTATTCTAGTCTCCCGAAGAAGAATTAGTGCCAATATGTCTGTGTTGAGGGGGGTAAAGGGGAGTGAAAGGGAGCTAAAGGGAGTAGAGAAAATTGTTTTCCTTCTCCCTTCTTAGCAACTGGGGAAGCAAGGTAGAACATTTCTTGCTGAAAAGTCTTTGTGATAGTTGAGTATACATTTACATGATAGCTGATGATAAGGGCACAGTTTATCCAGAGAAATGTGAAACTTCCACAAGTACATAGAGGGGTGAATATAACAGGGTGATTTTTTTTAAATGAGGAAATACATAAAAGCCTGTCATGGTTCATTTGAAGCTTTGACCATTGTATTTAGCCTATGTAGTAGGAAATATTCAGTGACAGAAAAAATATTAGTAAACAAAAATATGTAATTATAACTACAATTATACAATGCTTTGAGTTCTTACTTTGTGCCTGGAACTTTTTAAAGGCATATATTAAATATTTAAATATCTCAGAACAATCCAAGAAAGTAGACATTTATTATCATTTCCATTTTACAGAAAAAAATTACCAATGCACTAAGAAACTAAATATGTTGGCCAAGTCAACAGCGCTAGAAACTGGGGAGCCAGGATTCAAACAGAGCAATTTGGCTCCAGAATTTATACCCTTAACCATAATGTCATATTGGTGCTTTGGTTTGGAAGAAAGGGCTGTACTGATCAAGCCTCTGCTACTATTACTTAGAGGGAGTAGAAAACAACGCCCATCCATAGAAATCTAAGGATTATTTTAAGTCCTTCTAGCCATCCATCTTCACCGCATTATTAGATGTAGAAGGAGCTAGAAATCAAGATGCTATATATGACTTCCTACAAGAGAACTTAGCTTATCAGCAAAGGCGCAAGTGGTGCTGAGTGGAGAATGAGCTCTCTGACATCATGATGGCATCTACAACAGTAGGTTGGTGGTGAACAAGCAGTGAACCAGTGAACAGGTAATCCTCAACTTTCTGCCATTGCCAGGAAAGGGTGATCCCAGAGATCAGTACTACCTAGTTCTCTCAACATTCTATGACAAAACCAGAATAAGGCATATGTTCTAGAAGTACACTACAGAAGCTACTTCAAAAATGGCTTTTGTAACAGTGAAAAAGATTAATCAGAAGGGCAAGCAAAATTCTAAATGTACATTTTCTAAAAGGGATATGATACTGAACACAAACCTTTCCTTCCTGTTTGTGATCATACCTAACTTATTCTTGTGGCAATACCTTTGTTCATGTCATTCCCACATGACAATAATCTCACTAACCCTATTCTTCAAAGCTTTTCTTTCAAGCCATTACTTTTCCTTGAAGTCTTGTCTGACCACATGTCTTGTGTTTGTAATTTACAGCATTGAATACCTATACTACCTATATGTTGTCTATATTTTATGTGCTATCTTGCAATCTAAACAGTAAACTCATATTGACCATATTTTTGTCTTCTTAAACACGGATATCATAAATGTATACATAAGAGATATTCAGCATACTTGAATGATTTTCTATTTCTATAATTCCTATGAAATCTTTAAAAGGTTGACACAAGATATAAAGATTGATTCTAAACTAACACTTAGGAACCCAAGTAATGATGTTTTTGCATCAAAGTAGGTGAGAAGAAGAATTTTACAAATTGCAGATACACATTGGTACTCTTGCCAAAGTTCTCTCTCACCATGGTCCAGGTTCAAAGGTAATTAACAACATTCTGTGTGACAAGTTTTAAACTCACACATTTACTTTGTAAATCAGCAGAACAAGCAGACTACAGTACTTGTAACTAGCACAGCATGTTAGCCACTTATTTACTTATTCTCAAGCTATTGGAGAATAAAACTGGCCAACAGAGCTTTCTGCAGAGACTCTCAAAGTCTCTGACTCAAAGGATTGGCATGCAGCCATCTTTACAGGTTTCCAGCATACGAAACCACAATCCTACCCAAGGCGCAGAGTCACGAACATTCAACTTGTTCCACATGCAGCTAAAATTTGTTAATTCTGCCAAGTTCCATGAGTTTTAACACCTGCAGTCAAATTAGGATTGATTTGTGTTCTGCTGTAAAGTAAAAATATCTGGGTAGCCTGCAATACATTAAGCCTTGGAAACTTTAGGCTAATAGGCTAGAAGGGCTGTTGGCTGGATGAAAAAAATAAATAATGGGGGTAAAGCAAACGATAGGAGCATAGGAAGATTAGAGGGAAAACCTTAGTATGCAATACCTTAAGCCGATAATTCAGAATTAATTAATAACATTAACACTTAAACATAATGTGGAAACAATTGAGGCATAGAGGTGTTAGGTAAACTCAAGGTTGGACAGACTATAGAGGTGAGATTTGAACTGATGTGGTCTGGCTCCAAGTCCAATACTCTTTTAACTGCTAAGCAACCTATGCCACCTCTGACATTTGGGAAGTTACTGGTAATAATAAATTTGGAGTTGTACTTTGACTTACAACTAAAGATAGTGGAGTAAAGGCAAATTGACTCTACTCCTTTCTCTTAAAACAGTTGCAAATACAATGAATTTCAATAAATAAAGATATATCAGTGTTAAAATGTAAACTTGTAAAACTATTTACCAAATAAGTTTGAAATAAGATAATGGATTAATTCAAACAGCCCAGTATTCTAATCCGATTTTTCCACTTACCAGTGTGACCGTGGGGAAGTTATTTTACCATTAGCCTTGGATTTTTCCATAAGATGAAAATATAGCTGCTGTGAAGAGGATTAACACCAGAGATGTTACCCTTTACAGCCTTTGGAACAAAGTCTGTAAATTATTCATGATAGTTCTTTGCTTCTTCCCTGAGGAAACTAGGGTTGAAGGAATGGGGGAAAACAAAGAAGCCTTAATGAAAGTAGTGTCGTGTTACCTGGAAGCCGAATTTCTTGCTTGTTTCAGGAGAAGTAAGTGTACTTGCTGTTCAGCTTCTAATCATATTTAGGTCTCAACTCTGACTGCGTGTTAGAAACTCCTAGGACCATTATAAAAACATCAACACTGGGAGTGCAACTCAGACCAGTTAAATCAAATCTCTTGGGAGTAGAGCCAGCTGGTATAATTTTTTAAGTGCCTCAGATGATTCCAATCCAGGATTGAGACCCACTTTGCCAGATGCTCATCAGCTTGGCCTACCAAAGTATCTACCAATGGGGTCATACAGTTGGCTGATGTAAGTGTGACAGTTCAAGTTACTTCATAGTCACCCGACACACTGGGAAGCTTTGCAAAAGGAAGAAATGGAAGAATCACCCTTCCAGAAGTAATAGAGAATAGGCACAAGGAGTTGATAGCTAATGAGACTCAAGTGTCAGGTTTATTCATCAAGTGCCAATCAAGTGCTTATTTTTGCCTTAAAGGGCAGCGTTCTTTGACAACACTGACTTTAACAACAGGATGGGCCATTTTTTCCCCGCACCACAAATTGAAGAAATTTTCAAAATTGGGCAAGGCTGATTTGATTTACTCACCCAGTTGCAACTAAGAAGCTGTAATTGAGACAGCTGACTTAGCTGGGCCTTCTGGGAAAAGCCTTTATTTTTCTCTTTCCTCATGGAGACTTAAAGAACAAGGTAAGGCAACTAAATTTCTGACTAGATGGTGCCATTTTTCTAGTCTTAAATCAAAGTAACCGTATTCACTAGCAAAAAGCCATGACTCAAAGAATGTTCAGACTGTACTCATGATCCCCTGAAGGAGGGAGTAAGTAAGGATGTGACATATGAGACTATTTCCCAGGTAGGATGGAAAAAAAAAAATACCCTTGTCTCTGGACCAAAACAGTAACGTAGGGTCATGCGGTCTCATCAATATTCCACAAATTTTTGTTCTGTCATAGTCCATAGACTTTACAGCCAAGCCTCTGGTCAACTGTAAGTATGAATGGAAGAATGAATTGTCCTTCAGGATGCCAGGCAACACTACCACCAGGGGCCCTGATACATCCTCCTGAAATTTGTGAAATGGCCCCTTTAATGGTTGACCTTCAAATGCTTTGGTGTGGATCAGAACATTCGTTAAGTCAGTGATGCTGTCTACATAAAAAGTCAACTTTATTTCACACTTCGACTTATGCCCAGTAACCTTATTCACCATAATTCATCTGAGATTATAAGAGATACCCAAACAACAACATAATATAGCAAATGGTACAATGCCCAGAAAATTAATAATATATACATCCTCCAAAGATGAAATTACCAGAAAGAATTAAATCCCTTGATAAAATATCCTTCTTGTGCATTAAAGAATGTATGTTCAAAATCAATTTTCTCTTTAGCCCAACTCAGTTAGAGGATATTACCTTAATCTGGGTTTCTTTAGCAGCTGTTTCATCTTGTGCTGTCTTCCACTGGCACCTCCAAAGTTGTTTCAACTTTTAAAATGTGTGTATCTCTTTTCCAGTCAGATGAAATAGGATATGAGGTTATCACATCACTGGCCTCATAGGCATAAAACAAATCCTTGGTATCTATAGCAAAATTCCTAGGTAAAATTAATGATCCAGACCTCAAGACAACCCATACCTACAGAAGTATACCAAAGTCAAAGCTCAGTATTAGCTTGGAAAGAGGAGTAGACATAAAATATGAGAGATAAGTGGGGAAAATGCCTTGGCATCAGGGCAGCAGGAGGCCATTAAGTCTGTGAGCAGTAGTCTGAAACTCACAATCTGGGAGCTGAAATTCCTTTCCAACAGCGGTCACACTGAGAGTTAAATTGTCGTCGTCACAAGTGTCCCCTATCCTTGGAGGAAAACACTTACCTCTATGCAATCCCCTTATCTCTTAAAGCATTTAAGGCATTGCAGTCTCCCTGAGCCATTTTATTTTTATTTTTTTGCTCCTTGATTCCACATATTTACAAGGTCTTAGTTTCAACTTACCCTTTAAGCTCTACATACTTGGCACCCTAGGCATAAATTTAGTAAAAATATTTCTCATGTCACTGGGAGGCTTCTTGTAAGTAGATTTCCTTTCATTTTTAGCATGCAACCTCTCCAAGCAACATATATTGCCTTTCTTTCTCTGCAGTCTTATCTATGTCTGTACCCTAGTAAGATCTCAAGGTCTTTTAGCACTACGGCACACACTGCTCCTAGGCCTCCTGTCTCCTAGGAGCAGTTTCCCCATCGACCCCCGATGCATGCCAGCTAGAGAACTACTCTCAGCCAATTCCTGAGAGGCATAGTGATGTTCAGTGCTCCTCCTCGCCTTCTGAATTTTCTAGATACATAGAAAACTATGCAAATAAAAAAAGATTATGAAGTCCAGGAGAAATGAAAAGTTATGCAAGAAAAAAAATGTAATCATAGTATACCAAGTGCCTAATCGTGATTTAGCCAAAATTTATTAAATAAATGTACCGGAATAAAGGGGAAGTTCATTGGAGTGGAGTATAATGTAAAAGGGTTAAATCTTCAGAATAGAAAGCCATTAGATATCCTAATTTGAAAAAAAAAAATTTAGTGGCCAATAAGCATACTGTTTGGATATATGGAAGTAAATACTAGAATAGTAGCTGAAAATGTTGAAAAATAATATTCCTTAAGCAGTAGGACTCAGAGGTGAGAAGGCGGGACATGTAACTTCTGTGTGTAGGGGCTGGGAGTTGGGGGGGGTGTGTTTAAAATGAGACTTTAGTGCTATCTAAATTTCTAAACCATATGCAGGTACTGAAATAAAAATTAAAAATTAGTGTACAATATTACACAAACCAAACTAAGGCACCCATTTTTCTAATATTTTGTTTTTCCAAACTACATCACATCAGTTGCATAAACACATGATAAATGGAGCGCTGAGTGTTTAATGGCTAAGCACACACGCACATATATTTAACATAGCATATATTTTCATTCTAAACAAAATAAGAACAGTGGAATTATTTGGTTCCCCTCTCTAATTTTTATTCTCTTTGATATGTAATTTCTCATCCTTAAGCAGAAGAAATGTATATACAACTTCCAATTTCCATTAAACAAAAAATAAGTCACCTAGAAAATTGTCTCTCAACCTAAACACTTCATGGAATCTTTACTTGATTGGGCATCATAGCATGTTGAAGTTAAAAAGGAGTCAGGAAAAGAAATCAAGATAGGTAACTGAATACCCCAAGGAAGACTGGAAGACAACGTTTTTGGACTTGAGACAATAAAATGATAAAAAAATGATGTCTTGGAGAGAGAGAGACAGAAGACCTATATTTGGAAGGAGTAGGTCTCATATGCAAATCTAATTGGCAACCTGCTGATCCTTATGAGAATTTTACACACACACACAAACTCTTCTTTAGTCTTCTGACTGTGTTATAGAATAAAGAAAGGAAGAAGGGAAAAGGAAAGAGGGAAAGAGAGGAAGGAAAGAAGGAAGGGGAAGGGGAGGGAAGGGAAAGGAAGGGAAACAAAGGGAAAAGAAGGGAGGGAAGGAAGGAAACAGGGAAGGAAAGGAAGGAAGGAAGGAAAGAAGGAAGGAAGGAATCATTTCCATCTCTGGATGCAGGATATTATATCTACTTTAAGGGGAGCTTGCTTTGTTGAAAATGCCAGTGTAATTTGAGTCACTATCTATTTGCAGGTCAATTTTCTGCCCCATCAGTCCATGCAACTCCTATGATTACTGTTTAATGTGCAGAAGTCTTGCTCTTCGTTGAGTCCCTACATCTTTCCTTTAAAGTTTACTGATATTTCTATAGTATGTTGATGTACTCTGCAATTACAGTGTAGATTTTGAGATTTCCAAATGAGAAGAAAAATAATAAAGGGATTGGGAAAAAATAAGAAGGCTAAACTGATTCTAACTTTTTAATCTCAGTAGAAAGTCAAGAAGTACATTTATCATGTATTTCAATATATAAGAAATTATTACAAGGGAAGAGCAATCATAAACTTTTTTGCCTCATTGAATAAATGCCAGAACCAATTGTAACTTGCCTCACTTACGAACTGAGTACACAACTACATGTTGATTTTATTTTTATTCTGAAATGGTCAAACAAGAACCAAACTTCATACTGGATTTGGCAACATTTTCTTCCTGTAGCTAATTATCTGGCCTGTTGAGGCCAGCTTTGGCCTGATTTCCACAGATTATTTTTGCCTGGAACATTGGCAGCCTGAGTTGCACTGCCTCTCATGCAGCTGGTCCCCTTCAACCTGCTCCTGGTTGCTGGGCTGTTTTTGTGATAGGTAGCCTGCACGGTCAGTGGTCACCTGCACAGGCAGCATCCTAGACCTGAGGTCAAGACTCTGTTTCTACTCTCCAGCTTCCCTGCCACCTTTATTCCTCCCCATGTTCTGGCCAGGTCATACTGTGTGATAACTATTTTAAAGAAAATTTCAAACATGAAAATATAGAGTATAACAAAAATAAAGAGTCCAAGCACCCCGGTTTGACATTTATCAACACTTTGCCATATTTGTTCCCCTCCCTCACATTAACCCCTTTTTTTACAAGTTTTTTTTAAGTAATCCTAGATCCCATGAAATTTGATCTTTATCTACTTTAGAAAGAATCTCAAAATAATAAGAGTGTTAGTAACATAAATGACATTTTCCTAAAACATACTATTACCATACCTAACAAAAAATACCAATAATTTCTTAATATGTATTATATAATACCCTATTATCATAATTCCCTGGCTATTTTCTTTCTTTCTTTTTTTTCTTTTTGAGACGGAGTCTTGCTCTGTCGCCCAGCTGGAGTGCCGTGGTGCGATTTTGGCTCACTGCAACCTCCGCTTCCCAGGTTCAAGAGATTCTCCTGCCTCAGCCTCCTGATCAGCTGGGACTACTTCATTTTCATTGGAATCTTTGTCTTCATGGCTTATGTCACTTACAAATGAATTATATTTACATATTCAATATGTTTTAATTAGGTGCCGTCTTTTCGTGGGGGGAAGACGTTGGGGGGAGTTGCTAAAATGCTTTTCTGTATTGGCAAGTGAGAACTTCTTCCAGTTGGTTTCTATATCCTTTTTATGCAAACCCATAAGAATCTGATAGCTTTCTTGTCTTCTGGCATAAGATAGACAGGTTTATTTTGTGTATTTTTTGCCCCAGAGCTGGAATCGGTCATTTCTCTAAAGAATCCAAAGCTCTTTTAGTGGGAAATATTTCTTAGAAACCACCATCTGGGCATTATGCCTGCTCCCTGCACTGGGGTTATCATTGCTTTTAGGCCTTTTTAACAACCAGAATTAAGAAATACATATTTTTAAAGAATAAAATATGAATTCCACTGATATTTCCCATTCAGATTTAGTATTTCTTAACCTCTTTGATTTTATAATTGTATCTTTTCTCTCTTATTCTAAATATCTAACAATATTAACATAATTCTGTGCTTTATTCCATGGTAAAAATGTAATACTTTTAAACTAGTAATAGTTTACTTTAAATTTTACTAACAATAAAATGGCTAAATGAAATTTAAGATTCTTTCGCAGTTTTTAGTCCTTAAGTTGCATATGGCTAGGGATTTACAGTCATTATTGTTCTAAGGTCATGTAGAGTAAATCTTTTATCTGTAAGGTTTTTCTAGCAGCCTACTATATAGTAATATTCACTGGTTACAGTTGGTTTTCAATTTTTAACATTCTCTCTTCTTTCACTTTTTTGTTCTATTTGGACCCTCAATGAATTGGATGATGCCTGCTCATATTAGTGAGGGTAGATTTTCTTTACTCAGTCTACTGATTCAAACGAATGATCTCTTCTAGAAATACCCAGAAAGAATGTTTTACCAGATACCTAGGTATCTCTTAACCCAGTCAAGTTGATACCTAAAATTAGCCATCACAAGCTTTTATTAAAAAGTCTGTCTTTTCATTTATGATTATGAGTTTTAAAATTTATTATATACAGAATTACTATATTTATGATTGATTTTTAATTTCTTTATTCCATTAGTTTGCATATTCATTCACTATATTACATCTTTTGATTGTAGTGAATTTATATTATGTTTTAACATATTATGGAACTAATTCCCCTCATTCTTTTCTACTATAATATTTTTCTGGTTACTCTTAATTTACTTTTCCATACAAACTTTAGAACCAATTTGTATGGCTCAAAAAAAAAAGTATCAGTATGGTTATTAGAACATTAAATATTTAAACTAGAAAGAGTTTAATATCTTTATGACATTACATCTCTGGTTTGTACTCAAGCTATATTACAAAGTCATATAATTAAAATAGTATGGTACTAGAACAGATCAGATAAACCGACCAGTAGAGCAAAAAGGGAATTCACAAGCGGACTTCTGTAGCCACGTGACTTAGTATATGATATTTTGGTAACTTCAATTTGAAAGAGAATGAAGTAATCATATAAATGCTGTCAGGATAATTGGTCATTATATGAAGAAAAAATAAGGTCAGATATCTACCTCTTACCATATATTAAAATAAATTTTAGATAAGTAAAAATGTAAATGTAAAATAATGAAGAAAAAGACACAAGATGATATCTCTGTGACTGTAATCAGGAAAAAAATCCTTTTTTAAAAATTGATGCATAGTAGATGTATCTGGTTTGGGGATACATGTGATAATGTAATACATTCATATATTTGTAAGATTGAATTGGTATACCCAACACCTTAAAGATTTGTTTTTCTTTATAATAGTATCACTCAAATTCTTCTTCTCTAGCTAATTTGAAATATACAATAGATTATTGTAAACCATACTCACCCTAAAAAGGCAAGCCATGAGAAGAAATATGCACATTTGACTACATCAAAATTGAGTTGTTTTTCAATGAAAGACCCCCTAGACAAAACAAATAAATAGAAGACAGGCTGAGAAAAGTATTTGCAATTTTTATAACTGACAAGAGTTAATATTGCAAATACACAAAAAACTCCTAAAATGAGCAAGAAAAATACTGGAAACCTAATAGAAAATGTTAAATGCATGTATATATGTTTTAATCTAGCAATTTCACTCTTGAATATAGACACCAGGAAGTTCTATCAAAAGATTGAGTGTGCCATATGCTCACATAGTATAGCTTGTGGTAGCAAGGTAGAAATAACTCACATGATCATTGCTAGTGGAATGGCTACCTCACATGTAATATACACACAGAGTGGAACTACTGTTGTAAAAGTCAGAAGTTTTAAACTAGACTTTCTAACATTAATGGTCATCAAGAACAGAATGTTGCACACAAATTGTAAGAAAGAGAATGCAATTATAACTTTTATTTTTGGCATAAAATGTATATATATATAAAACTGTCAAAATCACATCTTACATTTTTCAAAGCTCAGTACACATATGGAAAGTGGACTGGAAGAACATACATTACAAATACTGGAGTGTGTGCCTATTAAAGAGATGGGGAAATGGAAATGGGCATAGGAGCTGGTGGAAAAATAATAATAAAATATCACCAAATAAACATGAAGTCTTAGAATGACCTGATTTAGCCACAATTTGAAGAGGATGATTAATTCTATTCTATTGTCCCAAAGGGAAGAAAAAAGTAGCATTCAGTGTGTGTTTAGAAACAGAGGCTGTGGTGGTCAAGAAAAAAGCATAGAATAAAAACAATGACTTCATCATTTGCTGTGTAAGGATGAGGGTATCCTGACAGATTGACTCAAGTGTCCCATCTCCCTTGCAGATTGGGCTGGTATTCAGCAGTTATGTACCATTTTGGTAATTATAGACAGAATCCTGAACAATGGTGGTATCTGTTCATACAGATTGGGGCATGCACTTTCCCCTTGCAGAGGCATCTCCATTATGGAGACTGAAACATCAAATTGTCAGGATTTGATGATATTGAGCATTTAGATCATACAGTGAATTCCTCTGTCCTGAGACCATGTCTCCCTTATAACATCATTACTGGTTTGCCTGCATGAAGATATATATTGATTAGAAGTAAAAAACAACTGTTGTAATGGACAGTTTTGTTTTTTAGTGTAAATTAACAACATTGATATTATGGTTAACCTTTTATAATACAACGTCTTGAACATACAAAGTTAAGAATGAGATCTTGGATCCCAATAAATTCATTAAAATTAGTTTGCTTTTTATGTAAACTAATTTTTAAAAATTAGAAGTTTCTTTTTATTTTTTATTGATGCATAATAATACATTCCTACCATTTGTATACTTGGGATATTCATGACCTTAAATATTTGGTTTTGTCTGTTTGTTTGTTTGTTTTTGAGACCGAGTCTCACACTGTCGCCTGGCCTGGAGTGCAATGGGGCGATCTCAACTCACTGCCACCTCTGCCTCCCAGGTTCACTTGATTCTTCTGCCATAGCCTCCCAAGTAGCTGGGACTACAGGGGCACCCCACCACACCTGGCTAATTTTTTTGTATTTTTAGTACAGATGGGGTTTCACTATGTTGGCCAGACTGGTCTCAAACTGCTGACCTCATGATGCTGGGATTACAGGCATGAGCCACCACAGCCGGCCCAATATTTGTCTTTTCTTTATGCTAAAACCATTCTGATTCTTTCATTCTAGCTATTGTGAAAGATTATTATTGTGAATAGAGTACTGTAAACTATAGTTCCCCTGCTGATCTATATAACATGAAGTCTTATTTTCTCTATCAAACCATATATTTGTACCCATTAATCAATTTCTCTTTATGCCCTCTCCCCCTACATTAAGAAATATTTCCTACCGGATGCGGTGGTGGCTCATGCTTATAATCCCAGCACTTTGGGAGGCCGAGGCAGGCAGATCACCTGAGGTCGGGAGTTCGAGACCAGCCTGACCAACATGGAGAAACCCCATCTCTACTAAAATTACAAAAATTTAGCCAGGCATGGTGGCACATGCCTGTAATTACAGTTACTTGGGAGGCTGAGGCAGGAGAATCACTTGAATCTGGAAGGCAGATGTTGCGGTGAGCCGAGATTGCGCCATTGCACTCCAGCCTGGGCAACAAGAGCGAAACTCCATCTCAAAAAAAAAAAAAAAAAAAAAAAATTCCTAGTCCAATTTCCATATTTATGAGAAGTACAAATTTGAATTGATTAAAAATGGAAGTTTTCATTGCTGAGGAAACCTTCCAATAAAAAAAGAATTTTATTAACCCAACTATTGTCTGAAATGATTCTCAATTATTACAAGATAATATTCAAGTTGCCCTTTGCATAGATGCACAAAACAAACCATGACCTCTGCCTTTACCTCCCAGCATACTCACTAAAAATAAGGAATGGTATTTGATCAACTGCCTTCATTCTTTTAGTGCCTTCTTAGAGTTGACATTTTAATTACAAATTCAACCATTTATATTTTAATCCTGCCCAAAATAATTTATGTGCTTCTTTTGCCATTTGAAATACAAACTAAGTCTCCAAGCTGACATTTTCTTTCCCTTTTCCTAGAAAGAACATTCTTAACAGTGTCTGTGACTTGATCTCTCCAAGAGGAAGATGCACAGGAAGTCTAAACGCTTACCATCTAAAGAGTGGTGCTTGAACCCACAGCATCCCCATTGCCTGGAAGCTCCTTAGAAATGTGGAGTCTCCGTCCCCACCCTAGGTCTGCTGAATTAGTCTTCATTTTAATAAGACCCTTGGGGGATTCACATGCACTATCTATCATGTATAAATTCTATCAGGTGTAAATAGCAGTTTAGTTACATACAGGAAATTGCTCTCCTCTAACATGACAGATGCAGATGTATCTCTGAAGCACCTAAAAATGTGCCCTTTTGAGGAAAATATTAGCTCTGTTCTACAGAAAATTGTGGCTAGAGATATGAAGTGATTTGTTCAAAATTACATTGTTAATAATTCCAGGACCACAGATAGAAGATAAACATCCTGCCTCAATATAGGATTCTTTCTACTGTGCCATAACTGGTCTTTCATTGTTGTGTTCTCTCTGGAGCAAATTAGGCTAACTGAAACACCAGTTACATTTCTTTCTATCAAGGCTATAGAATATACAGTTTACTAAACTCTAAATTTGAATACTGTCTAAATTCATGGAAAAATAAAACCCCATAATCCCAGCACCTTAACACAACTTCTATTTTTAATATGGTCAGTTCTAGTTTTTGGTCTTACATATCACATATATTTATGTAGAGACAAGTACTAAAACTTTAACTCCAACCCCTCAAAATATATTCTTCAAAAGATAGTGGTAGCGTGAAAAGTTCACTGGATTCACATTGGGACAGATGGACAACAATGCTAGGAAAAGAGAGAGTCTTTAGGCCCACAGAGTAAACATCCTGTCTGCAGCCAAAACTTAGATTGAGAGTTTATCTTTGATCACTGTGATATTTACGTCATATCCACATAGACATTCTCCTTCTTCAGTCTTGCACATCATTTCATTTTACTTTGGTTCTAAAGGTAATAAGAGAGGGTAATGTTTGCAATAACTTTGATTAGCCTTTCGTCTCCAGACTTTACAAAACTATGTGATATTAACAAAACAGAAATTGGCTTACTTGAAGATTTCCTCTCCCCTCAAGCAATCGTCCTACATATTTTCCAGGGGAACATGGATTAGAAGAGTGGTTTTTAAACTGTTGGCAAGAAAAAATGAGTTGGGCTTGAGTCTCTTTACCAACTATTTCACTTCTATCAAAACAACTCAGATATATACATTTTATTATATGTTACCACATCTATGTTAAAATCTTAAAAATTTTTTTGGAATTTTAAACATTTTTATGATTGTTTTGGTAATGGAGCTTTGATGTGGTATGTGTTAAGAAAGAGAAGGAATGGGGAGCTAAGATGGCTGACTAGATGCACCTCAGAAGAGCTTCTCCCACCAACAGACCAGACCAAGAAGATTGGCACACTCCAAACAGATCTTTGGAAGGAAGGAATTGAGAGTGGATAGAGGGAGGACACAGACCCTGGGCTGAAGGGAGAGGAAGCTGGAATCCTGCATAGGGCTGCTAAGCATGAGGACTCATTCCTGGCCCCCAGAGGCTTAAAGTTAAATAGGCGAGAAGTGGCCCAGTCTTACCATAGACTTCTGGAATTCTAGCTGCAGGAGACCCCACTACTGTCATGGACATTGGAGCTGAGAGGGAGAGCTCTTTGTATAGGTGGCAGGGACAGGACTCCAGCTTGTGCAGAGCTCAGAGGGTTTGGTGTGGGGACAGCTGTGGTGGAGTATGGCCAGGGAGGCCCATACCCAAAGGCTCACCACACTCCTCTAGATGACTCTAGCCTTTGCTGACTGTCAAACCTTGACAGAGCAGGGCACTCTTGCCCATTGGACAGGGCCAGTCTGATATGAGCACCTCCCTCTCTGCACCCTCTTCTGGGGTCCCTGCCTGGTTGCATCTGCTTGCAGCCCAGTCTCAGATGCCCACTGGGGTGCTTCCTGGTGGCTGCTGCCATAGGTCTTTTACTACCAGACCTCACCTAACTGTTGGAAAGATCCAGCAGATGTGTACCAGCCAATGCCTACCCATGCACCCACAGCCTCCTCCCACTGCAGCCTGTCTGCAGGCTTCCCTGACACGCACCCACAGCCTCACCACCTCGCTGGCACTTGCATGTGTGAACATTTGTCACCACCCTGCCCTGATCAGTGCACATGTGTATGAGTGCAGAGCCCTCTGCCACCACCTGATGAAGTGCTTTGGCCGGTATCCTCCATTACAGTGTTATTGCCAACACTCTGGAAACACCTCAGCACCTCCAGTGTAGCAGGTGCTTAACCTTGAGGGGCCAGAAAGCAAAGCCGTGGGCCTGGTACTAGCCACCCAGGGTTATAGAATGCAGCCAGGGTGCTTAACTGAGCCCTTGCTCCCTGAATTCTTCCAGAAGCAAAGCCAGTCAAATGAACCTGAAACTGCCTTTGCAAAATTATAACTGAGGAAATTATGACAGTGAAAGAAATCAGACCCCACTGACTCTATCTTGTTTCTAACCCTTAAGCTGTCCTTGTTGATTCCGGGGCATAGGCCAAACTAACTTTGGGAAGGAATTCAGTTCATGGTTTGACTCTGAAACAAAATTGATAACAGCCCTTTCCCAAAAAGACCCCCTTCTTGCCTGGGGTCCAGTCTGCCTTTGCAGGACTAACAAATTAGCTACAAGGTTAAAAATTACAATTTAGGGGTCATGCAGCCTCTGGCTCCAAGAATCTGAACCCCCAAGTTGCTCCTGGGGATAACATCACTATTGTAAGACCTAAGATCAGTGCTTGAGATATTTTGCAGACCCTGCACTCGATGGATCAGCTGACATCACCCAGAGCAGTAATCTGGCCCAACCAGTTCTGCCATCACACCCACCCAGGAATAGAAGACATTAAGAAAACCTAACTTCGACCCCCTATGATTCCATCTCCAACCTGACCAATCAGCACTCCCCACTTCTCAAGTCCCTACCTGCCAAATTATCTTTAAAAACTCTGATCCCCGAATGCTCAGGGAGTCTGATTTGAGTAATAATGAAACTCTGGTGTCCCACACAGCTGACTCTGCATGAATCACTCTTTCACCATTGCAATTCCCCTGTCTTGATAAATGGGCTCTGTCTGGGCAGCAGGCAAGGTGAACGCACTGGGTGGTTACACATTTGGCGTGTCAGCCGGGAAAGCTCTTGTGGCTACCTGCCTGTGGTTCGGTGGCCCCCCCACTCCAGCGATGGATCCAGAAGCCAGCCCAAGTGGCTGCCTAGTTCTCTTGGACTGGGGGCTGGCTCCAGTACTCTCTCTACTGGCTGGGCACTGCTAACTCAATGCCCATGGATTTAATTGCAATGGAGAAATAATCGTGGGGAGATATCCCCTAACTATAGCCCTATCATAGAGTGTCTGCCTGTAGCCCTATTGTGGGGTGTCTGTCTGTAGCCCCATTGCCAGGTGTCTGGATTGATGAGTATCCTAGCCACCGCCAACGCCTCCTTCCTTCTCCTGACCGGTTCTGTAGCCCTGTGGTGGGGTGTCTGTAGCTCCGTTGCGGGGTGTCTGTTTGTAGCTCCACCATGAGGTATCTGTGTTTGTAATCCCACTGTGGGTTGTCTGGCTCCTGGGCGGTCTCAGTTGGCTCTTTCTAACTAGTAGAAAGAGTCTTGGTTTCAGAGACTTCTCAATCAGGAACATTTCGAGGAGGTTTCTTAAATGGAGAATAGGAGGATAGTTTGGAAGGGATACTCTTGGAGTTCTTGGTTAGGGATCATTTGATTTGGAAGGCCTTCTGTCTCATCTTTGTGTGTGTTTGCATATGTGGAGGGGTCTGAGAAGGAATTGCTGAAGTCCAGCAGGCCTAACTCAGAGAACCCTCCTTCCCTCCCTGTTTGTCTGGTTACATTCAGTGAGCCCTGAAGAAAGCTCAAAGGCCTATCTCGGGATGACTGCTCTTCACCTTGCCCAGAGACCCCATTGTGAATTACCGTTCCAAGGTTGTCTCTCCCCACCTTGAGTGGATCAAAGACATCGGGGACCAACGGGAAAAAGTCTGAGCTTTGCCAGGCTGATACTGCATGCTGAATGAGGTGACTAGTGTCTGTTTTGTTACGTGTATTTTGCTGGGATGG
This sequence comes from Pan troglodytes, assembly GCF_028858775.2. Lineage (NCBI taxonomy): Eukaryota > Metazoa > Chordata > Mammalia > Primates > Hominidae > Pan > Pan troglodytes. The sequence continues at coordinate 22,172,677 of NC_072408.2, read as the reverse complement.
AAAATATTAATTTGGTTCCCCAGGCAGCCCACTGGGCAACATCTTGCAAATTAAGAATCTTGCCTGTGGTTCCATAAAACAAAAAAAAGGGTGATTTTTCTCTTGTAAAGTGGCTTGAACCCCACAGCTGTGGCACAAGCAAGCAGGGTCATCAGAAGCCACTCCGTTCTTCTGGAAGCTGCAGAGAAAGAGAACTGGAAACCTGGTATGGCAGCAAAAAGGGTAAGAAATTCTTACCAGCTGAGTTTCTGGTCTTTCTATCTCTTTCTCCATCTGTGTAAAGAGTAAACGTCACTATTCATCTCTCTGCAAGGGTTTGATTAATAGAAAAAAGGATTTGTGATACTAGTCTCAGGCTGTAGCAAATCTGGTGTATTTTATGCTAGGAATTTGTCTTTCTGTGTTCTGTAATGGAGAGAGGGGTGTCACAGGATAGAACGTGGGTTTAGGACCCCTATAAGCCTGCTTTTCAAGCCAGCTTAGCAGGCTGGTCAGTTATAAACTTTTCTAGGAGTCTCTGAAATCAGTACTGCATGAAATTTCTCTGTCTTGTTTTGTGTCCTTAAGAGCTTAAACTTGTGACCATGTGGGGATACTTTCTCTTGGTTTCCACCATCCAGAGGACAGGAATTTTCAGATTCATGTCATACTTAGCCCTAAAAAATATCTTGAGCAGTTAAAAGCCTTTTCAAGCTTGAAATTGGCTTCTCTAGGCTCCTTCTGGGAAAAGCAATAGAAACTGCTCAATGCTCTAACTCAGTAGCTAAGGCTTTGCCCTTTGACAATAGTGGCCTGGGTTCTATTCTTGGCTTCCAGAATAATTCCTTTCTGGTTTGTTATTTGCATGACTTTGCCATTTATTGAGGTTTCCCCACCCCGCAATGGATAGCTTCTGATTTCCTCCTTTGAATTGTCCTTTCTCTGAACTACCTTGGGGAAATTCTAAATCTTGTAAAAAGAAACTGTTTACCATGTTTTTGAAGCACCTGGGACGTTACCGTTGGTAAAGTTCAAAAGCCAGAAATATTTGCAGCGTGGCTAAATTTGGCTAATAAGAAATTTAAAAGGTTTTTTAAAGAGCACTATGGTTAAAAGTCAGCTTAATTAAAAGTGAATAAACAAGCTATGGATACATTTAAAAGACCTTTATGTTTTTCTCTTCTTGGATCTTGTTTTTCTGAAAACGGTTTTTTCTTCTCAGTCGACTGAATTATTTTTCTCCATTTTTCATCTTGCCACTCTTAATGCACATATGAGAGGCCCTAAGATCACTTCTGGTAGCCTGGGATTTCTTGGGAAAAACAGAGGAGGTGTGACAGACCCAGTTTGGGAAAAAAACAAAAAAAAACAAAAACAACAATAACAAAAAAAATCTGTTTTATTCATGAAACCCCAGGAATTAAAAGTGGATAGATCCTTTTCAAAATCAAAGACTCTGTTCCGTTTTGCACTGTGTTATCTGATGGTTTGAGTTTTGGGGGTATCAGAAATTACTTGGCATCATGACAGCACTTTGGTGTGTAATAACTAGGTAGGAAATATACTTTAAGGGATGGCTAATAGTATTTTTGGAGGGATACTTGACTCTTTGCACACTTGGATCAGAGAAGCATGCTCTTGGCCACCTGGAAGATATGGAAACATCCCCACTCCTACTGAGAGATGAGATTCCCATGGGGGATGGGCTGATTACAAAATGGACTGATTGGCTTTGGGTTACCTTGCAATAAAATGTGGGTTAGAATTGTGGCAGGCCAATTCTCCCTGACAATCATGCAAACAGGCCTGCATGACAGTCACACAGACAGGCCTGCATAGCACTCCAGTTACACAGACAGATTTCCACAGCACTGCCTTAACATTGAGCAAATAGTTAAACTGAGGGAAATCAGTGGCCAGACATCAGAGCTAGAAATGAAACATATGGTCAGCAGGAGCCTTGCATAGGCTTCTCCCTAACCTGGAGCAAACAAAATAGTAGAGACAGTCTTACATTCCTAGTTCCAGGACACATTTCAGGTCGACAGAATCTGAGACAAGTCAAGGTAACAGAGGCAGCTGTTTGAATAGATTCGTTGGAGAGTCTAAGGCAGCTCTCCCCACCAAGCCGTAAAGGAGATGAGGTAGAGATAATCACTCCGGTACCACAGTAGACAGGCCTTGAAGGTACTGGGGCCCTTTTAATCAGACTTAGCAAGCACTTTTTGCCTCTGACCTTGCAGTTGAAACAAAATTAGTTACCAATAGACTTAGGCAAATGCTATATTGCATGTAGACACATAACACCAAACTATATGAGCACTAAGAAAATTATAACACTTTGAGTTGGTCTGGTGGAATTATCTCCAGCCTTCTCCCTGTATCTGGTTACAGCAATAAATTCCCTTCTTTCTTAGTTTGTCTGCTCCTCGTTATTGGGTCTCAAGAAAATGCAGCCGGACCTGGCTGTTCCAGGAACAGAAGTGCTGCACTCTCTTCTCCCATAGTATTTCCCTCCTTTTGGGGATCCAGGATCCAATATAAAATGGCATCCTTAATTTTGGGGATCTGTCTTTGCCATCAGCTCTGCATGCTTATTTGACCTCCCAAAAGGAACGCATGCTTTCCTGCCCCTGTTCCTCCAAGGGTTCTACCCTGAAGCCAGTAATGCAATTAAAAACCTGGCAAATCAAAAATCTTACAGGTGCTGAATTTTCTCTCTGTCTGTGTATTTATATATGTTATGTGTTGTATGTTTATATAAAAAGCTCTGATTAATTGGCTTAGAAAAATAAGTGCTTAAATCAAATATTTTGCCAGAAAAAATAGAAACTTTAATGCCTTTAGTTCACATGACATCAGTAATCTTTTAGAAGTAAAGATAGCTTTAAAGATTATTAGTAAAATAAAATATCTTGAAAATGTAGATATTTGGTCTAAATTAAGGTCAGATATCAGATTTGCTAAATGCTTTAAGGTCAAACTGTTTCGTTGACTTTTGGATATTGCTCAATTTACCTGCTGAAAAAAGTCAGACCTTATCTTCATTTCTGTCTAATGTCCTAGGCTCCACCCCTAGTATATAATTAAAATTGCTTACTGTTCAGGTTTTTCACTAAAAATAGCAGTTGCTAAGAGCTAACATTGTAACATGTAATTAAGACCACTGGAGAAACAGTTTTACATACAATGTGTGTAGGGAATGTATTTTTGGTAAAAGATTATCAGAAGGCATGGGAATATGGCTTTCGTTAAAGGAAATGTAATTTTGTCTAGTTCAGAGGGTTTTAAAAATTGTCTTAATCTAAAAGAGTAATGGGACAAAACTGAAGGTTTAAGCAAAGTGAGAAGGGTTTGTAAAGGGTTGATCTTGTAAAGATTCTGTGGGTATAAACAAGTTGTCTAAGATTTGAAATAAATTACTTAGCTTTTTTTCCATAGATTAAAATATTAAAATCATACTCATGTGGGGCCAAAATCTGGGCCCATGTGTCCGAACGACAGGGTTTTCTTAGAAAATTAATCTGCCGCTTGATGGAAAAATTGTAAAGGTTTCTAAAAAGTTTATAAAAGTCTTACCTTATGGTCAAACTAATTAAAACTGGGTAAATTTATAATTTTTTTTAAACCAGACTTAGCATGAAACATGCACTAATGCAAACGTGAAATTTGGTTTTGTCTTTTGAAGATATTTTTATGTAATATTAAAAAATAATAGAAAGGTTTTTGTTTGCCCCTTCGGGTAAATGGCAGGAAAAAAAGGGGGAGGAGAGAGAAGAGGCAAATTCAGTTAGCCTCATACTATCTTTATTGGGTCTTGTTTGGAAAGCTAAGTGCTCTATCAGAGTAAAGGTTTTCTTTTTTTTTTTTAATTTTAGAGTTATCATTTTGGCCAAATGAATGACTTATGGTGACCTGGGATTTTATTTTGTGATATCCAGTGTTTTAAACCTTTGATATTTGACAAACTTTCCAAAATCAAATTGTAAATTATGTGTCTTCCTAACCTAATATTTTAGACATTAGTTCCCCTAAAGTCCAAAAATGGTATTTGGCTTATTTGGCATAGAAGTTATACAGGAAGCATTGTCAAATATGAAATGGTGTTTGGCTTTCTTTGGGCTAGATGGTATATGTTGCAAAATTATTTAAAACTCATAATTCTAATATGACTTAGTATATGTTATCAAAAATAATTATAATTATTATGTTAAATGACTGTGTGCTATAGAGGTAACACATTTCTTTGTCAATTGTGTCTTTAACTGCAGCTACCCTGAGATGCTTTTGTCATCCACAGACAATTGTTGTATAATTTTGGTCCTCTTTAATAGATGGTTTTGTAATCAGCTATAAAATTCAACAGGTGCTCTTAAATGCAAGTGTCTGATTAATAACTCTGGAGATGGTGACATTAGAATAGAGGAAAAACTTTCAAATAGAAGAGTGAATGGTGTTTGGTTTCTTTGGGCTGTATTTGTATTAATATGTTATGAACATGTGTTCCAGAAATTATGGGAAACTTCTATAATTCTGATATGATTTAGTGTGCATTATTAATAATTATAATTGTTATGTAAAATTGTTGTATGCCACAGAAATAGCCAAAATTCCTAGTCAATTGCAGCTTTAATAGTGGCTATACACTTCTGTCATCCACAGACATTTTGTCTTGCTTTTGGTTCTTTTCAAAAGGCAGTTTATAATCAGATATAAGATTCTGAGTGCAGGTCTCAGATAACTTTAAAAATTGTGCTATTGGAATAGAGGGAAAAACGAAACTTCTAGGACTCTCATGGAAAGCTGATGTGTTAAACATTGCTAATCATTTTATTTTCAGAGTCAAGACAATTTATTTCTTTACAGCTATTTGCAACTTTTAACACATGAGTAAAATATACTCCTGTGAAAAAATTTTGGAGCACATTTGTTTCTCTCTACCTGATTTCTCCAGAATTTGGAAAACATTTGTAAGTATTCTCAATTTATGTCAGTATAGTTAATTGCATAAGGGCAGTAAAAATCTGTTTTCTTTTGACCAGGGCACAATTGGAAAAATTGGTTATTTTACCAAGGCTTTGACTGGAATGGCATGCTTCCTTTGAAGAATCAAAGTTGACTTATAGAGGCAATAAAAGCCCCTTGGAGACTCTGGCCCCATACCTTGTCTACACAGAGTCCCTATACAAGGTTCCTGACCTGTGGTAAGTAAATAATGTCACTTTCTAACAGGTTCAGGAGCTCCAAGTTATCTTGGGACCTTGAGAGGAGAGGAATTTACCCAACTTATAGGTATTTGAGGGGACAAGCCCGTGGCTGGGCTCGGCTTTTAAAAAGTCTTCTCTGAGATTCCTCATGGAACAAAGTTCCATCAAAGCCAATTTAAACAGCAAAAAAAAAGAGCCTAAGTGAAAAATAAGTATTCTTGCTATACTTTATGCAAATAATCAGGCAAGTACAGTAAAACTAAAGTTTATTTTTGTAAACAAATCAGTTCTATCATGATTTGTTCTTTATACAAATGGGGTCTAAAGAGAGAAAAAATATGCTTCAAAAGAAAACCTATAATACACCTCTTCTTAGCCATCCTTAAGTGTTGTCTACAGTTTGGACTAAATCCTAAATTATTTGTGGGTTAAAAGTCCCCAAACTAATTCTCTCCAATCTTTGCTTTTAAAGTTCAGAATTGTACCCCTCATCCTAGGACTTATTATTTATCTTATAGTAGGTGATTCACTTAAATATTGTAGTAAATCTACAGATGAGAATACTAATACTTTTGCCATGCAAGCCTTGGAAGCACAGCCAGGCCTGCATGAGTACACTCAGACAGTTGCAAAGCAGTTCCACTCTTCCCACCTTGGAGTTCACTTCCATTCCCATTACGTCCCATGTCAGCAGGAAGAAGCGAGAGCGATCGATAGGCTTTTCTCATCTTTGTAGCCTACACTTTAAGATTAAGGTATAGATTAAGGTGTAGATTAAGATTAAGATTAAGATTATAAAACCCAAAGGGATGGTTTGAAACTGTCTTTGCAAAATTATAACTGAGGAAATTATGACAGTGAAAGAAATCAAACCTAACCGACTCTATCTTGCTTCTAACACTTAAGCTGTCCTTGTTCATTTCTGGGCACAGGCTGAACTAACTTTGGGAAGGAATTTAGTTCATGGTTTGACTCTGAAACAAAATTGATAATAGCCCTTTCCCAAAAAGACTCCCTTCTTACCTGGGGTCCAGTCTGCCTTTGCAGGACTAACAAATTAGCTATAAGATCAGAAATTACAATTTAGGGGTAATGCAGCCTCTGGCTCCAAGAATCTGAACCTCTCCAAATTGCTCTGGGGGATAACGTCACTATTGTAAAACCTAAGATCAATGCTTGAGATATTCTGCAGACCCTGCACTCAGTGGATCAGCTGACATCACCCAGAGCAGTAATCTGGCCCAACCAGTTCTGCCATAGCACCCACCCAGGAACAGAAGACATTAAGAAAACATAACTTTGACCCCCTATGACTCCACCTTCAACCTGACCAGTCATCACTCCCCACTTCCCAAACCACTACCAACCAAATTATCTTTAAAAACTCTGATCCCCGAATGCTCTGGGAGACTGATTTAAGTAATAATAAAACTCCAGTCTCCCACACAGCCAGCTCTGTGTGAATTACTCTTTCACCATTGCAATTCCCTTGTCTTGATAAATGGGCTCTGTCTAGGCAGTGGGCAAAGTGAACCCACTGGGCAGTTACAAACCCACCTAATATCACAGTGAAATCCTCAAGGGCATCAAAGAGCATAAAAGCAAAAAACTCCAAAGGATAGGAACTTCAAAGATTAAAGAAATATCAACTCACACAGATGAGAAAGAACCAATGCAAGAATCTAATAACTCAAAAAGCCATAGTGTCTTCTTACCACCAAATGACCACACTAGTTTCCCACCAATGGTTCATAACCAGGTTGAAATGACTAAGTGACAGAAATGACAGACATAGAATTCAGAATCTGGATAAAAATGAAGATCATTGAAACTCAGGAGAATGTCATAACCCAATCCAAGGAATCTCAGGAATCCAATAAAACAATACAACAGCTGAACATTGAAATAGCCATTTTAAGAAAGAACCACACTGATAGATACAGCTGGAAAACTTACTAAAAGAATTTCATAATAATCAGAAGTATTAATAGCAGAATAGGCCAAGCTATGGAAAGAATTCCACAACTCGAATACAGGTTATTTAAATCAACTTAGACAAAAATAATAATGAATGAAACCTCTAAGAAATATGCGATTATATAAAGAGACCAAACCTATGACACATTGGCATTCCTGAAAGAAAAGGAGAGAGAACAAGCAACTTGGAAAACATATTACAGGATGTTGTTCACAAGAATTTTCCCAACCTCATTAGAGAGATGAACATTCAAATTCAGGAAATGCAGATAACCCCTGTGTGATACTATAAAAGATAACCATCTCCAAGACATAGTCATCAGATTTTCCAAGATCAATGTAAAAGAAAAAAAAATTAAAGGCAGCTAACAAGAAGGGGCAAATCACCTACAAGGGAACCTCATCAGATTAGCAGCAAAGCTTTCTGCAAAAAACCTATAAGCCAGAAGACAATGAGGTCCTCTATTCAGTATTCTTAAAGAAGAGAAATTCCAACCAAGAATTTCATATCCAGCCAAACTAAGCTTCATAAGCAAATAAGAAATAAGATCTTTTTCAGACAAGTAAATGCTAAGGGAAACTGTTACCACCAGACCTGCCTTACAAGAGATCATTAAGGGAGTGTTAAACATGGAAACTAAAGACCATTACCAGCTACCACAAAAACATATTTAAGTAAAAAGATCATTAACACTATAAAGCAACTATACAATCAAGTCTGCATAGCAACCAGCTAACAACATGATAATAGGATCAGAGCTACACATATCACTATAAACCATGAATGTCAATGGGCTAAATGCCCCTACTTAAAAGGCACAGAGTAGCAAGTTGGATAAAGGTGCAAGATCCAACTGTAAGCTGTCTTCAAGAGACCCATCTCACATTCAATGACACCAATATCCTTAAAGTAAAGGGACGAAGAAAAGAGTCTACCAAGTAAACAGAAAACAAAACAAAAACACGGGAGTTTCCGTTTCTAATTACAGACAAACTTTAAACCAGTAAAGATCAGAAAAGACAAAGAAAGGCATTATATAATAATATACAGCTCAATTCAAAAAGAAAACCTAACTATCCTAAATATATATGCACCCAACACTGGAGCACCCTGATATATAAAACAAATTCTTAGAGACCTATGAAGAGACTTAGATAACCACACAGTAAAAGTGGGGCACTTCAACACCCCACTGACAGTAGTAGACAAAGGCAGAAAATTCACAAAGATATTTGGGAGCTAAACTCAACACTTGACCAAATGAACATAACAGACATTTAAAAAACACTCCATCTAGCAACAGAATATACATTCTTCCCATTCCCATCTGCACATAGCATATACACTAAAATCAACCACATGATCAGCCATAAAACCATTCTCAACAAATTCAAAAAAATCGAAATCATACCAACCACACTCTTGGACCATAGCACAATGAAAATGGAAATCAATACTAAGAAGATCACTCAAAACTATACAATTACATGCAAATTAAACAACGTGTTTCTGAATGACTTTTGGGTAAACAATGAAATTAAGGCAGAAATCAAGAACTTCTTTGAAACTCATAAAAACAAAGACACAACATACCAGAATCTCTGGGACACAGCTAAAGCAACATTAAAAGGAAAGTTTATAGCACCAAATGACCACATCAAAGAGCTATAAAGATCTCAAATTAACAACTTAACATCACCTAGAGGAACCAGAAAAACAAGAGCAAACCAACTCCAAAGCTAGCAGAAGAAAAGAAATAATCAAAATCAGTGCTGAACTGAATGAAACTGAGACATATAAAACCATACAAAAGATCAACAAAAGTTGGTTCCTTGAAACAGTACATAAGACTGATAGACTGCTAGACAGACTAATAAAGAAAAAGAGAAGATCCAAATAAACACAATCAGAAATGACAAAGGGAACATTACCAATGACCCCACAAAAATACAAAAAAAAATACCCCTCAGAGACTATTATGAACACCTCTATGCACACAAACTAGAAAATCTAGATGAAATGAATAAATTCCTGGAAACATACAACCTCCCAAGATTGAAACAGGAAGAAATAGAAACCCTGAATAGATCAATAATGGGTTTCAAGATTGAATCAGTAATAAAAAGCCTACCAACCATAAAAATCCCTGGACCAGATGAATTCACAGCTGAATTCTGCCATGCATATAAAGAAGAGCTGATATGAATCCTACTGAAACTATTACAAAAATTGAGGAGGAGGGACTTCTCCCCAATTCATTCTATGAGGCCAGCATCATTCCGATATCAGAACATGGCAGACACACACACACACAAAGAAAACTTTAGGCCAATATCCCTAATGAACACATATGCAAAAATCCTCAACAAAATACTAGCAAACCAAATCCAGCAGCACATCAAAAAGCTAATCTGCCATGATCAAGTAAGCTTTAATCCTGAGATGAAACGTTGGTTCAGTATACACGAATCAATAAATGTGATTCACCACATAAACAGAACTAAAAACAGAAACCATATGATCATCTCAATAGACACAGAAAAGGCTTTTGATAAAATTCAACATCCCTTCATGTTAAAAAAAAAAAAAAACCTCAGCAAACTAGATACTGAAGGAACATAACTCAAAATAATAAGAGGCATGTGTAACAAACCCACAACCAACATCATACTGAATGGGCAAAAGCAGGAAGCATTCCCCTTGAAAACCGGAACAAGACAAGGATCACCTCTCTTACCACTCCTGTTCAACATAGTACTGCAAGTCCTAGCCAGAGCAATTGGGCAAGAAAAATAAATTAAAGGCATCCACCTGGGAGGAGAGGAAGTCAAACTATCTCTGTTGCACACAATATAATTTTGTATCTAGAAAACCCCGTAGTCTCAGCCCAAAGCTCATATGTCTCATAAACAACTTCAGCAAAGTTTCAGGATAAAAAATCAATGTACAAAAATCAATAGCATTTTTATATACCCACATGCAAGCTGACAGCCAAATTAAGAATGCAATCCCCACAATAGCCACACAAAAAAATAACAAAACACTTAGGAATATAGCTAGCCAGGGAGGTGAATTCTACAATAAGAATTATGAAACACTGCTGAAAAAAATCACAGATGACACAAACAAATGGAAAAAACATGTCATGCCCATGGACAGGAATAATCAATATTGTTAAAATGGCCATACTCCTCAACAATTTACAGATTCACTGTTATTTCTATCAAACTACCAGTGACATTTTTTCACAGAATTAAAGAAAACTATTCTAAAATTCATTTGAAACCACAAAAGAGTCTGAATAGGCAAAGCAATCCTAAACAAAATGAACAAAGCCAGAGGCATCACATTACCCAACTTCGAACTATATTATGAGGCTACAGTAACCAAAACAGTATGGTACTAGTACAAAAACAAACACATAGACCAATGGAACAGAATAAAAAGCCCAGAAATAAAGTCACATACCTACAACCATCTGATCTTTGATAAACTTGACAAAAACAATCAATGGGGAGAGGACTCCCTATTCAATAAATGGTGCTGGGATAACTGGCTAGCCATATGCAGAAGATTAGAACTGGACCCCTTCCTTTCACCATATAGAAAAATCAACTCAAGATGGATTAAGACTTAAATGTAAAACCCCAAATTTTAAAAACCCTAGAAGAAAACCTGGAAAATATCATTCTGGAGATAGGCCCTAGTGAAGATTTCATGATAGGTGCCAAAAGAAATTGCAACTAAAACCAAAATTGACAAATTGGATCTAATTAAACTAAAGAGCTTCTGCACAGCAAAAGAAACTAGCAACAGAGTAAACAGAGAACCTACAGAATGGGAGAAAATATTCACAAACTGTGCATCTGACAAAGGTCTAATATCAGGAATCTACAAGGAACTTACACAAATTAACAAGCAAAAAACAAACAACTCCATTAAAAAATGATCATAGGACATCAAAGGACGCTTTTCAAAAGAAAACATACATGCAGTCAACAAACATATGAAAAAAGCTTAATATCACTGATTATTAGAGAATGCAAATCAAAACCACAATGAGATACCATCTCACATCAGTCAGAATGGCTATTATTAAAAAGTCAAAAAATAACAGGTGCTGGCAAGTTGTGGAGAAACAATTATACACTGCTGGTGGGAATATAAATTAGTTCAGCCACTGTGGAAAGCGGTTTGGAGATTTCTCAAATAACTTAGAACTACTATTCAACCCAGCAATCCCATTACTGGGTATATACCCAAAGGAATATAGTTTTACCATAAAAACACATTCATACATATGTTCATTGAAGCAATATTCACAATAGCAAAGACATGGAATCAACCTAAATGCTCATCAATGGTGGACTGAATAAAGAAAATATGTTATAGGAAAAGCTCCGGTCTACAGCTCCCAGCGTGAGCGAGGCAGAAGACGGGTGATTTCTGCATTTCTATCTGAGGTACCGGGTTCATCTCACTAGGGAGTGCCAGACAGTGGGCGCAGGCCAGTGGGTGCGCGCACCGTGCGCGAGCCGAAGCAGGGCGAGGCATTGCCTCACCTGGGAAGTGCAAGGGGTCAGGGAGTTCCCTTTCCAAGTCAAAGAAAGGGGTGACGGACGCACCTGGAAAGTCGGGTCACTCCCACCCGAATATTGCGCTTTTCAGACCGGCTTAAAAAACGGCGCACCAGGAGACTATATCCCACACCTGGCTCGGAGGGTCCTACGCCCACGGAGTCTCGCTGGTTGCTAGCACAGCAGTCTGAGATCAAACTGCAAGGCGGCAGCGAGGCTGGGGGAGGGGCGCCCGCCATTGCCCAGGCTTGATTAGGTAAGCCTGGAAGCTTGATTAGGTAAGCTTGATTAGGTAAGCAGCCGGGAAGCTCGAACTGGGTGGAGCCCACCACAGCTCACGGAGGCTTGCCTGCCTCTGTAGGCTCCACCTCTGGGGGCAGGGCACAGACAAACAAAAAGACAGCAGTAACCTCTGCAGACTTAAATGTCCCTGTCTGACAGCTTTGAAGAGAGCAGTGGTTCTCCCAGCACGCAGCTGGAGATCTGAGAACGGGCAGACTGCCTCCTCAAGTGGGTCCCTGACCCCTGACCCCCGAGCAGCCTAACTGGGAGGCACCCCCCAGCAGGGGCACACTGACACCTCACATGGCAGGGTACTCCAACAGACCTGCAGCTGAGGGTCCTGTCTGTTAGAAGGAAAACTAACAAACAGAAAGGACATCCACACCGAAAACCCATCTGTACATCACCATCGTCAAAGACCAAAAGTAGATAAAACCACAAAGATGGGGAAAAAACAGAACAGAAAAACTGGAAACTCTAAAACGCAGAGCACCTCTCCTCCTCCAAAGGAACGCAGTTCCTCACCAGCAACGGAACAAAGCTGGATGGAGAATGATTTTGACGAGCTGAGAGAGGAAGGCTTCAGACGATCAAATTACTCTGAGCTACGGGAGGATATTCAAACCAAAGGCAAAGAAGTTGAAAACTTTGAAAAAAATTTAGACGAATGTATAACTAGAATAACCAATACAGAGAAGTGCTTAAAGGAGCTGATGGAGCTGAAAACCAAGGCTCGAGAACTACGTGAAGAATGCAGAAGCCTCAGGAGCCGATGCGATCAACTGGAAGAAAGGGTATCAGCAATGGAAGATGAAATGAATGAAATGAAGCGAGAAGGGAAGTTTAGAGAAAAAAGAATAAAAAGAAATGAGCAAAGCCTCCAAGAAATATGGGACTATGTGAAAAGACCAAATCTACGTCTGATTGGTGTACCTGAAAGTGATGCGGAGAATGGAACCAAGTTGGAAAACACCCTGCAGGATATTATCCAGGAGAACTTCCCCAATCTAGCAAGGCAGGCCAACGTTCAGATTCAGGAAATACAGAGAACACCGCAAAGATACTCCTCGAGAAGAGCAACTCCAAGACACATAATTGTCAGATTCACCAAAGTTGAAATGAAGGAAAAAATGTGAAGGGCAGCCAGAGAGAAAGGTCGGGTTACCCTCAAAGGGAAGCCCATCAGACTAACAGCGGATCTCTCGGCAGAAACCCTACAAGCCAGAAGAGAGTGGGGGCCAATATTCAACATTCTTAAAGAAAAGAATTTTCAACCCAGAATTTCATATCCAGCCAAACTAAGCTTCATAAGTGAAGGAGAAATAAAATACTTTACAGACAAGCAAATGCTGACCGATTTTGTCACCACCAGGCCTGCCCTAAAAGAGCTCCTGAAGGAAGCGCTAAACATGGAAAGGAACAACCGGTACCAGCCGCTGCAAAATCATGCCAAAATGTAAAGACCATCAAGACTAGGAAGAAACTGCATCAACTAACGAGCAAAATCACCAGCTAACATCATAATGACAGGATCAAATTCACACATAACAATATTAACTTTAAATGTAAATGGACTAAATTCTCCAATTAAAAGACACAGGCTGGCAAGTTGGATAAAGAGTCAAGACCCATCAGTGTGCTGTATTCAGGAAACCCATCTCACATGCAGAGACACACATAGGCTCAAAATAAAAGGATGGAGGAAGATCTACCAAGCAAATGGAAAACAAAAAAAGGCAGGGGTTGCAATCCTAGTCTCTGATAAAACAGACTTTAAACCAACAAAGATCAAAAGAGACAAAGAAGGCCATTACATAATGGTAAAGGGATCAATTCAACAAGAGGAGCTAACTATCCTAAATATATATGCACCCAATACAGGAGCACCCAGATTCATAAAGCAAGTCCTGAGTGACCTACAAAGAGACTTAGACTCCCACACATTAATAATGGGTGACTTTAACACCCCACTGTCAACATTAGACAGATCAACAAGACAGAAAGTCAACAAGGATACCCAGGAACTGAACTCAGCTCTGCACCAAGCGGACCTAATAGACATCTACAGAACTCTCCACCCCAAATCAACAGAATATACATTTTTTTCAGCACCACACCACACCTATTCCAAAATTGACCACATACTTGGAAGTAAAGCTCTCCTCAGCAAATGTAAAAGAACAGAAATTATAACCAACTATCTCTCAGACCACAGTGCAATCAAACTAGAACTCAGGGTTAAGAATCTCACTCAAAGCCGCTCAACTACATGTAAACTGAACAACCTGCTCCTGAATGACTACTGGGTACATAACGAAATGAAGGCAGAAATAAAGATGTTCTTTGAAACCAACGAGAACAAAGACACAACATACCAGAATCTCTGGGACGCATTCAAAGCAGTGTGCAGAGGGAAATTTATAGCACTAAATGCCCACAAGAGAAAGCAGGAAAGATCCAAAATTGACACCCTAACATCACAATTAAAAGAACTAGAAAAGCAAGAGCAAACACATTCAAAAGCTAGCAGAAGGCAAGAAATAACTAAAATCAGAGCAGAACTGAAGGAAATAGAGACACAAAAAACCCTTCAAAAAATCAATGAATCCAGGAGCTGGTTTTTTGAAAGGATCAACAAAATTGATAGACCGCTAGCAAGACTAATAAAGAAAAAGAGAAGAATCAAATAGACACAATAAAAAATGATAAAGGGGATATCACCACCGATCCCACAGAAATACAAACTACCATCAGAGAATACTACAAACACCTCTACGCAAATAAACTAGAAAATCTAGAAGAAATGGATACATTCCTTGACACATACACTCTCCCAAGACTAAACCAGGAAGAAGTTGAATCTCTGAATAGACCAATAACAGGAGCTGAAATTGTGGCAATAATCAATAGTTTACCAACCAAAAAGAGTCCAGGACCAGATGGATTCACAACCGAATTCTACCAGAGGTACAAGGAGGAACTGGTACCATTCCTTCTGAAACTATTCCAATCAATAGAAAAAGAGGGAATCCTCCCTAACTCATTTTATGAGGCCAGCATCATTCTGATACCAAAGCCGGGCAGAGACACAACCAAAAAAGAGAATTTTAGACCAATATCCTTGATGAACATTGATGCAAAAATCCTCAATAAAATACTGGCAAACCAAATCCAGCAGCACATCAAAAAGCTTATCCACCATGATCAAGTGGGCTTCATCCCTGGGATGCAAGGCTGGTTCAATATACGCAAATCAATAAATGTAATCCAGCATATAAACAGAGCCAAAGACAAAAACCACATGATTATCTCAATAGATGCAGAAAAAGCCTTTGACAAAATTCAACAACCTTCATGCTAAAAACTCTCAATAAATTAGGTATTGATGGGATGTATTTCAAAATAATAAGAGCTATCTATGACAAACCCACAGCCAATATCATACTGAATGGGCAAAAACTGGAAGCATTCCCTTCGAAAACTGGCACAAGACAGGGATGCCCTCTCTCACCGCTCCTATTCAACATAGTGTTGGAAGTTCTGGCCAGGGCAATCAGGCAGGAGAAGGAAATAAAGGGTATTCAATTAGGAAAAGAGGAAGTCAAATTGTCCCTGTTTGCAGACGACATGATTGTTTATCTAGAAAACCCCATCGTCTCAGCCCAAAATCTCCTTAAGCTGATAAGCAACTTCAGCAAAGTCTCAGGATACAAAATCAATGTACAAAAATCACAAGCATTCCTATACACCAACAACAGACAAACAGAGAGCCAGATCATGAGTGAACTCCCATTCACAATTGCTTCAAAGAGAATAAAATACCTAGGAATCCAACTTACAAGGGATGTGAAGGACCTCTTCAAGGAGAACTACAAACCACTGCTCAAGGAAATAAAAGAGGATACAAACAAATGGAAGAACATTCCATGCTCATGGATAGGAAGAATCAATATCGTGAAAATGGCCATACTGCCCAAGGTAATTTACAGATTCAATGCCATCCCCATCAAGCTACCAATGACTTTCTTCACAGAATTGGAAAAAACTACTTTAAAGTTCATATGGAACCAAAAAAGAGCCCGCATCGCCAAGTCAATCCTAAGCCAAAAGAACAAAGCTGGAGGCATCACACTACCTGACTTCAAACTATACTACAAGGCTACAGTAACCAAAACAGCATGGTACTGGTACCAAAACAGAGATATAGATCAATGGAACAGAACAGAGCCCTCAGAAATAACGCCACTTACCTACAACTATCTGATCTTTGACAAACCTGAGAAAAACAAGCAATGGGGAAAGGATTCCCTATTTAATAAATGGTGCTGGGAAAACTGGCTAGCCATATGTAGAAAGCTGAAACTGGACCCCTTCCTTACACCTTATACAAAAATTAATTCAAGATGGATTAAAGATTTAAACGTTAGACCTAAAACCATAAAAACCCTAGAAGAAAACCTAGGCATTACCATTCAGGACATAGGCGTGGGCAAGGACTTCATGTCCAAAACACCAAAAGCAATGGCAACAAAAGCCAAAATTGACAAATGGGATCTAATTAAACTAAAGAGCTTCTGCACAGCAAAAGAAACCACCATCAGAGTGAACAGGCAACCTACAACATGGGAGAAAATTTTCACAACCTACTCATCTGACATAGGGCTAATATCCAGAATCTACAATGAACTCAAACAAATTTACAAGAAAAAAACAAACAACCCCATCAAAAAGTGGGCGAAGGATATGAACAGACACTTCTCAAAAGAAGACATTTATGCAGCCAAAAAACACATGAAAAAATGCTCATCATCACTGGCCATCAGAGAAATGCAAATCAAAACCACTATGAGATATCATCTCACACCAGTTAGAATGGCAATCATTCAAAAGTCAGGAAACAACAGGTGCTGGAGAGGATGTGGAGAAATAGGAACACTTTTACACTGTTGGTGGGACTGTAAACTAGTTCAACCATTGTGGAAGTCAGTGTGGCGATTCCTCAGGGATCTAGAACTAGAAATACCATTTGACCCAACCATCCCATTACTGGGTATATACCCAAATGACTATAAATCATGCTGCTATAAAGACACATGCACACGTATGTTTATTATGGCATTATTCACAATAGCAAAGACTTGGAACCAACCCAAATGTCCAACAATGATAGACTGGATTAAGAAAATGTGGCACATATACACCATGGAATACTATGCAGCCATAAAAAATGATGAGTTCGTGTCCTTTGTAGGGACATGGATGAAACTGGAAACCATCATTCTCAGTAAACTATCGCAAGAACAAAAAACCAAACACCACATATTCTCACTCATAGGTGGGAATTGAACAATGAGATCACATGGACACAGGAAGGGGAATATCACACCCTGGGGACTGTGGTGGGTAGGGGGGAGGGGGGAGGGATAGCATTGGGAGATATACCTAATGCTAGATGACGAGTTAGTGGGTGCAGCGCACCAGCATGGCACATGTATACATATGTAACTAACCTGCACAATGTGCACATGTACCCTAAAACTTAAAGTATAATAAAAAAAAAAAAAGAAAGAAAATATGTTACACATATGTCATGGAATACCATGCGGCCATGAAAAGGAACTAGATCATGTTCTTGGAAGCAACATGGATGCAGCTGCAGGCCATTATCCTAAGTGAATTAATGTAGGACCGGAAAACCAAATATCACATGTTCTCACTTATAATTGGGAGCTAATTATTTAGTATACATGGACACAAAGCAGGGAACAATAAACACCAGGACCTGCAAAGTAGCAAACAATAAACGGCAGGTTGGAGGGTTGGAGGTGGGTGAGGAATGAAAAGCTATCCATCAGGTGGTGGATTACCTGGGTGATGAAATAACCTGTTAATACCTGGGTGATGAAATAATCTGTACATCAAGCCCCCATGACTCTCAATTTACCCATGTAACAAACCTCCACATGTACCCCCTGAACCTAAACCTAAAATAAAAGAAAAATGAAAGAAAGAGTCAGAGAAGAGAAATAGAGGGATAATGGGTGACAAGGGGGAGTGGCAAATAGCCAACATTTCTACACATTGCTGTTCACGGTAGCCAAAGTTGGAGATGTCTGTATCACTACTTCCCCCAGGGTTAAATAAAACGTGCCAATATACTATTTTGCCCATAGATTTTTAAATTTCAAGTTGTTTATTTCTGACTGTGGAATAAAATAATTTATTCCTTCTTAAAATTTTTTAGTCATCAGAAAACATGAGAACATTATGGTAAGACCCTTTCCAGTACCCCTAAAATCACTTTTACCTTTACACAATTAGGGCAGTCCACACCTGACAGGAAAAATGAAATCTGTTGGTCATAGCTTCCACATATCTGTAACCCATATCCTAGTCAAAAGCAGAATTCAATAAAATCTTAACAAATTTAACCAAATGTCATAATACATCATGGCCAAGTGGACTTTATTCCACATATGCAAATATGTTCAATATTCAAAAATCAACCAACATAATTTATCGAAACAACTGACTAAAGAAGAAAAATTACATAATCATATCAATTGACACAGAAAAGAGCATTAAACAACATTTAACTTCTATATATGATAAAAACTCTCAGTATACTAGAAATAGAGGGCAACTATTCCAACCTTATAAAGAGTATCTACAAATAATCTACAGCAAAAATCACGCTTAATGGTAAAAGATTGAATCCTTTCCCTCTAAGATCAGAAACAAGGCAAGGATATCTATTTCCATCACTATTATTTAACATGGTACTATAAATTTTAGCCTTTGCAGTAACAAAGCATGAAAAAGAAACAAAAATAATACAAATTGGGAAATAAATAAATCTATGTCTATTTGCAAATGACATCATGTCTATATACAAAGTTCCAAGAAATCTCCAAAAAACCACCCCCACCAGGGCAGTTTAATAGGGTCACAGAATCTATGATAAATGATTAGTACACAAAACTCAATGTATTTCTATATATTGACAAAGAACAAGTGGAAACTAAAATATGTAATACTATTAACAATTTCTTAAAAGAAAATGAAATATTTTGGTATAAATGTAACAAAACATGTATGGGATCTGTAGTGAAAATTATAAAATATTGAGGAAAAAATCAAAGAAAACTTAAATACTTGGTGAGAACATACCATTTTCATGGACTGGAAAACTCCACATAATTAAGATATCAATTTCCCTAAATTTATCTATATGTTTATCATAATTTCCGTCAAAATATCAGCAAGTTTCACGTAGACAATTTAGAATATGACAAGCCTATTCTAAAATTTATATGAAAAGGGAAAGGCCCTAGACCTTTATTTTTCAAAATAATTTGAAAAATAAAAATGGAGTGGGAGAAATTACTCTTCTTGATATTCAGACTTACTATATAGCTGAGGTAATCAACAGAGTATGACACTGACAGAGAGATAGACACAAAGATTAATGGACTAGAATAGGGAATCCAGAAGCCGGCCCACACAAATATATCCAAATTAGTTCTTGACAAAGGAGAAAGTGTTCAATGGAGGAAAAATTGCCTTTTCAATAAATGGTGCTGAAGAAACCGGGCATCCGTTGATGATAAAGAAAACCTGACCTATATCTCACACCTTATATAAAGTTAACTTATACAAAAACGAAGCATAAACTTGAATGTAAAATGTGAAATTTTAACATTTACTTGTTTATTTTTAGAAACAGGGTCTTGCTCTCTCACCCAGGTTGGAGTACAGTGGCTTGATCATAGCTCACTGTAACCTCAAACTCCTAGGCTCAAGCCATCCTTCTGCCTCAGCCTCTCGAGTAGCTAGGACTACAGGTATATGCCACCACTCCCAGCTAAAATGTTTTGTAAAGGTAAGTTCTTGTTGTCTTACCCAGGCTGGTCTTGAACTCCTGGCCTCGAACTCCTGGCCTCAAGTGATTCTCCCACCTTAGTCTCCCAAAGCTGTAGGATACAGGCATGAGCCACTGCAGCTGGCTGAAATTTTAACATTTATAGAAAGAACGTAAGAGAAAGTACGTGGAACCTGGGACTAGTCAAGTTTCTTCTTAGACTCAACACAAAAAGTATAATTTGTGAGAGGAAAAACTGATAAATTAGCCCTCATCAAAATTAAGATCTTTGATCCTCCGAATAGCCTGTAAAATGACAGAAGGGACAAGTTACAGACTCAGAGAAAATATTTGCAAGTCACATATCTGGCAAAGGCCTCATGTTTAAAAGCACATGAAAAAATATTCAAAATCATTAGCAATTAGTAAAATACTAATTAAAATCACAATGAGGTATCACTGCATACATATCAGAATGATTAAAATTAAAAATAGTGAAACCACCAAATATTGACGAGGATGTGAAGAAGCAGGATCACCTATATATTGTTGTTGTAAGTGTAAAATGAAAATGCTACTCTGAAAAACAGTTTGCAGTTAAATAAAAAACTAAACATGATACTATCATATAGCCCAGCATTTGTACTCCTCGGTATCTATCACAGAGAGATGAAAACTTGTGTTCACACAGAAACCTGCACACAAATGGTCATATTAGCTCTATTTGTAACAGCAAGAAGGGAGAAAAATCCCAGATGTCTTTTGATGTAACAAACTCTATTATACCATAGAATGTTTCTTAACCATGAAAATAAATGAACTACTGGTACATGCAACAACTTGAATGAATTTCCAGAGAATTATATTGATTTTAAAAATTCAATCTTAATAAGTTCATACTATGCAACATTCTTAAAATGACAAAATAACAGAGATATAGAGCAGATCAATGGTTTTTTCAACTGTTAAAGAGGATAAAGGTAGGGGACAGTATGAGGGAAGGAGGTGTGGCTGTAAACAGGCAACACGAGAGGTCTCTGTGGTGATTAAAATGTACTATATATTGGTATATTGGTGTCAATATTGTACTATAGTTTTAGAAGATATTACCATTGGGGAAATTTGATTAAAGTGTATATAGGATCTCTCTTTATTATTGCATATGAATCTATAATAATCTCCAAATTAAAAAGTTAATTAAAAGTAAAAAATCAAATGGTATCTATGTCACCATGTAATTTACGTAAACACAAAAACACAGAAATTAATACTACCCTATACCTCATGTTACTGAAAATTTTATATATACATACATAGTACACATATAGATAATACATGTATTATGTTATATATACATATCTATCATATATCTGTGTGGGTATATGAAGTGTGTATATATATGAATGTGTGTTTATACATACAGAGATTTTATATATATTTATATACACATGCATATATACACATTTTTACATATACATATCATGGTCTGGAAGCCAAGAGTCTTTGCATATGGGATGGGAATTGGTACGGGGAGAAGTGCCATTACCTGAAAATAAATATTTTCAACTTTCTCTCTCCAGCATCCTTAACCTGCACCTCTTGGATGAGCTACCTATAAAGCGTATTTTCAACACTGACTCTCAGAGTTCCCCAGTAGAATTAAGCTCTGGTTGGTCATGCACCCTTTATTAACTGACCTTCCTTTCTTTTCTCAGTTTCCCACTTCGCAACTGTTTTTTCCTGAAATCATCACCTCCCAGTCAAACTTCTTGCACTGAAATCCTTATATGAGGGTCTATTTCTGAGAAACCCAAAATAGGGCATTTCTTCTATGAATCTAGGGGTTACGTCTGGTAGGTTAGGAATAGTCTCTTCTCCTTCTGCTTGTTTCTACACCTCATGTATCCTTATTAGACCTTGAGATTATGAGCTGTGAGGTCCCATTCTGTTTCTCCATTTGCTTCGACCTAACAAGTAATGGGTAAAGTACCGGTCTAAGCATTCAGAGTTCTAGTCTAATTCCCCATGCCTTATTAACTCCCTGAATTTAGCCCAAACAACCTTGTTGGGTCTGTTTTTTTCTTGGTTAAATGTGAATAACATAATCTGTCTTACCATCATTGCAGATTTGTTATGAGGATAAAATACAAAAGTGTTTGAGGAAGAATAAAACATGGTGAAATGTTAAGTCAGAACATTTTTATCTTTATTCAAAGGGAAAATTCACTGAAACTCCACTGCCCTGGTGTGACTGGCTGCAAAAAGGAAAGAGGCTCTGAGTCATCCATTTAACTTTCCCTTCAAGGTTTGTTCTGCAATCTAGCAGCGCCAAATGGCTTTTGTAAGCAGTGTTAGTCTGGTTGTGCTCTATCATGTTAGGAACATCAAGATATTGAATTCCCTTTTCACAAACCCTGCCCCAGCATCATCTTGGGTTTAGTCTAAGCCAGCAAAGAAGCTTCAGTTCTGTAAAAAGCAGTCCCATGTTTATTCGATGGCTTTGTGTGAATCTCTAACAAAGCGATCTGAGGTTTAGATATTTCCTCCTTCTTACATTCACTGAGAGATATATATTATTTTCCCTGTCTTTAAACTCAAGGAGAAAATGTTACACAAGGCCAAGAATGCTTATCAGATATCTATTTTTCATGTAGCTTTCTCCTTGCTGTGATTTCATATAGAAATGATGAAGCAAAAGATCTGGCATTTAAATAACTATAACAAAGCTCTCCCTTTTTGGCTGAAATGGCATAAATTCCTTGAAATAAGGAAAAGCTTTAGGAGTAAAGAAATGACAGATGTTTGGTGTGTCAAGTAAGAAATTAGAACTGTAAAGCATCTTCCTACTCTTCCAAATTCTCTGTTTCGACATTTGCTAAGAGGCAGTAGTAAGGATACTCCCAAAGGCTTTTAGATGCTACTCTTTTTTGCGTTGGTTTTTTTTTCTTCTTCTTTTTTTTTGAGACAAAGTCTTGTTCTGTTGCTTAGGCTGGAGTGCAGTGGTGCCATCATGGCTCACTGCAGCCTCAACCTCCCAGGCTCAAACTATCCTCCCGCCTCAGCCTCCCAAGTTGCTGGAATTAAAGGTGTATGCCACAACACCTGGATAATTACATTATACCCTTATTAAATGGCTCTGTGGTCTTCAACAAGAGACATAACCCTTGTGAGCCTTCACCTGGAAAATTGAAATCATACAGATGATACCTACCTCATGAGTAAAAATGCTTAGTTCCTGGCACATAGTAGGCTTTCAACAAATGCTGACTGCTGTGATCATTATCATCATCATTATTATAATTAATATTGTTCTTTCAAAAGTAATGTTACGATCATTAGTGTTTTCTTCTTAGAAGATGTGCAGATATTAATTAATACTTTTCCTTTCTTTAAACAGCAGATGATTTCTTTGCTTCCAGTGGTATGGCAGTGCTGGTTCATTTAAGAATCTATCCCACTCCATAGAAAGACAAAATTTCCATAAATATCCTCTGAATCACCAATTATTTCCCTGTAATGCTTGACACTAACAATCAATACCAAGAAAAAATGTCTGTGTATGTTTCACTAACATCATTTTTATTTTCTTAGAATCTGTGTTTAGTACATAAGAGAAGATTCATAATAAAGCAGCCATATATGGTTAAGTACACTAATTTCTTGCCAGTTTTCAGGATTGGAAGTATACTCTTAAAATATATCGTTAATAAAATTTACTTTTTAATAGGTTTAAGGGTTACAGAAAAATTGAGCCTAAAGTTTAGAGCATTCACATGACCTATCAGCCCTCCCACCCCTTAATTTCCCCTATTATCAACATCTTGCATTTGTATAGTACACTTGTTACAGTTGATGAGCCAGTATTCATAACTTATTATTAACTAAAGCTTACAGTTTGTATTAGGGTTCACTCTTTGTTTTGTACATTCTGTGGAATTTGACACATGTAAAATTACATGTATCCAGCATTAAAGCATCATACAAAATAGTTTCACTGCCCTAAAGTTCTCCTGTGTTCTACCTATTCATCTCTCTTCTCCTCCCTCTCTCTCCCAAAACCCTGGCAACTACTGATCATTTTACTGTCTCCAAAGTTTGGCCTTGTTCAGAATATCATATAAGTGGATTCACACAGTATGTAGCTTTTTTCTGATTAGCTTTTTCCACATAACAATATGCATTTAAGTTTCTCCATGTCTTTTCATAGCTTGATATCTTGTTTCATCACTGAATAATATTCAACTATGTGAATGTACCATAGTTTATCTACTCACCTTTATAAAGACATCTGAGTTGCTTCCAAGTTTTGCCAATTATGAATGTATTAGGCCATTCTTGCATTGCTATAGAGAAATACCTGAGACTGGGTAATTTATAAAGAAAAGAGGATTTATTGGCTCACAGTTCCTTAGGCTTTACAGCAAGCATGGTGCCAGCATCTGTTTAGCTTCTAGTGAAGCCTCAGGGAACTTTCAATCATGTAGCAGGAGACAGAGAGAGAGAGAGAGAGTAGAGGGGAAGGTCTCAAACACTTTTAAATGACCAGGTCTTGTGGGAACTCACTCACTATTATAAAGACACCACCAAGCCATAGGGAATCCGCCCCCATGACCCAAACACCTCCCACCGGCCACCACCATTAGCATTACAATTCAACAGAGATTTGGATGGGGACAAGCACCCAACTATAGTAATGAATAAAGCTGCTATAAACACTCATATGCAGGTTTTTGTGTGGACATAAGTTTACAACCCAATTGGGTAAATAGCTGTGAGTGCGATTGATGGATTACTCTTACATATGGTAAGAGTAAGGTTAGCTTTGGGAGAAACCACCAAACTGTCTACCAAAGTGGCTGTGCTATTTTTCAGACCCGCCAACAATGAATGAGAGTGGCTATTACTTCACATCCTCATCCAGCATTTTATGTTTAGGATTTTAGCCATTCTAAAGTGATACGTAGTGGTATCTCATCGTTATTTTAATTTGCAATTACCTAATGAGCTATGATGTTGAGCATCTTTTTATATGCTTATTTCCCATCTGTACATCTTCTTTGGTGAGATGTCTGTCCAGACCATGTGTACTTTTAAAATCAACAAAATAATAAAACAATAGTCATGAACCACCTACAAAAAAAGACTATGCTCTGAAAAGTACATTCTCTTTTATAAAAGGGCTCACAGGACAGCTTGCAGGAAAATACTCCAATCAAAGGAAATAGTACAGAAACAAAAGCAAGCCTGTGTGTTCTCACACTAAGGAGTTGAATTTTGCTTAAGAATAGGATGCAAAGGTAATATAAGTAGGAGATGGTGCTTGAAAAGAGGGCCAAGGGAAAATCCAAAAGACACTGAAAAAGTGTGAAAAGTTTATCTTACAGGTAACCAGGAGCCACTAAAGAATTTTGCGCAAAGAAAACAATAGAATCATATTTGCGTGTTAAGACTATTCTGATAGCAATGTATCAGATGCATTAAGGGAAGCCAAAGCTAGTTGTACAGAAACTAATAAGGAGTCTATTGAAATAACTTAAATGAGGCCATCAAACGAGAACTCAAGAAGGGACAGAAAGGATGAAGGAGAGGCGGGGTCATTTTTAAGAAGTGTTAAGGAAATAAAATGAGCAGGCCATGTTGACTCATTCTAGATGAGGATAGGGTAGAGGAAGAAATACAGAACAACTTCCACTTTCTGACTTGGGCAATTAATTTAATGACAATGTCCTTTTCTAATATAGTGTGTTTAAAATAGAAGAACATCAGGAAAAGAGAATTAGTTGAGTCTTAAACATGTTGCGTTTGGAACATTCAAATAAAGCTATCTAGTAATTTATAAGATATAGCATTCTGGGGCCCAGAAAAAGAAGTTTGAGCTAAAGATAAGATTTGGGGCCATTAGCTCATTGATAGGATTTACTATGTGTTGAGAAAAAGGGGACCTAAGATGAAACCCTGGAGAATACCAACCAGTATTTATGGATAAGGCAGAGTAAGCAGCTTAAGTAGGAAAATAAACATCAGGGAGAGTGATATGTAAGCCAATAAAGAAGAAAGTTTTAAGTGGAGGAAATAATCAATGTGGCTCTGTAAAACACGCTTCTAGTGAATTTAGTAACTAGAAGGTTGCTGAAAACCTCAGCAGGGGAATTTACAATAGACTGAGGTGTGAAATGCATTCATTGCTGAATCCCCACCTAGCATAATTATTGGCCCCTTCCTACGTGTTCCGTAAATATCTATTGGATTATTGCATGATAAATGTTTTTCTAGGTCACGTCACAGAAAATGAGCAGAGGAAGTGCTGTTCTTTCTCCTCAATGTGATTCTTAGTGATTCTCATTCTCCGATCTGTGAGGTTGCGTGGAAGACTAACTAGTCTACTAATTACAATCACACTCACTCAGCTATACCCTCTATGTTCCATGATTCTACTCAGTTCGTCTTGCCAGGGTTTTTAAACAAAGTTCTTTTATTTAGCAAATAGCATACACTTTAAAATACTTTAAAAATTTTTAATTGTATTGAAAATCACAAACATAAAATTTACCATCTTAACCATTTGTACGTGCACCGCTGATTGGCGTTAAGTTTATTCCTATTATTGTACAATAGATACCCAGAACGTTTTCATCTTGCAAAACTCAAACTCTATACCCATTGAGCAGCAACTCATTTCACCCTTCACCCAGCCCCTGGCAACCACCATTCTACTTTATGTTTCTATGAGTTTGATACCTCATGTAAGTGGGTTTATACAGTGTTTGTCTTTTTGTGACTAGCTTATTTCACTTAGCATAATGTCCTCAAGATTCATCCATGTTGTAGCCTATAAAATGAACCTACCTGTTTTTAAAACATGGTTTCAGTGTTTTTCTCAAAAAGTTCTAGTAATCCAACAACACATATAAATCATATAATTTCCAGGTAAGTAGGAGTTGTGAGGGCTTACCCATCTATTTTGCAAGTTTCCTTAACATGGCAGAACTCATTCTTCTTATTAGAAATTATTTTGTGACAAGGAACCCACTAACTTTGAGAGTGGATAGCCCATTTTGCAATAAGCCCCATCATTAGATGCTACCACAGCTCTACTCTCTGAACTGTTCTGGGGATGCATTGATTGAGATCCTAGCATTTGACAGAAACAAAGCAAATATATAACGTCTGTTTAGAGCCCTTATTTTCCTCAAAACCTTCTGATGTTCTCCAGGTCACCTTTGCCTTTCTGGCAACTAGCTATTTTATCCCTTGTATCATTTAACCATGGTTACTTATTAATCATCCCCCATGAGATGCCTGAAGTAACAATGTTTTGCAAATAGGTTCAGCTCTCTGATTTTAGGGAATGAAGAGAGGGAGAACTGTAAAAGGGGAGTGTTAGACTTCATCCCCAAAGGCCAGGAACAACGTCGAAAAAGTCTGGTATCTCTGCAGTTGATAGTTCCCTCTCATTTGACTAGATTTTACAATAATTAAGTTCTCAATTTCCAACTTAGTACAATTGCAATCTCCAACAGCATTTCAGAAATAGGAAACCTGAAGCATATCTCTGCACATTTTTATTTGTAGTTTAGTAAACAGAAAGTCTGAAAATGAGAAAGAATAGTGCCTAACTTCTTAAATAAGCAGAAGATGGGAATAATCCAGTCATTGTGCTTATACCTGCACTTCTCAGTTCTGCCGCAAGTATTCCAGTAAAAACTGGGTTGATCTGAGCTGAAGTGTTTCTTCCTTTTGGCCAGGTGCAAAAGTCTGGAGTCTACTTCAGAGGACGAATGTGTTTAGTCATTTTTATAAGAGTTGAAAAAAATAAGCACTAAATCTTTCTTTCAAACTTGAACTGATCCTCAAAACAGTTTTAGGAATTTCCAAAGGATCTTTTTGCTTTAGTTTCCAAACTGGTATTTTCACTTGTTTCCATCTTGTTTGCTAGATAACCTGAGTCTTAAATTTCAAAGAAAAATGCTTTGAGGATGATTTTATCAGCTCTCCATATGGAATATGAGGGAAAAAATCCATAATTATTCTGTATCCAGTTTACCTAAAATATTTTTCTAAGTTTTTGGTAGGCAGGTATTCTCCTTTCCAGTGTAGAACTCAAGCAGTACAGACTATACCATGGCCTATTGCTAAGATTTACTGAGATCTCCACTTTTGGAAACCCCACAAGTGTAAATTGAGATTAATAAAAATTCCTTGGTATGAAAAATGCTAACAGTTGAATTTCACTCTCCCATCTACTCAGATATTACTTTATACTCCTGGATACCCCTCATAACTGCTCCTGATGCCCAGGCATCCAGGGTTAGGTGAGGAAGCATGACCTGGGTTTTCAACAAACTGCATGAGGTCACTCTGGCCGCGAGCAGACTCTCTATCCTCAGGCCCCCAGTAATTTTGAGTTACTTCCTCTCAGCCGTCTGACTTATATGTGAGGCACAACTGCACAAAAATAGCAATTCTTGACACTTTTATAAACACATTTACAGAGTATGTTCCCATGTATTGCCTTAATACAGCAATCTGAGATAATCAGGTCTGGAAACATAGCCACGTTTTATAGGTAAGGAAACCAAGAATAAGTGATCTAAAAACTAACAGGAGAGTGAAATTGAAACCAGAACCTTGGTTTTCTGACTGCCCGTTATGGATCCCCCCTCTGGTTTTCTAGGAAAGCCCTATAGTGAAGGCCATATTGCTCTCAATATTTCTTCTTCTTTTCAGTTGCCTTTCTTTATGCCCCTCATCCCTGTCTTTTCCTCATCCAATCTCCTTGTGACTCTCTGAAAGTCCCTACCCTGTGACAGTCAGTTCAGACCTACCCTTTCTAGCCATTTTCTGATGCTCCCTGAGCTGCAGATTTTCCTGAGCTTCAGACACCTCTCGTTCTCTCAATGCCTTGCTAGACTGCTGCAATTTCAATTTATAAGGAGCTGATGGGAGATAATAGTTTACTGCAGTGGTTCTCAATCAGGGCAGTTTTTCTCCCTGGGGGACATTTGGCAATGTCTGGAGACATTTTATGCTACTGGCACATATTGGGTGGAAGCCAGAGATGCTGGCTGCCATCCTGCAATGCACAGGACAGCCCCCCAAATACTAAGTAGAAATACTTCGTGCCAAATGTCGATAGTGCCTCCAATGTCAAGGTTGAGAAACCTTGGCTTAGAACAATAATCCACCCTACAATGTTTATTACAAGCATTTCCCGAAAGGAGTAACCAATGCCAAGACTTTCTGTCATCATGGTGGTTGAAGAAGATAATAGGTTTCAAACTGGCATGTACGAAAGTGTGGGTTGGGTCCATTAGTCAGGTCACAGAGACAATAGCCTACTTTGAGTGTGTTAACTGATCATTCTTGACACAGTAAAGTCACGTAAACTGCTTTGTGGCAATATAACTAAGACTTGCTGTGAGAGGAAGGCAGAAAAGAGAACGTGAGCAGAGAGTTCTTCTCAGAATCACTGAAGGTTTGGTATGAGTATGCCCCACAATGGGACTCCTGCTTCGAGAGGTGAGCTCGGAGCAAATGTGTCCCAAGCAATAACATAAGATCATTATGTGCTGGAAAACAGACTTAAGAATAAAATACACTAAATATTTTTGATGTAGTATCCCATGGTGGGTAACACATGTCAGAGATGTGAGTGCAAATGTGAGATGCCTGATCTGCTCTATCTGGTTCAATTGGAGTCATGGACCTTCTAATTCCATTCCTTCTGTTAAAAACATTTTTACATTCATTCTGGGATCTGTGTCATGTAAATTTTTAACCAGTAGAGCAAATTTTCATTTTATCTCAAGGACAAAGAACAATTTGCTCTCAGCTACAAACTTCCTTCCTTCCATCTGTAACATCATCAATTCCGTTCTTGGTTCCTCCTCTTCAATCATGTGGGACCCACTCAAAGAACAAAGAAGTCCTTTGACCTTTTGTCCTCCCAACCACTTCCATGTTCATGACATATATTTGTGATATTTTGAGTGAGTTATAATCGCTTAATTCTAACATGTTTTTTGAAAGAACATTTTCCTTAGACTTCTTACTTTTTTCCAACTCCAATTCTCTCAACCTAAAGAAATCCTTTCTGTCCCACTTAGCTGAATCCAAGCACCCCTCTTCATTTACTTTCTGGTCCCTTGTTTTTCACTGGACACTTTTCTACACTCCACTTGGGCACTTTCCAGCTGCTGAGGCACTATATTTTTATCTTTTGTCTCTTACTGCTTTTTTATGTTAACAAGAACATTACGTATACTTACATCACTTCTTTTCCTTCCTTTTAGTACTACAGGACCAGAACTATATGAAGTTCTGAGGACACAATAGCAGTTACAATCTTGTTCATCTACTGAGATAAATGGGCCTGAGCTCTCCTAGCATTTCTTCTTTCCATAATCAATTGTGATTCTTTCCATAATCAATTGTTGTAAAGCTCTCTCTCTCTTTCTCTCTGTCTCTCTCTGTCTCTCTCTCTCTCTCACTCTGTGTGTGTGTGTGTCTGTGTGTCTCTGTGTTTATGACTATCAGAGGAAGAGAGACAGCTGGAAATTATTTTCAAGTATTTAAAGGTGATAGAAGTTCTTTTTCTTAGATAACATGCTATCCAGACCAGTAGTTATATATAAAACATATAACTAGTGTAGTATATAAAACATAAAACAATTTCCCCTTGGTCTTTCATTCAAAGTCCAAAACTTAAATATCACGCTGAGAAAAGAGGAGTTTGGTGCTATATTAGCTGTAACTTAGTCTTGGGGTCTCTTCCAATGGTTGGCCTTGTTTTCCTTTGGCAAGGAAAAATTTATTGTTATGCTTGGAAAATATTTTGCTGTTAGCAGAAGAATAGTCGATATTTCAAAGAAAGATAAAGGGAGTAGAGAGAACTATGTGACAGGACATTTTTCTTGATTGTTTTCAAAATGGAAGGATGAGGGTTATTCAAGAAAAATAAAGTACAATTTTGACCTCCACAAAGCAGAAGCTCCATCTATTTTACCTTCCCACAGATCCCAGTAAAATATTCTAGACCTGGTGAGTGTGAAGTAAGTATTGTGACCTGTTTTGTCCTGAAAGTCTAATTAACATAATCAAATAAGAACTTCATGTGAAAGTATGCAAGTTGCCTTTGTAATAAATTACTATTTAGAGATTAGATGAGTCTACCTAGTAGAAATGTACACAGTGGCTTTAAACCTTTCAGAGTACTGCCCCTAGTGAACATTTGTTAAAAAGACAGCATGGCCTGAGCACTCTGAAACACAAGCCAATGTCAGGGCCAGAGCCTGTGGGCCAGGCTAGTGGTGATGGTGGTGTTGTTCATGTGTGGCCAAGAACAGGAGAGGCAAGAGATCTACCAAGGAGCCTATAACAGAAGACCAGAGACCTGAACTACAGAAACCAAAACTGGGTGTGGAATAACTATTGAGCAGAAGTTTCTCTGATGCTGTACTAGATTTTTGTGGACTTAGCCAGGCCCAGACCTAAGCTATGGCAAATTCCAATGATGACCCAGGTCCTCTAGTTTGAAAGCCAGGGACTAAGATAAGTGACTGAGGCACTGAGCAAGAAGCTGACCTAACATCTGGTGGTAAAAAACCAACCAACCAACCTGACGGTCAGATCCTACCCAGCTGGGTTGGATGGCTACTTAGAAATTTTCTACCTTCCACACATCATCTTATTCTTCTAAGTAGCAATTTCTCATTTCCTTTGAACCTTTATGATTATCCTGCCTACAAATCAAAATTGTTGTGGGAAAAGAGAGGGCCTGAGTGTGGGATCTGTGCCATGTGAGGGCAAAGCTAGGCCTGGTCCAGGAACTGGCAGGCTCAACACCACACTTTGCCACAGCTAGGATGAAGGTCTGCTGAATCACAGCTTACAGGGGATGAGGAGTCTGGGGGGTTTGCCACCTCAGTGAATACTGACATCTTGTTTCAGCATCCAAAGGTAGTCCACCATCCCCCACCTTGAATTCAGAGTATGGGATCAAATTTCCTCAAAAATATGTAAAGATAGAAATGTATTTTAGATGCCATCTCTTTTTGCAGCCCTCTTACTCTTTTTTTGCAGCTGTATTATTATCATTATTAATGTAGATGTTTTTTGAATATCGACTGTGTCTTTCTTTAATCCTAAAAATAACCTTTGATGTAGATTTAATTACCCTGAAACTGCTGCTGAGAGAGCATGAGTAACAATCCTATGATTAGTAAACTAGTACATGGCAGCACTATTAGATGAGTCTACCTAGTAGACTCATTATTATTTAAGTAGATATTGAACTTAGTTTTGTCTGACGCTATAGACCCAAGTCTTTTCCCGATGCTCAATTTGCTTTCTGTTCTTCTTTTTGGCAGTTTCTTTTCAAGACATGCTTAATACTGTCTGCTCTTTAGGAAGATGATTAGCGAAGTTGATGAATTCACCTGACCAATGGTAATACTCCATCTTGTATCAAGTAAAATGGGCATCTGTCAGCATGGCTTTTTAGAGATAGAGTCAGACCTAAGGAAGTCACTGGACTTTTCCAATCAGCTATAAAGTAAGGCTAAAACTATGGCAAAATAGAAGATGTAGTAATTCTAGCCAGATGGAACCATACAACTTCTCTTAAAATAAACCAACATTTGTTCAAATGATCAAGCTTTCCCTCCTGCCTTCTCTTATTAACACATTGTACTGGGCTGAAGAGTATCTCCCCAAATTCCTGTTCTCCAGGAACCTCTGAATGTGATCTTTTTTGGCAGTTGGGTCTTTGCAGAGGTAATTAGTTAAGATAAGGTTTTGCTGGATTAAAATGGGCCCTAAATCCAATGACTAGTGTTTTTATAAGAGAAGGGAGAGGGAGATGCAGACACAGAGACATACAGGAGTTAGAGGGGAGAAAGCCCTGTGATGACAGAGACAAAGATTGGAGTGATGCAGTTACAAGCTAAGAAATGCAAACAATTGCCAAGAGCCACTAGAAGCTGAAATAGGCAAGGAAGTATTCTTCCCCTAGAGCCATCAGAGGAGCACAGCCCTGCTGACACTTTGACTTTGGACTTCCAGCTTCCTGGACTGTGAGAGAATAAATATATTTCTGTTGTCGAAACCACCCAGTTTTGGGTACTTCGTTATGGCATTTCTAGGAAACTAACACACCCATTATTCCTGGTGCATTTATGTAGTTATCTCCTCAAACACTCTAACAGACATGGAATTTAAGAAAATAAGACAGAAAATAGTGAACTTTCAGTGGCTGCTAAAGGCATAGGAGAAGGCATTTCAAGCTGTTAGAGGACAAAAGTAGTAATCCAGGGACTGAGGGAAAAACAGACAAGGTGAAGAGAAAAGGTCACAAGTACTGAAGAGACCATCCACTTTTGTCTAAGGGCTCAGGTAATAAGCCTCACTGATTTCCTAAAAAGCATTTGGAAAATTAACATACTTGGAGGAGGTTTTAAAAATTAGCTTAATATTTCTCTTAAATTACATGTTAGATATTTTATATAAATAAAACCAATTTTCCTAATAACATTATTTAATGAACTTTGATTCTGATATATTAATACAAAACATACACTTTAGATAAATGAATGAATTTTTAAAAATAAACTTCAAAAAGTGATATTCATATGAAAGCCTTCCTAAAGTCAACAATAAATGTACATTTATATCAGCTCCAGTCAGAAAATTATTTTAAAATGGTATTTGTACAAACAGTTCTTTGCTTAAAGTTTCATAAAACTCTTAGTGAATACTTTCAAGGCTTTTTTAAAAAAACAAAGTTTGACTTGAAGTTGATTACTTTCTCAGAACAAGCAAGTAGGAGTCTTACATGAAGTGCTGAAATCACTCCTAGTCCCATTCATTATTAAGGAAAAAACAAAAAAATACTTCACAATTTAATAAACGGAGCCTTGTGCTGGGAGTCAGGAGACTTCAAGTGAATTATAGCCGAGGCTGACTTTGATTTACTCTACGACTTTAAGTCAAATAGTTCACCTCTCTCTGTCTCGAATTTCAACTTATTTATAGCATGTAACATTTGCCAAGTTATATAATATTGCTCACCTCAATTCCTTCATCTATTAAATGAAAATAATGATGACATCGTCTTGCAGAGTTACTATGAGGGTTAGATGAGTTAGTATAGCCAACGCATTGAGAGTAACGCCTGGTATAGAGTAGCTAGTATTGGTACTTGCAGTATTACATATCTTCTCTCACCTTCTAAATCTTGTGCCTCTTAAGGGCAGGGATCACATCTTATTTATCTTGGTATCTCTCAAAATACCTAGTAAAGTATCTTGTATACAGTAGCTGCTCAATAAATATTTACAGACCCAAATTTGCACTTAAAGGACAAAGGCTGTATATTATCTAGTTGTTTGGGATAACGGTCATTACATTTTTTTTAAAAAACCCAGTGATCTGGGAAAATAAGAGAAAGGATCTTTTGGGAAAACATCAGTGAGCAAACCATTCCCATGAGAAATTTTCCATCGGGTTGGAAACAACTTTTAAAAATCTTCCATAGTAGAAGCAGAGACTTGGTCTCCCCGGGCGCTAGTCTCTGCCTTCTTAGAACAGCCTGGAATATAACTACTGTTTAGAAGAGCCGAGCCTCTCCTGTGATCCCATTCTCTTCCTTCTTTTTTCGCCTTCCCAGCTCTATACCTCACCCCAACCTCTTTCCCATTCCGCTGGAGCCCTCTTTGTCCCAGGAGAGCTAATAGTAAATTCTTTATTGCTTTAGCTTTATTGCCTTTAGCTCTGGAAACTGTGTGCTTCCAGGCTGTAATTATGTTCCATTTATAAATATTATCTCTAAGAGAATAGCTAATAGCTTTTTTGTAACGCTATCTGTAATTCTGTTGCTGCTAAATTAATGTGTCAGCCAGAATCTTGAAGTAAACAAAGTTTATAAATTGATTCCTGTAGAATGATGTAAGATCTTACTAAACCCTAATACTGCTCAGATGAGAACAGCTCAGTTAATCAGCTAATAAGCCAGCAGTGAAATTAAAAATATAATTGAACATTCAGAGCAGTCTCCAAGAACCATGACAAATTAAAAATAAAACCCAACATGCGAATATCAGTTGCTTTGTGAAAAAGTCAGGTTACCCAGCCTCCAGAGGTTCATGTAGTTAGGTTCAAGCTAGCTTTTCCCATAAAACAGTTCAGATAGAAACAGTCTTTAACCTGCACATCAAAGTTTCAGGAAATGAAATGAAGAACATAAAGCATAGTTAGCTCTTTGACATCCACATAGAGTCAGTAGACGAAAATGTTTCTTGAAAAGCGGGGAATGTCCACTCTGATGTCTTAGTTGTAATGACAGTGTCGTGATGAGGATAGGATGGTGGCTGGATTCTATCTTCATACAAAGGAGTTCTGACAAAATTATGTGGAATCGCCTTCCCAAAACGAACAAGCACAGTAGCAAATATTAGCAAATATCTGCATAGTTTAACTGAAGAGATTCACTTTTTCTCAAGAGGCAGGTAGTCTTAGGTAATGATAAACTGCACGAGCTCTGAGGACAGAACTTCTTGGGTTTATATTAAAAAAAAAAACTATTTCATTTGGACAATTTGTGCCAGTTTTTTTATTTATAAAATGGATGGAAGTTATAAATATTAAGCAAGTTAATACAATTAAAGTGACTAAAACAGGATGTAGGACATCATAAGAGATCAATAAAGATTTGCTATTATTATGTTACTACACTTATTATTTAGAATTATGTTATTTAGAATAATTATTAGGATTGTTTTGTTTTGAATTCTTACTTCATTTAGAATTATGAGTCAGCTCTCCTCTAATTTTTGCTACCTTCTTTTATTCTTTTTCCCTTTGGTCAGGGGTTAAAGGGTTCACAAACTTTTTCTTTTTTTTTTACTTCAACTTTAATTTTAA